>NC_052068.1:10158268-10472435 GCF_015852505.1 Tachyglossus aculeatus
ATCAATCGTATTTATTGAGCTCTTACTGTGTGCAGAGCACTGTACTAAACTGGGATTAGAACCCATGACCTCTGACTCCCAAGCCTGGGCTCTTTCCACTGAGCCACACTGCTTCTCTACTTAGACTGTGACCCCCAAGTGGGACAGGAACTGTAGATCACTTGATTAACTCATATATACCCCAGCACTTATAACAGTGCTTGACACCTAGTAATGCTTAACAAATACAATACTGATGATGATAATAATGAAAGGGGGGAGGCAGAAATGAAAAGTATCCCTTTGGCCTCCCTATCACTTAGAGACAGACTGGGGCTGCTTTCGGTGGTCAGGGAGTGAGAGACTGGAAGCTCCTTGTTGACAGGGAACATGAGTATCAGTTTTAGTCAAGTCAATTGTATTTATTGAGCACTTACTGAGTGCAGAGCACTGTACTAAGAGCCTGGGAGAGGATAAGCTTTGCACACAGTAAGTGCTCAATAAATATGATTGATATATGGCTGAATACAACAGAACAATATAACAGACACATTCCCTACTCACAAGCTCCAACTCCTAAAGAGAGATCACTTCCTACAGGAGGCCTTCCCAGACTGAGCCCCCTCCTTCCTCTCCTCCTCCTCCCCCTCCCCATCCCCCCACCTTACCTCCTTCCCCTCCCCACAGCACCTGTATATATGTATATGTTTGTACATATTTATTACTCTGTTTATTTATTTTACTTGTACATATTTCTATTTATTTTATTTTGTTAATATGTTTTATTTTGTTGTCTGTCTCCCCCTTCTAGACTATGAGCCCACTGTTGGGTAGGGACTGTCTCTATATGTTACCAACTTGTACTTCTCAAGTGCTTAGTACAGTGCTCTGCACACAGTAAGTGCTCAATAAATACGATTGAATGAATGAATGAATGAACAAGCGCTGTTCTAACCCAGTGCTTAGAACAGTGCTTTGCACATAGTAAGTGCTTAATAAATGCCATCATCATTATTATTATTATTATAACAAGCTTACAGCCTAGAGGGGGAGCCAGACTTCAACAGAAATAAAAAAAATTACAGATATGGGCATAAGTACTGAGGGGCTGGGAGCAGGGGATGAATAAAGGAAGTGAGTTGAGGCAGCACAGAAGGGACTGGGAGAAGAGGAAACAAGGGCTTAGTCAGGGAAGACCTCTTGGAGAAGATGTTTCTTCAATAAGGTTTTGAAGGGGAGAGAGTCATTTTCTGTCAGCTATGAAGTGGAAGGCAGTTTTATCACATTGTACTTCCCAAGTGCTTAGTAGCAAACTCTGCACACAGTGTGGACAGTAAATACATTGATTAATTGATTGATTGATTTAAGAATCTAAGAAGCTGATTGACTACTGCCCAACCCAAGTATAGTCATTTTGATGCTTAATCACTCCCACCTCGGGCTTTCCACGTAGACGTTTTTGGTTGTTGTTTTTTTTCCCTCAACTGACCTCCAAAGAGGTGTCCAGCCCCAGAACATTGCTTCCTTCACATAGGCTTAAGGATACCTCAAATTAGGCTCTTCCGCCTGTTGGCTGGTGGAATACCCTACGTCCTATAAATAATCGTTCTTCATATTTGACAGTGTAATTCACTTATGAGTGCATGAGTGACTAATAAGGTCAACGTGGGTTCACCATCCTGGCCACTTCCGTCCCGTCCCATCCCGTCCCGTCCCGTCCCCCCACCCCCGCCATAAAGGTTGTCCTTTGCTGTGTTGTTGTACTGAATGCTTGCCATGTTTAGGTCTTTCCTCTTTTTCCTTCTTATGGCTCTTTCCATATGAAGCTTTTGCTTAGAGACCCACTTCATTCATTCAGTCAATCAATCAATCAATCAATCGTATTTATTTATTCAGTCTTATTTATTGAGTGCATACTGTGTGAAGTGCACTGCACTATGCATTTCGGAGAGGACAGTGCAAAAATAAACAGACACATTTCCTGCCCATAATGAGTTTACAGTCTAGAGGGGGTGTGGGAGATAGACATCAATATAAATAAATGACCGTTAGGGATGTAAGTGCTGTGGGGCTGGGAAGGGAGAAGAATAAAGGGAGCAAGTCAGGGTGATGAAGAAGGGAGTGGGAGAAGAGGAAAAAGGGTGCTTAATCAGGGAAGGCCTCTCAGAGGAGATGTGCCTTCAATAAGGCTTGAAATGAGGGGAGAGTCATCGTCGGTGGGATTTGAGGAGGGAGGGCTTTCCAGGCTCAAGGCAGGAGGTGGACGAGGGATCAGAGGTGAGTTAGACAAGATCATCTGTCCTCGGCAATGAACTCGGAGTTCTCAGCTCTGATTCAGCACTGTCTGAGGCTTTGCTTTACCATGTCTTTAACACACTTTGTCTGCTTTCCTTGCTTTCAAATTCCTGATTTCAGCTCTCAACACAGCAGCTGTATGAGCGACTTGCTGCCGCTCATTATCTTCCCTGTGGAGCTCTGTTGCAATGAGTGTAGCTTTACTAATAATAACTGTGGTATGTGTTAAGCACTTACCATGTGCCAGGCACTGTACTAAGCATTTGAATGGATACTAGAAAATTGGGTTGGACACAGTCGCTATCCCACCTGGTGCTCACAATCTTCATCCCCATTTTACAGGTGAGGGAACTTTTCACCTGAACAGGGACTTAAACTCTGGACTTTCAGATTAAAAGTCCAATTCTCTACCGACTGAACTATCTGGGCTAAGAGACTAATAATATTTTATTATTATTATCATCATCATCATATTTACATTTATTAAGCACTTACTATGTGACAAGCACTGTTCTTAGTGCTGGAGTGGATATGAGTTAATCAAGTTGGATACTGTGCCCGGCCCACATGGGGATCCCAGTCTAAATAATAATAATAGTAAGCACTTACTATGTGCCAATCACTGTACTAAGCCCTGGGGTGGATACAGGCAAATTGGGTTGGTCACAGTCCCTGTCCCACGTGTGGCTCACAGTCTTGCTCCCCATTTTATAGATGGGGTAACTGAGGCTGAGAGAAGTGAGGTGACTTGCCCAAGGTCACCCAGCAGACCCATGGTAGAGCCGGGATTAGAAGGAGGGAGTAGGAGGGAGTAGGATTTAATCCCCATTTTACAAATGCAGTAACTGAAGCACAGTCAGTCAGTGGTATTTTTTGAGTACTTACAGCAGATATGTGGCAGAGCCAGACCCGTGCTCTTTCCACTAGCCCACACTGCTTCTCCAGACTACATTCCAGAAACTCATTGTCTATGATCTTGTCTTGCCATTTGATATTGAGTCTGGCCTGGAAATGATGCTGGTGGAACTGTTCAAAGAGCGAGATGTGGCATCTCAGGAGAGGGGCCAGAACCCGCAGTAGTAGAGAAGCCTGGACATCAGAAAAGCAGCGTGGCTTAGTGGATAGAGCCCAGGCCCGGGAGTCAAAGGACCTGGGTTCTCATCCTGGCTCCGCCGCTTGTCTGCTGTGTGACCTTGGGCAAGTCACTTCACTTCTCTTTATCTCAGTTCCTCATTCTTAAAACAGGGACTAAGACTGTGAGCGCCATGATGGACAGGGATGGTGACCAACCTGATTATCTTGTATTCATTCATTCAATCGTATTTATTGAGTGCTTACTATATACAGAGCACTGTACTAAGTGCTTGGGAAGTACAAGTCGGCAACATATAGAGATGGTACCTACCCAACAATGGGCTCACATTCTAGAAGGGGGAGACAGACAACAAAACAAAACATATAGACAGGTGTCAAAGTCATCAGAACAAATAAAATTATAGCTATATACACATCATTAACAAAATCAATAGAATAGTTAATATGTTCAAGTAAAATAAATAGAGTAATAAATCTGTACAAATATATACAGGTGTTATGGGTCGGGGAAGGAGGTAGGGTGGAATGGGGAGGAGGAGAGGAAAAAGGGGGCTCAGTCTGGGTAGGCCTCCTGGAGGAGGTGAGCTCTCAGTAGGGCTTTGAAGGGAGGAAGAGAGCTAGTTTGGCAGATGTGTGGAGGGAGGGAATTTCAGGCCAGGGGAAGGACGTGGGCCGGGTGTCAATGCGGGGACAGGCAAGAACGAGACCCAGTGAGGAGGTTAGCGGCGGCAAAAGAGCAGAGTGTGTGGGCTGGGCTGTAGAAGGAGAGAAGGGAGGTGAGGTAGGAGAGAAGGGAGGTGAGGTAGGAGGGGGCAAGGTGATGGAGTGCCTTAAAGCCAAGAGTCAGGAGTTTT
Organism: Tachyglossus aculeatus; assembly: GCF_015852505.1. Taxonomy (NCBI): domain Eukaryota; kingdom Metazoa; phylum Chordata; class Mammalia; order Monotremata; family Tachyglossidae; genus Tachyglossus; species Tachyglossus aculeatus. Next base: position 10,162,492 of record NC_052068.1, read on the forward strand.
TGCTTGATTTGTAGGTTGACAGGCAGCTACTGGAGATTTTTGAGGAGGAGAGTAACATTCCCAAAGCGTTTCTACCCCAGTGCTTAGTGTAGTGGCTGGCACATTGTAAGTGCTTAAGAAATACCATTAGGGAAAAAGTTACAGCTCTGTAGATCCTTTAGTTTTTTTCTGGAACCTAATTCCACACTGCCACTGTCCACTATTTGACTACCTCCCAGAGGATGGACTGGCCTCGATTCTGTTTTCTATTTCCTTGTTTATCACTGCATCTTAGGGAAGAGTGAAAAACTCAAAGATTACATGAGTTGACACAAAAACTCTGCAGCTGATTTACTGAACGTTAATTAAACTAAAACTCTTTACTAAAACCTGTGCTGGGTAGCAGTGGCCTGGGAGAGAGTCAAGGGCGGAGACTCAAGTTGTCTTCACAGAAGGAGGCGATGGCAAACCGCTTCCAGATTTTTACCAAGAAAACTCTATAGCTACCCTACCGGAACGATTGTAGATGGAGAGTGGGGCTTCCTGGGAGAGATATGTCCATGGAGTTTCCGTGGGCGAGGGGCAACTCAACAGCATAAGATGAGTTTGCTTTACCTGCTCTGTCTGTCCTTGAGGAGTAAGATATCCAAGAGGACAGACATCAGGCTCAAGGATTTGAATTGGTCTTGGAGTCTGAATTTATGCTAACTCTCTGACCACGATGCTGGGCTAGAGTCATGGTTGTTGAATTTTAGTCAGTCAGTCAGTCTGTTGTATTTATTGAGCACTTACAGTGTACAGAGCAGTGTACTAAGTACATAGAAGAGTACAATAATAATAATTACGATATTTGTTATGTGATTACATATCAGGCAGAAACTCCTCACCCTGGGCTTCAAGGCTCTCCATCACCTCGCCCCCTCCTACCTCACCTCCCTTCTCTCCTTCTACAGCCCAGTCCACAACCTCCGCTCCTCCACCGCTGATCTCCTCACCGTACCTCGCTCTCGCCTGTCCCGCCATCGACCCCCGGCCCACGTCATCCCCCGGGCCTGGAATGCCCTCCCTCTGCCCATCCGCCAAGCTAGCTCTCTTCCTCCCTTCAAGGCCCTGCTGAGAGCTCACCTCCTCCAGGAGGCCTTCCCAGACTGAGCCCCTTCCTTCCTCTCCCCCTCGTCCCCCTCTGCATCCCCCCATCTTACCTCCTTCCCTTCCCCACAGCACCTGTACATATGTATATATGTTTGTACATATTTTTTACTCTATTTATTTATTTATTTTATTTGTACATATCTATTCTATTTATTTTATTTTGTTAGTATGTTTGGTTTTGTTCTCTGTCTCCCCCTTTTAGACTGTGAGCCCACTGTTGGGTAGGGACTGTCTCTATATGTTGCCAATTTGTACTTCCCAAGTGCTTAGTACAGTGCTCTGCACATAGTAAGCGCTCAATAAATACGATTGATGATGATGATGATTACTGTGTGCAAGGCACTGTACTAAGTGCTGGGGTGGGTACAAGCAAATTGGGTTGCAAATTGAGTACCCGGTGGTTTAGATGATGTGGAAGTGTTGAAGAGGCGCTAGGACAATTCTGATTATAATCATTATTATTATGGTATTGGTTAAGTGCTTACTTGGTGCCCAGTGTTGTACTATGCACTGGGGTAGATAAAAGATAATCAGGTTACCCGGATCATTTTCCTACAGAAACGTTCAGATCACTCCTCAAGAAACTCAGGGGGCTGCCCCATCCACCTCCACACCAAAGAAATCTCCTCCCCATTGGCTTCAAAGCCCTCAATCAACTTTTCCCCTCCTACCTCACCTTGCTATTCTCCTACTACAACTCAGCCTGGGCACTTCGTTTCTCTAAGGCTAACCTTCTCGTTCTACCTAGATCTTGCCTGTCTCACTACCGACCCCTCACCCACATCCTGCCTCTGGCCTGGAATGCCCTACCTCCTCAACTCTGAAGGACAATTGCTCTCACCCTGCCTTCAAAGCCTTATTGAAGGCACATCTCCTCCAAGAGACTTTCCCTGGCTAACCTCCCCTTTCCTCTTCTCCCATTCCCTTTTGTGTCGCCCTGACTTGATCCCTATATCCATCCCCTTCCCAGGCCCACAGCACTTCTGTCAGCATCTGTAATTTATTTATTCATTCATATTAGAGAAGCAGCGTGGCACAGTGGAAAGAGCACGGGCTTTGGAGTCAGAGGTCATGGGTTTGAATCCTGGCTCTGTCATATGTCTGCTGTGTGACCTTGGGCAAGTCACTTAACTTCTCTGAGCCTCAGTTACCTCATCTGTAAAATGGGGATTAAGACTGTGAGCCCCACATGGGACAACCTGATCACCTTGTATTCCTACAGTGTTTTGAATAGTGCTTTGCACATAGTAAGTACTTAACAAAATGCCATCATTATTATTATATTAGTGTCTGTCTCCCCTTCTAAACTGTAAGCTCGTTGTGGGCCAGGAATGTGTCTGTTTATTGTTCTATTGTACTCTCCCAAGCGTTTGTTCAATGCTTTTCACATAGTAAGCGCTCAGTAAATATGATCGAATGAATGACTGAAAGGACTGACATCCTCAGCCACCCTCTGAACACACAATCGATCAACCATTCGGTGATATTTATTGAGTGATTACTGTGTACAGACCACTCGGGAGAGGACAGTTACAACAGAATTGGGAGACACGTTCCCTGTCCACAACGTGTTTCCAGTTTAGAGTCTAGTCTGCAGCCAACATACGTAGTTGTGCTATCATGTTTCCCATTTGCAATGTCTGGGGCTCTTTTCCACTTTGATCTCTTTCTCATGATCTTTATGAAGTTTCTGCTCCAACAAGGCCACTTCTTTCTTGATTGCATGTGTCGTAATAACAGTAATGACAGTCGTTAAGTACAGTGTCGATAAACTTAAGTTGATTAAGTGTTGACTAAGGCTAAACCAGCAGACAAGTGGCAGAGCTCGGACTAGAACCCATGACCTTCTAACTCCCAGGCCTGTGCTCTATCCACTATGCCATGCTGCTTCCCTCCTCTGCCCTCCTTGCCCTCCCAATTTCAGCTGTCTTTACAATAGTTGCTTAGGTGTCTGGCTGTCAATCAGTCAACCAATAGAGAAGCAGCATGGTCTAGTGAATAGAACCTGAGCCTGGGAGTCAGAGGGACTTGGTTTCTAGTTTTGGCTCTGCCACTTTTCTGCTGTGTGACCTTGGGCAAGGGACTTAACTTCTCTGTGTCTCAGTTACTTCATAATAATAATAATAATAATAATGGCATTTATTAAGTGCTTACTATGTGCAAAGCACTGTTCTAAGCGCTGGGGAAGTTACAAGGTGATCAGGTTGTCCCACAGGGGACTCACAGTCTTCATCCTCATTTTACAGATGAGGTGACTGAGTCACAGAGAAGTTAAGTGACTTGCCCAAAGTCACACAGCTGACAAGTGGTGGTCAGAATTTGAACCCATGACCTCTGACTCCAAAGCCCGTGCTCTTTCCACTATGCCACACTGCTTCTCTGGGTTACGCTGTTTCATCTATAACATAGGGATTAGGACTGTGAGCTCCATGTGGGACATGGACTGCGTCTAACCTGATTGGTTCGCATCTATCCCAGTGCTTAGTAGACTGCCTGGCACATAGTTAATGCTTAACAAATACCATAAAAAAAATCAATTAATGGTATTTTTTCAGTGCTTACTGTGTGCAAAACTCTGTGCTAAGCGCTTGGGAGAGTATAATATAACAGAGTTGGTAGAGTATTCCATGCCCAATCGCTATTCTCCATATAGCAGCAGGGATGAGGTGAGCATGGCTTTAATGCCAGGAGACCAATTTTGTGCTAGGACTGTGTCATTTCTGCAAGCCCCATATGGGACAGGGACTGTGCCCAACCTGATTTGCTTATATCAACCCCAGTGCTTAGTACAGTGCCTGGTAAATAATGTGTCTAACAAATACCAGAATTATTGTGGTTATCATAATTATGTATTTGATGTTGATCATAACTTGTAAGTAATCCCGAGGGACCTGCTTAAGGAGGCTGTGTGCTGCCCAACTTGTCCAATTCTCGTGTCCTTAGAGATGGCCAGGAAACAATATACCTCTGAAGGCTTTCAGTTTCTCTGGAGACCGATGCCATGCTGCTGTGGCATTCTAACTGACAGGCTTCCAGAGGATGGCCTCGGCTACTTGATTTGCTTTTGTACTTCCTTATCTGTTCCAGCATGGTTACTGAGTGTGCTACCAATGTAGCAGAATTCTATGACTTTGTTTAGCTTTATGTTCCCAATACAGACTTTTGGGTTTCCCTGAAGTAGGTTGATAATCATAACAATAATAATAGCAGTAACAGTAATTGTGGGATTTGTTAAGCACTTACTATGTACCTAGCACCATACTAAGCATGGGAGTCCGTTGTTGGGTACGGACCGTCTCTGTATGTTGCCAACTTGTTGCCAAGTGCTTAGTACAGTGCTCTGCACACAGTAAGTGCTCAATAAATATGATTGAATGAATGAATGAATGAGTAGATCCTAGAAAATCAGGTCCAACAGTCTAAGTCCCCATTGTGCTGATGAGGGAACAGAGGCACAAAGATAAGTGACTTGCCCGAGGTCACACAGCAGATAAGTGGCAGATCTGGGATTACAACCCAGATCCTCTGAATCCCAGGCCCATGCTCTTTCTGCTTAGACACATTGCTTCTTTGATTTCCTTGATTTTCCTTAGACTCATAGACGACGTCTAATGCCTGGCTGTTGTGATGAAGTGTTTTACAGTCGTTTGCATGTCTTCTTGAGTGTCTGTAAGGCAGAGCCATCTGCATCCAGTGATTCTTGAATGACTGTCTCTGGGATTTTGAATGATACTTTAATTTCCCTGCATTGGAAGATTTTCCCAGAGGAGAGGAAGTGTATTCCTATACCTGCTTCCAGGTCTCTTGTTGCACCCATTAGCAAGGCTGCACAGAATAATATTGAGTAGACAAATTAGCTAATGGGGTCTATGCTCTCAGTCAATCATATATTTATTGAGCACTTACTGGGTGCAGAGCACTGTTCTAAGCACTTGGGAAAGTACAGTATATCCGAGTTGGTAGAAATGTTCCCTGCCCACAACAAGCTCACTCCAGTGCCTAAGACACTTTCTGAGAGTTGTTTAGGAGTTTGTGAAGACGTTATCATTCTTTTAGGCCACTGAGTTGGAGTTTTAGTGGAGTTTTAGGCCACTTGGTTCATCAGTGCTCCCTTAGTGAGGTACTTTAGGCACCTGTCTATTTCTTCTCATGGGTTCATTGTAATAATAATAAGAATTGTGGTATTTATTAAGGCCTTATGTATTGATATTTGTTAAGTACTTACTACATTCTAAACATTGGGGTAAATAAAAAGTGTGATATTTCTTAAGTACTTTGTTCTAAGCACTGGGGCAAATACAAGATAATCAATCAGTGCTATTTATTGAGCACTCACTATGAGCAGAGCATTGTTCTAAGTGCTAGTCTTGTCTTAAGCTGTTGAGTCATCTCCTTCCCATGGCAACTCCAAGGCCATATCTCTCCCAGAACGCTCCAGCTCCATCTTGCAGTTTCTCTGGTAGTGTATCCGTAGCTTTCTTGGTAAAAATCCAGAATTGGTTTACCACTGCCTCCTTCTGCTCAGTCAACTTGAGTCTCTGCCCTTGACTCTCTCCTGTGCTGCTGCTGCCCAGCAGAGGTGAGTTTTGACTTGTAGTAGATTTCCTTCCATTTGCTAGCCACTGGCCAAGCTAGGAATGGAATGGACAGGCCCCTGCTTGACTCTCCCTCCCGTAGCCAAGACTGGTAGAGAATTGGAAACTCTCCAGTTGCGGTCCTGAAAGGGGCTAAGCGCTAGGGGGGAGTACAAAAATATAGAGTAAGCAGACATATTCTCTGCCCACAAGTTCCCTGCCCACAATAAGCTTACACCCTAGAGGGGTAGACAGACATTAATATAAGTAACTAATTTATAATATTTAATTTGAAGATATGTACATAAAGGCTGATGGTGGGGCACTTATCAAATGCCCCAACTACCACGTCAGCCAGGCAATCTTATTTATTGAGTGCTTTCTGTGTCAAGAGCACTGTACTAAGTGCTTGGGAGAGAACAGTAGAATAATATAACAGACACATGCCCTGCCCACTACGAGCTTAGAGTCCAGACAGGGGAGAAACTCTGGGAGTAGATACATATAATCAGATTAGATAAAGTCCTAATTTTCCTTAACTTGCTTCCAATTTGTGTCATAGGCACTGGGGAAAAAAGCTGGGCAAAATTTTACAAAAATATTTTACACTCTTTGAAATCTGGGAAATCTGTAAATTTGGGTGCTGATATAATCTGCATGGGCTAAAAAATTCTCATCATTTTCACCATTGCAGGAGAGGCTGGCATTTGACAGTGATGAAATGATGAAAATTAGAGTGTATTTTGCTTTTTAATGGTTAATTAATCCACACTCCATCCCCTTGAGTGAGATGGCTCTTAGGAGCCTGATTTTACAGCTGAGGAAACAAGAGCTGGGCTAAATGAACACCTCCTTGGACAGGCAGCGGCAGCCAGCTGATGACAAAGATGGGATTTGGTTTTCCCCCCACCCCATCACCTGGCTCCTAATCCTGTCCTCGGATCACTAGACCGCACCATTCCCATCACTATTATCAGGAAATATCACTTGGAAAGGATTTGTTTTAGGGAAACCGTTGGCTGCTTTTTAAACAAAATGTCTCTCGTCTATAAATAATCCTCAAATGATTTTCCCAAAGCAAGATGTACAGGGAACTGAGTTCCTTGGGATATCGATCCGTGGTATTCATTCATTCAGTTGTATGTACTGAGCGCTTACTGTGTGCAGAGCACTGGACTAAGCACTTGGGAAAGTACTATACAGCAATAAAGAGAGACGATCCCTGCCCACAGGGAGCTCACAATCTAGAAGGGGGGTATTGGTGGAGCATTTAGTGGAAGGAGCATGGGCCTTGGAAGCAGATGATCTGGATTCTAATCCCGGCTCCATCCCTTGTCCGCTGGATGATCTCAGGCAGATCAATCATTCATTATATCTATTGAGCACTTACTGCATGCAGAGCACTGTACTAAGCACTTAGAAGAGTACAATACAACAATATACAGACATATTCCCCAGCCACAATGAGTTTACAATCAATCAGTCAATCGATCGTATTTATTGAGTGCTTACTGTGTGCAAAGCACCTTACTAAACAGTTGGGGTAGTATAGCAAAATGGAGTAGGTAAACCCATTCCCTGTCCATGAAGAGCTTACAGTCTAGAGGGGAAACAGATATTAAAATAAATTACGGATATGGCATACAGTCGAAAGGGGAAGACAGACATTAAAATTAATTACGGCTATTTACAATGTGTTGTGTGCTTTGCACACGGTAAACACTCAACAATTACCGTTGATTGATAAAAGCTGATGGAATCGAGCCCCACAAAACACTGCAGCAGCCCAAAGGTCAGACAGGAAAGAGATTGAGACTTGAAGGAGAAACACCAAATAATAAATGTAGTATTTGTTAAGGGATTTTACCAGATGCCAAGTACCAGACTAAGCACTGAGGTAGGTTCAAGAACATAAGGTGCCACATGGCATTCATAGTTAGAGTAGGAAAGAAAGTAGGTATTAAATCCCCATTTCACAGTTGAGGCACAGAGAAGTTTAGTGACTTGCCCAAGATCACACAGCAGATAGACATCAGAATTAGAACCCAGGTCCTCTGAGTCCCAGACCCATGCTCTTTCCGCTTGACCATGCTGCTTCCCGATAATAATAATAATAATAATGATAATAATGGTATTTGTTAAGCACTTACTATGTACCAAGCACTCTTCTAAGTGCTGAGGTAGATACAAGGTAATCAAGTTGTCCCACATGGGGCTCACAGTCTTAATCCCCATTTTACAGATGAGGTAACTGAATCACAGAGAAGTTAAGTTACTTGCCCAAGTCACACAGCTAAATGTCAGAGCCGGGATGAGAACCCATGACATCTGACTCCCTAGCCCGGGCTCTGTTCACTGAGCCACGCTGCTTCCCTATGTTTGGAGAAGAATGAGAGGAAGCTAAGTTGCAAGTGAGGTACACAGTTCACCCCTGAACGAGAGGATGGAGGGAATGACTACTCAGTGAAAACTGTTTTTGCAACGTGTCCATTTTCTGCTCACCAGAGATGGAGCTGGGAAAAGGGAATACACACTATTGTTTTTTTAGTTCCTATTCTAGGAGGCAATCTGTTCAAGTGGGCAAGTATATCGACTTGTTTGTTTTAGATCCTTGTTGGCTCGTTAAGTAAAAGGTTCTTTGACTGTTACGTTGTCCGTGTTCTTGCAAGAGTTGTTTTGAGGGTTCCATCCTGGCTCTGTCAGGCCCTCATTCAGCCAATCGATCTATCAGTCTCTCAGTGTTATTCACTCCCCCTTCTAGACTGTGAGCCCGTTGATGGGTAGGGACCATCTCCATATGTTGCCGACTTGTACTTCCCAAGTGCTTAGTACAGTGTTCTGCGCACAGTAAGCTCTTAATAAATACGATTGAATGGATGAATGAATGAATGAGCAACTACTGTATGCTAAGCACTGTGCTAAAATCATGGTATTCATTAAGTGCTTACTACATGCCAAGCACTGCTCTAAGCACTGGGGTAGATACAAGGTGATGAGGTGAGACACGGTCCCTGTCCCATATGGGGCTCACAGTCTTAATCCCCATGTTACAGATGAGGTAACTGAGGCACAGAGAAGTGAAGTGACCTGAGGTCAAGCAGCAGGCAAGTGGCGGAGCCAGGATTAGAACCCAGGTCCTTCTGACACCCAGGCCCTTGCTCTACCCACTAGGCCTCACTGCTTCGCGAAGTACATTAGCAAGATCCACATTCCCTGCCTTCAACAAGCCTAGAAAATAATGAGGAAGAGAGAGTGAAAGCTGGAGGAACTGTAAACTTCCTTTCCATAGGGTCCTGTAGGGCAGAAGACAGTTGATATTCTCATAATTAGAAGACCTGGGTTCCAATCCCTGTCCTGCCATTTGCCTGCCTGTGACTTTGGGCAATTAAATGATCCTATCCATACCTCATCTGTAAAATGGGTGCATAACTCAGGCCACTGAAACAGTCAAACTGAGATATCTATACCCAGTATTTTCCCTGATTTCAGTTATTTTACTTCCCATCTGAAGTGTATTAAAGCAGCAATTACTGTAAGCATAGTTTACTCATAGGATATATATATATATATATAAAGAAAACTTAATCTTGAACAATATATTACATTCTCTATTAAATACCAGTGTAAATGTAATATACAGTACTGAGTTTTCCTTATATATCCCATGTGAGCAAAATGTGTTTTCATACTCTTGAATGACCGTTTGTGAAGTTCTGTAGGTGGCAAGTAAAGTATGTAAAAGCTGGGCATATAATGTGTAAGGAAACTGTACGTTGACTTTGTTTTCAGAAGTCTGAAAAGGCGGCAGTTTACTTGTGGTATTTGTTAAGCACATAATAATAATGATAATAATAATAATAATGGTATTTGCTAAATGCTTACTATGTTCCAAGCCCTGTCCCTGTCCCATTTAGGGCTCACAGTCTTAATCCCCATTTTAAAGTAGAGGGAACTGAGGCACAGAGAAGTTAAGTGGCTTGCCCAAGATCACACAGCAGATGTGTGGCGGAGCCGAAATAAGGACCCACATACTCTGACTCCCAAGCCTGTGATCTTTCCAGTAGGTCATGCTCATTGTGCTAAGCACTGGGATAGATGCAAGCTAATCAGGTTGGACACAGTCCCTGTCCCATATGGGGCTCACAATCTTAATCCCCATTTTACAGATGAGGGAAGTGAGGCCCAGAGTAGTTCATTTGATCGTATTTATTGAGTGCTTATTGTGTGCAAAGCACTGTACTAAGCCCTTAGAGTTAAGTGACTTGCCCAAGGTCACACAGCAGCAAACAAGTGGTGGAGCTGGGATTAGAACCCAGGTTCTTCTGACTCCCAAGACTGCTTTTATTCACTAGACCACTCTGCTTCTCATTGCTTATCCATTGAATACATAGGGATAGGAGAATTGTGCCCCAGCAGTTAATATCCTATATTGAGCACAGACAAACATCCAGGTAGTTCTACATGTGTATGCTGGGTAGATTTCTGGTAAATATTGAATCTGAAAATTATAATCCCCTTCTAAGAGTTAAGACATAAGTAAACGGTCTGATAGAAATGCACTTTTCCTTATTTTGGCACTTGGAAAACAGAATGTTCAGTATTGAAAATTCTGATTTTGATTTATTTAAAAAAAGAAAAAAAACTTTTATTGTTACCTCTGACCTGTCCCTTTTGCTTGGCTCACTTCTGCCTCCTTCCTTGGGATTATCTTGTGTAGTTTTTCAGTCTCAATGAGAAATTACGTTTCTGCGGGCAAATGGAATTAGTGATGATCCAGGTCTGAGAAATATTTGTGCTAGACTCGATTTTTCTGAATGAATTGAAGAAAATGCATTTATGGATCATGTTGCACACCCTGCTGATTGACTAGTGGGATTAAACAGCATCTATTCACTGTTGCGATTACTGTTTTGCTCTAGCATGCTTCTACTTGAGCCCATTGTTGGGTAGGGACCGTCTCTATACGTTGCCGACTTGTACTCCCCAAGCAGTTAGTACAGTGCTCTGCCGTGCTCAATAAATAGGATTGAATGAATGAATCAATATATTTTTCATGCCACAAATATTAAAATTCTTAAGTGCTGGAGTGCTGGAACAAGGGAGGAAGGAAAATGCCCTAAAATCAATTTTCTCCTTTTCTGTGTTACTGTGTCTAAAAGAGGTTGACAATGGATGGAATGTGTGTGTGTGTGTGTGTGTGTGTGTGTGTGTGTATAATTACATATGTGTATATATATATTTTTAGATAATAAAGTAATCTCCATGTACACACACACGTATATGTATATATACTTAGATAATAAAGTGATCTCCGCACTCTTCAGGCTCCTTTTCAGAGCAATATCTCAGTGTAAGTTGTCGGATTCTGTTGGAAGCGAAGGAGAAAACCTGGTCAGAGTTGTCTCTTTAAATCTGATCTGCAGTGTTTGTGGACCCTGTAGCAGGCCTGGTAAGAACCATTGTCACCTCTGCAGCAGGGATCTTGACCAGACAGACCGGAACATGCAATCAAAACGTTTTCCCTTTTAATATGCACCGAGCCGATCCTATCCCCATGGTAACAGCTCCTGTTTCTTTGGTTGCTTCCAGCCTCTTGGAAAAGGGAGACGCTGTTCATTCCTCACGTCGGAGTTTTAAGCACCCCGAAAGCCACCCTGTTGAGATTTGCATTTGAAATCTCTCTCTCCTCTCTCCCCTCCCTCTCCCTCTTCCCACCCCCTTCTCTCTCTCTCTCTCTCTCATTGTACAGAATACTGTAGCTGTCGCTTCAGTTCATTCAGCACAGCCCGTCTCCTCTCAGTCTCCGCTCTGGCAATCTGTTGATAACTCCACTTGCCGGCTACAATTTATCATCTTTCGCAATGGAAAACTCTTTCCCAGCACGGGGAACTCGTCCAACCTCGCGGATCACGGATGGCAGAGGACGGTCACCACACCGGTGGTCTTTGCTAAAATAGGTGAGAAGTTATTCTGCGGTGCTTCCTCTCATCTAGAGCCGCTGGATATTTGATTCCATAGGGGACAGAGAGACGGAATGTTGCCGAGGGGCTGCTTAACGTAAGTGTGCTTAACGCCTACCTGGGTCATTTCATCGGAATCCACTTGGACATCAGGAAGAGGTGACTAACCATATTTAAAATGTAGAGTAGACGTAACTTTAAGCACCTTAAAGGCACGACAGTTTCAACCAACTGGGTGGGCTGCTCACCTATAGAGTAAATGCTAAAATAGCTAAGGTTCTGGTGGGGATCTAGTCCCTTTCACCAGCAGACTGCTAGATGTATTTGAAGTTTATCTGTTTGGTTTTTTTCCATCCAAGTGGATGATACTGAAAGGAGACTATTCCCAGATATGTTTCTGATCATTCCTATTTCATTTTAAGATTGGGGATCGGTGTGGGGGGAGGAAATTCAGTGACTTTTCCGAGCAGGGCGTTTCTCCGTTGCCGGTGTTTCCTGAGAAACAGAGTCCTTGTTGCAAGTGCTAAGGGGAATGTCACCCAAGCAGCCACTCTCCGACTTGCTCTCCGGCACCCCGGAGAAGCCCCCCACCTCACCCCAGATCACCATATCGGTTGACTGCTTCAACGGGCTGCGATGAATTCTCCGACCAACCCAGGACAGGGCAAACTTCAAAGGGATTCGAAGCCCTTCCTCCCACGGTGTTCCGGGTTGAACTGCTCCCGTGTGCCTGATTTGGTTTGTTGCTTTTTTCAGATGGGTGCAGCTCTGGAAATCTCACCAGCCTGCTCACCGTGGGACTGAGGCACTTTGCCCGGGGCACGGATCCCATCGCAGCCTTTTGGGATTTTGACCTTCGCGGTGGACATGGAGACTGGTGTGGAGAAGGGTGCCACATAATTAGCTCCGCGGGCGACGGCACCACCCTTCAGTGTACACACTTCGGTAACTTTGCAGTGCTCATGGTGAGTAGTATATGACTTAGCAAAAATACTTCTCGCTTTTCCACTTACCGTTCTATCCCACAGTCGTCCACCTCGTGCCGAATGGCTCTTTGCATCCTCCGCTAGACGGTGTTTGGCCCGAGTCGGTTATTTAACGGTCAGTGGGTGTCCCAGCCGGGCGGTTGGCTAAGTGTGATTGATAGGAAGCGGGCCTGACGAGAAATGACAGTTGGTTCAATCTCATGCGCTGCCAGTTCAATCAAAGGGCTGTCTCTCGAAGATGGTTATTGTTTCGGAGACATTCAGGTACTTGGGGCTTTTGATGTCGTCTCTCTCCGAAAGGTTGTCTGATTTTGTTCCTGCCTTGCTCTTGTGTAGATCATACTAATTAGTTCCAGGCGTACCGCAATGTTGAATCATTTAATAAATCTAGGGGAAATAACAGAACCTCTCATGCTCCGCCGAATTGGGACACTTGAGTCTTGGCAGAATTGTGGGCTCTTGAATCCGGTGACCGATGACAATATCCTTTTGGACTAAATTGTTGTTTGTGAAGAACGAATCTCTCCGGATTTGGGCTCACACCTAAGGCAGCTCCACTCTCTACTGAGGCACACTTGCCATTCGGGTTGCAGACGTGAACTCCCCTCCTTGCAGGAAAGTTGTGTAAGTCGAAGCTGGGTCGGGGTGCTGCTTGGAAAGGAAGAGCAGAGAAGCCGAAAAGGAAGAGTGCCAGGACCCGTAGGGCTGATTGATGTTTTCTTTTTTCCTCTCGAGAATAAAGATGAGATGATTACGAAGGCTACAGGCATGCCCCTGCCTCTGACTTTGTGTCTTAAAGACTCACACATTCTTGTGTGTTAATTGCTGCCTGTTGGCATAAAAGAAAGGTTTAGAGTGGAATAAACAATGCATTGTGTGTGTGTGTGTGTGTGTGTGTGTGTGTGTGTGTGTGTGTGTGTGTGTGTGTGTAAAGGACAACAAACTGAGGCGACAGAGGAATTGGGAACAGTGTGCAAAGAATTCCAATCTTCCTGCTGTCAGATGGAGCTCAGATGTCACCCAATCATTGCACAAGGCTGTGACAATGAGTACTAAAATGCGGATATTATCCTTTACTTTGTAAGAGGCAATAAGCCTATGTCCCTTTTTTTTTTCTTGGTTACATCCTGAGTGGCCAACTGAGGGAGGTGGTTTTGCCCAAATGAAGTGTCTCACAATGTTTCAACCCAGTTCAGAATTAAATGATATCAAATGCACTTTACTTTTCAGCCCCACCCCAATCCATGTGTGAACATACACACATACACAAACTCCAATTATTTGTCATAGAATAGAGGTCTTTTTCAAGTAGCAGCAAAAGCATTGCCAGTGACCTGGCTTTCCAATGTTTAGGCAAACACCTGTTGACTTTGCAGGTACCACACCCAACATGGCTGTCTCTTTCAGGAACCTTGTCATCTCTATTCACTCTTTGTTGTTTTTTTTTCCCTGAAACATACTTATTGGTGCTTATTAACAACAAGTCTTTAGCTTTAGTTTTCTTTTCAAGAATTACATCCCGAGTTAATGATCATTGCAGTTTGTTTTTCTTTAATTCATGGACCCAAACCTGGAGGGGTTTGGAGGTTTTCTGGGACATTTCTCTGAGAGGTACTGGGGTGTAAGTGGAAAATGTCATATTAACTGTGGTTTGAAACATCCCTCTTTCCTGCTTTTGTCTTTTCTGTCTACAGGGGTGCCAGAGAAAAATTGTATCCTGAGGGTTCTACAGAACTTTTCTCGAGTCTCCCCCTCTAGACTGTAAGCTCACTGAGGGCAGGGAATGTGGCTGTTTATTGTTCTCTTGTACTCTCCCAAGAGCTTAGTACAGTGCTCTGCACACAGTAAGCGCTCAATAAATATGATTGAATGAATGAATGAGTGTGTTGGGGCAAGTGCCTTCACGTGATGCAGGGAGACTTACAGAGAAGAGATAGATGTAAGGAGTCCGAGATCCAATACCCATCCTGGCAAGGAAAAAGCCCATTGGCGTTCTGCCTCTTCATTCCCAAAAGTCACTGATTTTGGACAAAATCATTCTTCCCCTGAATATTGGACACCTGTTGACTTCAGTTCGAGTGTAAGGATGCTTCAGCCTTCCAATTTGAAGTGCAAACGCTGCGTCAAATGTATCTAGCTGCCCTTCGTATGCGAAGGAGATGCCACAGATGAAATCCACCCCCAAGGGCCCAGGTCGAAGGACTGTGATGTCCGCAACCACTCGGCTTATGATCGGAAGGTCTGGATGACGATCTGCCCCTTTGGGGAATACCTGTCTGTTTATACTTGGAAGATGTAAATGCTTCTTTATTTGCTCATCCTGAAGATAGAAGAGCCTAAACACTTATGAGAGGTTTGAGTCACTGGCTTACGCTGCAGTGTAGACTCCTTTTTAAAATGAACTTCATTGGAGCTCATAACCAAGGTGAATAGAGTGTGAAAAGTGCACATCAGAGTGTGGAAAAAAACCTCAGGCATCTTCCTAAGTTTCTTTAGCTGAAGGCTGAGCCCTAGGCTAGCTTCTTTCTAAGCACATCTGTAGCATCCATTTAATAATGATGGCATTTATAATGGTAGCATTTATTAAGCACTTACTATGTGCAATGCACTGTTCTAAGTGCTGGAGGAGATACAAGGTGATCAGGTTGTCCCACGGGAAGATCACAGTCAATCCTCATTTTACAGATGAGGTAACTGAGGCACAGAGAAGTTAAGTGACTTGCCCAAAGTCACACAGCTGACAATTGGTGAAGCCAGGATTTGAACCCATGACCACTGACTCTAAAGCCCAGGCTCTTTGTCCATTTGATAAGGATCCTAACTATTCTTTTCTCCAAGGGATCTAGGTCCCATTAGTTTTGTGGAATTAGGACTGTTCACACTCTGAGGATTCACACAGGGTTTCCATTCACAGATCGTTTGCCAGAAATGGTGTGTTTCTCCATTTTTCATCATGCAAAAGTCTTCTTCTTTAGCTTTCATATGAGTATGAATATGTCTGCATGCTGTTTTTAAGTTTAACTGTTCCTTGTGAAGGGTTTAAGCACCTCAGCTGACGTTTCGTGCACATAAAAGCTTTAGTAAACTAACTTGCATTTCAGATTAGGTTTGAAGCTGGCCGGCTTTTAATAAACCCGATTATGTGCGCATTATTAATGGAAACCTGGAGCTCCATGAGAAGAAAGGAGCAGACTAGAGAATGAAAATGAGTGCTCGGAGCAGACAGATTATTTTTTCCCTGGTTTGCTTTTTGTCCCCTTCAATATATTAGAACAAAGCGATCAGTTGTTTGAGCTTTAATGCCATTTTCCTTTTAAGCAAGGTATTCCATTTCATACATCGGCTTGTTCTAATCAATCAGTAGTAGTTACTGAGGGCTTAGTGTGTGCAGAGCACTGTCCTAAGCATTAAGGAGAGTGCAGTGACATTAGTAGACCTAATTAGTAGACCTCAAAGAGCTTGAGAAACAGCATGGCCTAGTCAAAAGAGCAAAGGCTTGGGAATCAGGGAACCTGGGTTCTAATTCATTCAATCATATTTATTGAGCGCTTACTGTGTGCAGAGCACTGTACTGAGCACTTGGGAAGTACAAGTTGTCAACATATAGAGACAGTCCCTACCCAACAATGGGCTCACAGTCTAGAAGGGGAAGACAGACAACAAAACAAAACATGTGGACAGGACTAATCCCAGTTCTACCTCTTGTCTTCTGTGTGACCTCAGGCAAGTCACTTAACTTCTCTGTGGCTCAGTTCCCTCATCTGCAAAAATGAGGCTTCAATATAGTAAGCGCTTAACAAATACCATTATTATTATTATTATTATGTTTTCTACCTTCTACTCAGACTCTGAGCCCCATGTCAGACTTGATTATCTCATATCTACCCCAGCGCTTAGTATAGTGCTTGGCACATAGTAAGCACTTAACAAATACTGCAATTGTTAAAACTATTAAAGGAGTAATAGTACTGATTGAGTGGTTATTGTGTGGAAGGGCATTGTTCTAAGTTCTGGGAGGAGTTACGAGGGTGAGAATTAGCCAACACTATCCCTGGCCCTAAAAGGGTTTACGGTCTAATTATTTAGCAGAGGAATATATCATCAGTGATTGATATCACATTCGAAAATGAGTCCAAATCAAATTCTCCAACCTGACCAAGCGCTGTCTTTCCAAATGAAATGTCTTTCCAAACGGAACCTCGACTGGTAAGCCTCGACTCTGTATTTCAGTTCTTGAAGCTGACTACAACCTGGTACTGAAACTTAAAACTGTGACCCACTTCCTTTTAACCATTATTTCAGAACAAAATAGTGTGTTATACAAGCCCTGATCCAGAATAGAATTTCAATTCTTTTTAAAGACTAAGTGACTGAGTCCTGACTCTAACTTCAAAAACAACTTATGTCAAGAGAAGGCTCAGGTGGCTCAGTGGCCTGGTTGGAAAGCATTATGGCTTAGTGGATAGACCACAGGCCTGGGAATCAGAAGGACCTGGGTTCTGATCCTGCACACATCTGCTGTGTGACCTTGAACAACTGACTTCACTTCTCTGAGCCTCAGTTACCTCATCTGTAAAATGGGGATTCAGAGTGCAAGTCCCATGTCAGGCAGGGACTGTGTCCAAACTAATTAACTTGTATCTACCCAAGTGCTTAGAACAGTGCATGGCACATAGTAAGCGCTTAACAAGTACCTGCTGGCCCACAGCCCTATGGCACAGCATTGACATTATGCTGTGACCAGTTCAGCCATAAATGGGTCTTCCTTGGAAAATACCTTCGCCTTCACATAATAATACTAATAATAGTAATAATGATATCTGTTAAGTACTTACTATGTGCTAGGCATGTTATAAGAATAATAGTTGTGGTATTTGTTAAGCACATACTATGTGCCAGGCACTGTACAGGAGAGGATACAAGTGCAGGAGAGGATACAAGTAAATCAGGTTGGACATAGACCTTGTCCCACAAGGGACTCACAGTCTCAATCCCCATTTTACAAATGAGGTAATTGAGGCCCAGAGAAGTGAAGTGACTTGCCCAAGGTCACACAGCAGAGCCGTGGAAGAGCCAGGATTAGAACCCATGACCTTCTGACTCCTAGGCCTGTTCTCTATCCACTAAATCAATCAATCAATCAATCAGTCGTATTTATTGAGCGCTTACTGTGTGCAGAGCACTGTACTAAGCACTTGGGAAGTACAAGTTGGCAACATATAGAGACAGTCCCTACCCAACAGTGGGCTCACAGTCTAAATCATGCTGCTTCTCTAGCAGTATGGCAGTATGTCACTTGTATAGATGGCAAATATGTGTTGACTTCCTACACTCTAGGGAGAAGCCCAGGCCAATATACTAGCCGGGTCAAACCTCATGTCTCCCCCCAGCGCCCCCTCCCATCCTGTCTCTGGTCCAAGGCACACCTTCTCTGAGACAGGTTCATTCATTTATTCATTCAATAGTATTTATTGAGCTCGTACTGTTTGCAGAGCACTGTACTAAGTGCTTGGGAAAGTACAATATAACAATAAACAGACACATTCCCTGCCCACAACGAGCTTACAGCCTAGAGGGCTGAACAGTCTTAATGCTTCCATTAGAAAGTCAATTATAAATCAGTGGTCAATCAATGATATTTATTGAGTGATTACTCTATGCACAGCACTGTACTAAGTTCTTGGTTGAGTACAATACAACAGTTGGTGGGCACATCCCTGCCCACAAGGAGCTCATGGTCTAGAGGGAGAGACAGACAACCATATTAATATTAATTGTTATAGTAATACAAAGTATCCACAGTCCTTTTCCCTGTTCTCTCCAATAAAAAAAATCCCAAATCAAAACTACCATATATTCATTTATTCATTCAATCGTATTTATTGAGCGCTTACTGTGTGCAGAACACTGTACTTAGCACTTGGGAAGTACAAGTTGGAATAAGCATAATACACCATCCATGTAGTTTTCATCTTGGATAAAACAAGTGACTTTGTTTTCTCGCAAACGATCCCAAAGGAATACTCAGGAGAGGCTGACAGATCAATAAGATTTAATTATCATTAAAAGGGAGACGGGATAAATTTATCCTTGATCTTTAATGAAATCATTCACCGGGATACAGAACCATAAAACCAGATTCTTTATGGCGTCCCTTGTGCAGTGCTCCATCTGGAATGCGATCCTCTAATGGATTTACTCTTCGAGATGAAAAAAGGAAAACTTTAACCATTTGGTTACAATCATGACTAGTTTGCAAAAGTGGATTATGCTAAACTTCTCTGCGGACAAAATGGCTGGGTCTCTGTGAGTCACCTGACATTTTCTGTCATTAATCAAGCTGCGGTATTTACTGAGCACTTACTTGTACTAAGCGCGAAGGGGAGTACAATACAATAGAAGAAGCAGCATGGCTCAGTGGAAAGAGTATGGGCTTTGGAGTCAGCGGTCATGGGTTCAAATTCCAGCTCCGCCAATTGTCAGCTGTGTGACTTTGGGCAAGTCACTTAACTTCTCTGTGCCTCAGTTACTTCATCTGTAAAATGGGTATTAAGACTGTGAGCCCTCCGTGGGACAACCTGATCACCTTGTAACCTCCCCAGTGCTTAGAACAGTGCTTTGCACATAGTAAATGCTTAATAAATGCCAGTATTATTTTTATTAGTACAGTGCTCTGCACACAGTAAGTGCTCAGTAAATACGATTGAATGATTTAATAGAGTTGGTAGACACAATCCCAGCTATCTGTGAGGCTTACAGGGATTACTTAAGTCATCTCCCACCTACAAAGTTGCCTGGGATCAGTCAATCATATTTATTGAGCACTTACTGGAAGCAGAGCACTGTACTAAGCTCTTGGGAGAGGACAATATAACAATCAGACACATTCCTACAATGAGCTTAGAGTCTAGACGGAGTGGGGGGGAGATGCACGATCATTGCTTGTTTCTCCAATGAGTGAGTTCTTTGTCATTCAGATATTCAAGTTGTTCAACTCTGGATTCTTCTCCATGGTATGCCACTGAAACACACTTTTTGCCTTTCTTTAAGAATAGCTTTTCTGTTTTCACTATCTGTCCAATGCTGGTTGCTCTTCACTACTGAAAGTTGGTTGACTATTGAAAATTTAAAAATCTATTCACTCATTCACTCAATCATATTTATTGAGTGCTTACTGTGTGCAAAACAATGTGCTAAGTGCTTAGCAATGTACTAAGTGCTGAGCACAAATTTAGTGAAATAAATGATCATCACCAATGTTATTTATTGAGCACTGCTTTGTGAAGTGTTTGGGAGAACACCAAAGAATAGCAAGACACTGGTCCCCGCTCTATAGGAGCTTGTAATCTAGTGTATGGAAAGAGTCAACTCATCAGTAGTAATTAATAAGAGGGATGGTATATAGTAAGCATTTATGCCCAGCATTTGGGTAGATAACAATAACAATAATAATAATAATGATGGTATTTGTAAAGCAGGTACTATGTCCCAAGCACTGTTCTAAGCACTGGGGTAGATACAAGGTAATCAGGCTGTCCCACGTGGAGCTCACAGTCTTAATCCCCATTTTACAGATGGGGGAACTGAGTGAAATGACTTGCCCAAGGTCACACAGCAGACAAATGGTGGAGCGGCATTAGAACCCACGACCTCTGACTCCCAAGCCACGCTGCTTTTGATCAGATACAGATCCTGTTCCACTTGGGACTCACAGTCTAAGAGGGAGGGAGTGATATTTATTTTTTAATTTATATTAATGTCTGTCTCTCCCTCTAGACTGTAAACTCATTGTGGGCAGCGGATATGTCTGTTTTTTGTTCTCTTGTAATAATAATAATTATTATAATGGCATTTATTAAGTGTTCTCTATGTGCAAAGCACTGTTCTGAGCGCTGGGGAGGTTACAAGGTGATCAGGTTGTCCTATGTGGGGCTCACAGTCTTAATCCCCCTTTTACAGATGAGGTAACCGAGGCCCAGAGAAATGAAGTGACTCACCCAAAGTCACACGGCTGACAAGTAGTGGAGACGGAATTTGAACCCATGACCTCTGACTCCAAAGCCCGTCCTCTGCACGCTGCTTGTACTCTCCCAAGTGCTTAGTACAGTGTTTTGCAGACAGTAGCACTCATCAAATGCGATTGAATGAATGAATGAAAAATAAAATAAAGAAAATAGAAATAAAATATTTTATCCTATTTTACAGATAGGGAAACTGAGGCCCAAAACAGTTAAGTGACTTGCCCAAGGACCCATTTCAGGCCAGTAGGAATAGAAATTTATTTATTTACTTATCTGTTTATTTATTTATATTCACATCTGTCTCCCCTCTAGACTGTGATCTTGTTGTGGACAGGAATGTGTCTGTTGTTCTGTTATACTCTCCCAAGTGCTTAGGACAGTGCTTTGCACACAGTAAGTGCTCAATAAATAAGATTGAATTGAATGCATGAATAGAAATGTGTCTCCCTGCCATCCCACTCCCAAGCTATTTCCACTAAGTGACATTACCCTTCTTCTTCAACGTCCTACCCCCAATTTAATATTTCTTTTCTGTTAAAATATTAATAATAAAATGGTACTTGTTAAGCACTTACTATGTGTCATGCACTGCACTAAGTGCTGGGGTAAATTCAAGTTAATCAGGTTGGATACAGTCCCTGTCCCATTGAGGTCACAGCCTAAGTAGGGAGGAGTAGGATTTCATCTCAGTTTTACAGAAGACGCAACTTGAAGAACAGAGAAGTTAAATGATTTGCCCAAGGTCTCAGAGCAGATAACCGGAGGAGCAGGAATTAGAATACAGGTCCTCTGACTCCCAGACCTGTGCTCTTTCAACTAGTGTTCTGCTTCACACTGCTTTTCTGATACGTGCTTTGCACACAATAAGCGCTCAATAAATGTGCTTGAATGAATGAATGAATGAATCTCCTTTCTTGTTCTTTTAAAATTTAAAATAATTCATTTTTGAAAAATGTTGCAATAGCCCAATCTCTATGAACTTCATCTGAGAGAAGTAGGAAGAGGGAGGCATAGGTAGAAGAAGCCAGGTTGAATATTTCTCTTAGTTTTATGTAGCAGGTCGTAATAGCAATGACCACTGAGCCACTCTTAGCACAGGATATTGCCTTCAGTGGGCACTCAGTAAATATTGTTACTTCTAACATGTTAATGTATCTCTTTAAGGCAGTCAATCAATCAATAAATCAATGTTTTTGATTGAGCACTTACTATGTGCAGAGCATTGTACTAAGCGCTTGGGAGAGTACAACACAACAAAATTAGCCAGCATGTTCCCTGCCTATAATGAGCTAAATGACAGACAGTAGTAATAACAATAATAATAATAATTGTGCAATGTATTCAGTGCATACTGTGTGTGATGAATTGAACTAAGCGCTAGAATAGATACATGAGAATCAGGTGCCACATGGGACTCATAGTATAAGTAGGAGAGAGAACAGGCATTGAATCCACATTTTGCAGATGAAGGAATGGAGGCACAGAAAAGTTAAGCAACTTGCCCAAAGTCACCCAGCATGTACGTGGTGGAACTGGGAATAGAACCCAGGCCCTCTGACTCCCAGGCCCGGACTTTTAATAATAATATAATAATGATGGCATTTATTAAGCGCTTACTATGTGCAATGCAGTGTTCTAAGCGCTGGGGAGGTTACAAGGTGATCAGGTTACAAGGTTGTCCCACGGGGGGCTCACAGTCTTAATCCCCATTTTACAGATGAGGTAACTGAGGCCCAGAGAAGTTAAGTGACTTGCCCAAAGTCTCACAGCTGACAATTGCCAGAGCCGGGATTTGAACCCATGACCTCTGACTCCAATGCCCGTGCTCTTTCCACTGAGCCACGCTGCTTCTCAGTAAGCCATGCCTCAGGTTTGTCATGAGACTTATGACCTACAATCTGCATGAAAGAATTGTTTATAATCAATTCATGGGATTTATTTGAGTGCTTACTGTGTGCAGAGCACTGTACTTAGCACTTGATAGAAAATAATAATAATAATAATAATAATGGTACTTGTTAAGCACTTACTATGCTGGAAGCACTGTTCTAAGCGCTGGGGTAGATACAAGACTCTCATCCTATCCCGTCTGGACTACTGCACCAGCCTTCTCTCTGATCTCCCATCCTTGTGTCTCTCTCCTCTTCAATCCATACGTCATGCTGCTGTCCGGATTATCTTTGTCCAGAAACGCTCTGGGCATATTACTCCCCTCCTCAAAAACCTCCAATGGCTACCAATCAATCTGTGCATCAGGCAGAAACTCCTCACCCTGGGCTTCAAGGCTCTCCATCCCCTCGCCCCCTCCTACCTCACCTCCCTTCTCTCCTTCTACTGCCCAGCCCACACCCTCCGCTCCTCTGCTGCTAATCTCCTCACCGTACCTCGTTCTCGCCTGTCCCGCCATCGACCCCTGGCCCATGTCATCTCCCGGGCCTGGAATGCCCTCCCTCTGCCCATCCGCCAAGCTAGCTCTCTTCCTCCCTTCAAGGCCCTGCTGAGAGCTCACCTCCTCCAGGAGGCCTTCCCAGACTGAGCCCCTTCCTTCCTCTCCCCCTCGTCCCCCTCTCCATCCCCCCATCTTACCTCCTTCCCTTCCCCACAGCACCTGTATATATGTATATATGGTTGTACATATTTATTACTCTATTTATTTATTTATTTATTTATTTTACTTGTACATATCTATCCTATTTATTTTATTTTGTTGGTATGTTTGGTTTTGTTCTCTGTCTCCCCCTTTTAGACTGTGAGCCCACTGTTGGGTAGGGACTGTCTCTATGTGTTGCCAATTTGTACTTCCCAAGCGCTTAGTACAGTGCTCTGCACATAGTAAGCGCTCAGTAAATACGATTGATGATGATGATGATGATGATCAGGTTGTCCCACGTGGGGCTCACTGTTTTCATCCCCATTTTACAGATGAAATAATGAGAAGCATTGAGAATTGGGAAGAATTTAGAAGCAGTGTGGCCTGAGGATAGAGCCTGGAAGTCAGAAGACCAGGGTTCTAATCCCAGCTCCACCACTTGTTTGCTGTTGTGTGACCCTGGGCAAATCACTTCACTTCTCTTCGCTCTGCCTCAGTGACCTCATCTGTAAAATGGGGATTAAGATTGTGAGTCCCATGTGGGATAGGGACTGTGTCCAAACCTTATTTACTTGTAGCCACCCCAGCACCTATTACCGTCCCTGGTACAGAGTAAGTTCATATTTGCTTAGAACAGTGCTTGGAACATAGTAAGTGCTTAACAAGTACTATTATTATTATTATTATTATCATCATTATTATTAATACCTGTTTTCCCTGCTATTACGTTCATTCATTCATTCAGTCATATTTATTGAGTGCTTTCTGTGTGCAGAGCACTGTACTAAGCGCTTGGAAAGTACAATTCGGTAACAGATACAGACAATACCTACCCAACAACGGGCTATATGGCTGTGAGCCCCCTGGGGGATAGGGACTATGCCCTATCTGATTAATCTCTCCTCCTCCCCTCCCCATTGCCCCCCCCCACCCCGGCAGCCCTACCTCCTTCCCCTCCCCAAAGCACTTGTATATATTTGTACAGATTTATTACTCTATTTTACTTGTACATATTTACTACTCTATTTTATTAATGATGTACATATAGCTATAATTCTATTTATTCTGACGGTTTTGACACCTGTCTACATGTTTTGATTTGTTGTCTGTCTCCCCCTTCTAGACTGTGAGCCCGTTGTTGGGTAGGGACCATCTCTATATTTTGCCAACTTGTACTTCCCAAGTACAGTGCTCTGCACACAGTAAGCACTCAATAAATACAATTGAATGAATGAATGAATGAATCTGCATCTGCCCTACTGCTTTTAACAGTGCTTATAATCACTTAACAAATATAATCATCATCATCATCATCATCACATTATGGGCAGGGAAAATGTCTACTGAGTCTGTTGTGTCATACTCTCCCAAGTGCTTAGTACAGTGCTCTGCACATGGTAAGCACTCAATAGATACCATTAACTGATTAATAAAAGGAATGCAACCTTTGGAGGTCATTTATCTGGGGGAAAGTTTCCTCTTCATAAAACTAGATCAAATGCACTATTTGGGAACTCCAAGAAAATGGACAAAGTGAGGAGTCTATTTCATCCTGACAATTGGAAAGAAAAAGACCCAAATGTCACACCAAAAACAAAAACAAAAAAAGATATTTTGGGTCAAAATGTTTCATTCTCTGATTTTTTTCAGCCCATGGTCTGCGACCCAAGGAACAAAGTGTTATCATCTTCCCACTCTGAGTATTTTCAAATAGGGATTTATGTTCCTTTGCCAAGCTGGATTTCAAATACAGCTGGGCTCCTTTTCCCATCCCCTGTTTGGAGAGCATTGTTAAGAGTGAAAAGATATGTCCTACCACAAGAAGGATAGGTGCTTTCATTGTGTTTGCAAGAGTAGTGACAGTTGATTATGAATCATCCCCATTCTCTAAGCAGCGGAAACCACCATTTTGTAAGCATGGTACTTAGAAGGATGACTCTAAATTTCATATGTATTTCATTGGGAAAAAAATCGTTGGTTCCAGGGTTCAGCAGAAAAGAGCATGCTGGGAAAAAAAGAGAAAAGAGAGCATGGCCAAGTAGGAAGAACTATAAACTCGTTGTGGGTGGGGAACGTCTCTGTGTATTGTTCATTCATTCATTTCATTCAGTCGTACTTATTGAGCACTTACCGTGTGCAGAGCACTGTACTAGGTGCTTAGAAAGTACAATTTGGCAACAGATAGAGACAATCCCTACCCAACAGGTGGCTCACAGTTGAGAAGGGGGAGACAGACAACAAATGTACTCTCCTAAGCATTTAAATCAGTGCTCTGCGAACAGAAAGCTCTCAATAAATAATGATAATATTGACAATTAGGGCATTTGTTAACCGCTTACTCTGTGTTAAGCACTGTTCTAAGCACTGTGGTAGATACAAGGTAATCAGGTTGTCTCACCTGGGGCTCACAGTCTTAATCCCCATTTAACAGATGAGGTAGCTGAGGCACGGAGAAGTTAAGTGGCTTGCCCAAGGTCACGCAGCAGACAAGTGGCAGAGCTGGGATTGGAACCCACGTCCTCTGACTCCCAAGCCTGTGTTCTTTCCAATGACCCACACTGCTTCTCTAATATGATTGACTGCCTGAAAAAAAATGGGATAGGGTGTCAAGAGACCCGGTTTTTCAGCAGTTCTGTCACTCATCTGCTGGGTGACCTTGAGTACGTCACTTAACCTCTCTGTGACTTTGTCTTCTCATCTGTAAAATGGGAACAAGATACCTGCTCTCTGAACCTATTATACTAAAGCCCCATGGGTGACAGGGACTGTTCTGTTCCAGAATGTTCACCAGTGCTTGGAGCAATAGTATTAATGTGTGGTATTTTTTAAGCACTTACTATGTTCCATTCATTCATTCATTCATTCATTCAATCGTATTTATTGAGTGCTTACTGTGTTCAGAGCACTGTACTAAGCGCTTGGGAAGTACTAGTTGTCAACATATAGAGACGGTCCCTACCCAGCAGTGGGCTCACAGTCTAGAAGGGGGAAACAGAGAACAAAACAAAACATATTAACAAAATAAAATAAATAGAATAAATATGTACAAATAAAATAAATAAATAATAATAATAATAATGGCATTTATTAAGTGCTTACTATGTGCAAAGCACTGTTCTAAGTGCTGGGGAGATTACAAGGTGATCAGGTTGGCCCACGGGGAGCTCACAGTCTTAATCCCCATTTTTACAGATGAGGTAACTGAGGCCCAGAGAAGTTAAGTGACTTGCCCAAAGTCACACAGCCGACAACTGGCAGAGTCAGGATTTGAACCCATGACCTCTGACTCCAAAGCCTGGGCTCTTTCCACTGAGCCATGCTGCTTCTCTAGAGTAATAAATACGTACAAACATATATACATATATACAGGTGCTGTGGGGAGGGGAAGGAGGTAAAGCAGGGGGGATGGGGAGGGGGAGGAGGGGGAGAGGAAGTAGGGGCTCAGTCTGGGAAGGCCTCCTGGAGGAGGTGAGCTCTCATTAGGGCTTTGAAGGAAGGAAGAGAGCTACCTTGGCGGATGTGCGGAGGGAGGGCATTCCAGGCCAGGGGGATGATGTGGGCTGGGGGTCGACGCGGGACAGGTGAGAATGAAGCACGGTGAGGAGATTAGCAGCAGAGGAGTGGAGGGTGTGGGCTGAGCTGTAGAAGGAGAGAAGGGAGGTGAGGTAGGAGGGGGCGAGGTGATGGAGAGCCTTGGAGCCAAGGGTAAGGAGTTTTTGCCTGATGCGTAGGTTGATTGGTAGCCACTGGAGATTTTTGAGGAGGGGAGTAACATGCCCAGAGCGTTCCTGCACAAAGACGATCCGGGCAGCGGTGTGAAGTATGGCTTGAAGTGGAGAGAGACAGGAGGATGGGAGATCAGAGAGGAGGCTGATGCAGTAATCCAGATGGGATTGGATGAGAGCTTGAACGAGCAGGGTAGCGGTTTGGATGGAGAGGAAAGGGCGGATCTTGGCAATGTTGCGGAGGTGAGACCGGCAGCCCAGTGGCAGAGAGAAGCTAATCAGGTTGGACACAGCCCCTGTCCCACATGGGGCTCACAGTCTTAATCCCCATTTTACAGATGAGGTAACTGAGGCCCAGAGAAGTGAAGTGACTTACCCAAGGTCACACAGCCAACAAGTGGTGCACATGGGATTAGAACCCAGGCCCTTCTGATTCCCAGGCCTGTGCTCTTTCTGCTAGGCCACAGTACCTGGGTCCTAATAAGAGCAGAAAAGATGACGTCATCATTATTATTCCATCAGGGAAGCAGATGTTTAGTTCTCAGTGACTTCTGAAAATGCCTTTATTAACTGATAGCTGTTTAATTACAAAGAAAACACCAAACTCTAGGGTGACACCTGGCATATACCCAAGATCACAGAATTCTAATGAATTCTCCATCACCATAAATCAGTACTGAACTTATTAAGCCCCTACAGAACATAAATAGCAGAGATCAAAATATATTCAAAGAGTGTGGTCTCAGAGAGTGGAAATATTTTAAAGAATATTTGTGCATCGAGTCAACCTTTACTCTTACAGTCGAGACAATGTACTCTATCAGTGGTGACATTCTTGGGGAAATATAAGAGATCAAATGTTTCTGGTAGACATTACTTTTTCCTATTATGTGTCAGGGTTTCCTTTAACTAGAAAAACTTTGGTGATAAAAGCTGAGTAAAAAAATAATAAGATTATTCATTCATTCATCCGTATTTATAGAGCGCTTACTGTGTGCAGAGCACTGTACTAAGCGCTTGGGGAAGTACAAGTTGGCAATATATAGAGATGGTTCCTACCCAACAACGGGCTCACAGCCTAGAAGGGGGAGACAGACAAAAAAACAAAACAAGTAGACAGGTGTCAATACCAATAGATAGGGTTTTCAGTGGTGATACTCCCTGCCCATAATGAGTTCACTGTCTAGAGTAGGGGAGAAAGAAATAAAATTCTAGATATGTACATAAGTGCTTTGTGGCTGGGAGAGGGGAAGAGCAAAGGGATCAATCAAATTACACCTATGTACATAAGTGCACACTACATGCCAAGTAGTGTGCTAAATGCTGGGATAGAAACAAGAGAATCTGACTGGACACAACTCTTGTACCACATGAGGTCCACAGCCTAAGAGGGAGGGAGAATGATAATTTTAACCCCATTTTACAGATGAGTACCTTGAGGCATGGAGAAGTGAAATGACTTTCCCAATGTCCCACGGCAGGCAAACAGCCAAGCCAAAATGAGAATTTGGGTTTTCATTCATTCATTCATTCAATCGTATTTATTGAGCACTTACTGTGTGCAGAGCACTGTACTAAGCACTTGGGAGGTACAAATCGGCAACATATAGAGATGGTCCCTACCCAAAAACGGGCTCACAGACTAGAAGGGGGGAGACAAAAAAGCAAAACAAGTAGATAGGTGTCAATACCAGTAGATAGGGTTTTCTGGGTTCCATCCTGGGCTCTTTCCACCAGTCCACAGTCTGCCTCCCCTGACACTGAGAATACGATGGAGTCTTCCAGAATAAAGGGACAGATAATAATAATAATAATAATAATAATAGCACTTATTAAGCACTTACTATGTGCAAAGCACTGTTCTAAGCACTGAGGAGGTTACAAGGTGATCAGGTTGTCCCATGGGGGGCTCAGAGTTTTAATCCTCATGATTATCTACTCGAGCACTTAGAACAGTGCTTGGCACATAGAAAATGCTTAGCAAATACCATCATTATTTATTATTTATTATTGTTAAATCATCCTTCCACAAGCAGAAATGGCCCACCGGCCCTATTATTCACCATGACTTAATGGATCCCAAAAGAGAAAGTGTGGATTCTCTTCGAGATCACAACCACTTCAGATGTTCTCTTTCAGCATTGATTGCCTGATTTGAGACTCAAATGCCTCTGTCTTTAGGATCACAGTAACCTTTGAGAAAGGATAATAATAATTAATAGTCATTATGTATATTTGTTAGGTGGTTACTATTTGCCACACACTGTACCAAGTGCTGGGATAGATACAAGCAAATCGGGTTGATTCTATATTTATTAGCAAGAAAAGTAACAAGTCTCAACATATCTCAGTGCTTAGTACAATGCCTGGCACATAGTAAGCGTTTAACAAATACCATAATTATTATTATTATTACAGTGCATGCCGCTATTCTGCTATCCTGGCTCTGCTCTCTTTGCCTGCTGTGTGACATCAGGCAAGTTCAGATAACTTATTTGTGCCTCAGTTTCAGTGTCAAGCAAATCGGGTTGAACCCCTGTGGGGTTCACAGTCTATATCCCCATTTTACAAATGAGATAACTGAGGCACAGAGAAGTAAAGTGACTTGCCCAAGGTCACACAGCAGACAAGTGGCAGAGTCAGAATTAGAACCCAGGTCCTTTTGACTCCCAGACCCGTGCTCTATCCACTATCCCATGTTGCTTCTAAGAAAGAAATGATCATTTCTTTACTCTGTCAAGAGGGGTAAAATAATAACAATAATAATAATAGCAATAATAACGATGAATTTTAAATGTTAAGTGCTCACTATCAATCATTATCATTTATAGAGCACTTATTGTGTGCAGAGAAGTGTAGTAAGTGCTTGGTAGATAGAGTACAGGGCGGAGAGTTGGTAGATATGTTCCCTGGCCACAACAAGCTTACAGTCCGGAGGGGGAGACAGGCATTAATAACATAATCTTGACATTATTTAGTAAGCACAATGCTAAATGTTGGAGAGGTACAGTTCAATCAGATCATACACGGTCCCTGTCTCACATGAGGCATTCAGTCTAAGGTACTTAATTCCCATTTTACAAATGAGGAAACTGAGGCACAAAGAAGTTATCTGAACTTGCCTGATGTCACACAGCAGGCAAGGAGTAGAGCCAGGATAGTAGAATAGCAGCATGCACTGTAATAATAATAATAATTATGGTATTTGTTAAATGCTTACTATGTGCCAGGCACTGTACTAAGTGCTGATATATGTTGAGACTCGTTACTTTTCTTGCTTAATAAAAATATAGAAGGAGATCACAATGATCATGGTCAGCCTTCTCTCTGATCTCCCATCCTCGTGTCTCTCTCCACTTCAATCCATACTTCATGCTGCTGCCCGGATTATCTTTGTCCAGAAACGCTCTGGGCATATTACTCCCCTCCTCAAAAATCTCCAGTGGCTACCAATCAATCTGCGCATCAGGCAGAAACTCTTCACCCTGGGCTTCAAGGCTGTCCATCACCTCGCCCCCTCCTACCTCACCTCCCTTCTCTCCTTCTACTGCCCAGCCCGCACCCTCTGCTCCTCTGCTGCTAATCTCCTCACCGTACCTCGTTCTCGCCTGTCCCGCCATCGACCCCCGGCCCACGTCATCCCCCAGGCCTGGAATGCCCTCCCTCTGCCCATCCGCCAAGCTAGCTCTCTTCCTCCCTTCAAGGCCCTGCTGAGAGCTCACCTCCTCTAGGAGGCCTTCCCAGACTGAGCCCCTTCCTTCCTCTCCCCTTCGTCCCCCTCTCCATCCCCCCCATTTTACCTCCTTCCCTTCCCCACAGCACCTGTATATATGTATATATGTTTGTACATATTTATTACTCTATTTATTTATTTATTTTACGTGTACATATCTATCCTATTTATTTTATTTTGTTAGTATGTTTGGTTTTGTTCTCTGTCTCCTCCTTTTAGACTGTGAGCCCACTCACTGTTGGGTAGGGACTGTCTCTATATGTTGCCAATTTGTACTTCCCAAGCACTTAGTACAGTGCTCTGCACATAGTAAGCGCTCAATAAATACGATTGATGATGATGATGATGATGATGATGATGATCATGGGCCAATTAGACCTGTCTTACCCATTATAAAGTATCAAATAATTGGTCTGTAAATTTGATGATGATAATCATAATCATAATAACTATGGTATTTGTTATGCACTTACTATATGTCAAGCACTGTACTAAGCACTGGGATAGATGCAAGATAATCAGGTCCCATATGGGGCTCACATTCTAAGTAGGCGGGAGCACAGCTAATTCATTCATTCATTCATTCATTCATTCATTCAGTCGTATTTATTGAGTGCTTACTGTGTGCAGAGCACTGCACTAAGCACTTGAGAAGTGCAAGTTGGCAACATATAGAGACGGTCCCTACCCAACAACGGGCTCACAATCTAGAAGCTAATGAATTCCCATTTTGCAGATGAGGGAACTGAGGCACAGAGAAGTTAAGTGATTTGCCCAAATTCACCTGGCGAGTAGAAGGTGGAGGCAGGATTAGAATCCATTCCTTCTGACTCGCAGATCTGTGCTCTTTTTCATTTGTCTTTACCCATCTCAAGGACCAGTTTTGCCTAATGATGGCTTCAACTACTTCGTCTTTGCAGATGATTCCCAAATCTACATTCCAGTCCTAATCTCTGTACTTCTCTGCAGTCTCGCATTTCCTCTTACCTTCAAGATAGCTGTACTTGGATGTCATTCATTCATTCATTCATTCATTCAACTGTATTTATTGAGTGCTTACTGTGTGCAGAGCACTGTACTAAGCGCTTAATGTCCTGCCATCACCTCAAACATAACATGTCCTGTATATATGTATATATGTTTGTATGTATTTATTACTCTATTTCTTTTATTTGTACATATTTATTCTATTCATTTTATTTTGTTAATATTTTTTGTTTTGTTGTCTGTCTCCCCCTTCTAGACTGTGAGCCCGCTGTTGGGTAGGGACCGTCTCTATATGTTGCCAACTTGTACTTCCCAAGTGCTTAGTACAGTGTTCTGCACACAGTAAGCACTCAATAAATACGATTGAATGAATGAATGAATGAACATGTCCAACACAGAAGTCCTTATCTTCCTGCCCAAACCCTGTCCTTCTCTTGCCTTTCCCAACACTGTAGAAAGCACCACTATCCTTCCTGTCTCACAAGTCTGTAACCTTGATTATCCTTAACTCCTCTCATTCAACTCACATATTCAATCTATCACTATCCAGTTGGATCAACCTCCCAAAAGACATCTCTAAAGTCCGTCGTTTCCTCTCCATCCAGACTACAGCTACATTAATCCAAGGATTTATCCTATCCTACCTTGATTGCTGTTTCAGCCTCCTTCCTGACCTCCTTGCCTCCTGCCTGTCCCCACTCCAGTCCATACTTCACTCTGCTTCCCAGATCATTTTTCTTCAAAAATGTTCAGTCCACATTTCCCCACTTCTCCAGAAACTCCAGTGGTTGCCCATCCACCTCCTCATCAATCAGAAACTCCTCACCATTGGCTTTAAAGCATTCAATCACCTTGCCCCCTCCTACGCCAACCCAGCCCTCACACTTCACTCCTCTAATGCCAGCCTACTCACTGTACCTCGATCTTATCTATCTCACCACCGACCTCTTGCCCACGTCTTACCTTTGGCCTGGAACATCCTGCACCTTCATATCCAACAGACAATTGCACTCCCCCACTTCAAGGCCTATTGATGACACATCTCCTCCAAGATGTCTTCCCTGACTAAGCCCTCTTTTCCTTTTCTTCAGCTCCCTTCTGTGTCTCCCTAACTTGCTCCCTTTATTCATCCCCACACCAATCAATCAATCAATCATATTTATTGAGCGCTTACTGTGTGCAGAGCACTGTACTAAGCGCTTGGGAAGTACAAGTTGGCAACATATAGAGACAGTCCCTACCCAACAGTGGGCTCACACCACTTATGTCCTTATCTGAAATCCATTAATTTCTATTAATATCTGTCTCCCCCTCTAGACTATAAGCTCTTTGTGGGCAGGGAATGTGTCCATTACATTGTTATTTTGTATCTTTCCAAACACTGTGTGCCCTACACACAGTAAGTGCTCAATAAATATGATTGATTGATTGACGTCATTAAAATCCTGTTGAAAATTATTTTCACCCAGACAGCAAAATCATTTTTCATGTAAGAATAATAATGATAATAGACTGTAAGCTTATTATAGGCGGGGAACTTGTCTGCTAATTCTGTTGCATTGGACTCTCCCAAATGCTTGGAACAGTGCTCTGCACCTGGTAAGCACTCAATAAATGCCACTGATTGATCAATAATAGCAAAATCATTTGTTAAGCACTTACTTTGTGTCATGCACTGCTCTACAAACCGGGGTAGATAAAATATAAGCAGGTGGAAATAAAGTCTCTGTCTCACATGGGGCTTACATGAGAATGGGAAGGGAGAACAGGTTTTGAATCCCCATTTTACAGATGAGGAGACTGTGGCATTACTTCGGTCCTATATCTCTGCCCATCACACTTAAAACGTCAGAAAATTTCTGGACTGAAAATTGAATGCAGGCTAGCCTAGAAGGAGCTATCCCATTTAAATATCTCTAAGGGTCTTCCTATCCTAGTCAACTGCTGCATTATCCAATTAGGTGGATGTCTTCTTTGTTTAGCCCTTAATTCAGACACCTTATCCCTGGTCTCTCAAAGAGCTTCATTTTCAATTCATGTTCATTGGCTTCCAGGTGTTGAAATGTTTTATATTAACTTAAACAGTTACTCTCCTTCATTTTCCCGGGATAAGAATTTCCTCGATATTCATTTGTACCCAAGGGAGAATCCTAGTTGATTATTCTTTGCAATTGAGAAAATTCAAGGTGCTGAAGATACAGTGGGTGGAACAATTTTCTGAATTGGTGGAAGACACATTTGTTTCCGTTCTCTATCCATTCTACACTTCTGACCTCTTTTCTCCTCCTCCCTTTTTACCTTCCAGACTTCAAATTGTTGAGGTCACCTTGATCCAACTTATCTGCTTCTTGTCATCTGTGGGCATTTTTCTTATGTCTTCCTCACCCGCTATTCTCCCCTTACCTAACTATTCTGACTCATCTTTAAATGTCAATCACAATATTCCTCTGAGTCTATGGAGAGGGCTAATGTGTGATATTTGTCTGGATTTTCTTTCTTTGTTCACTTATCCAGGGTCTAATACAAGACTCTCTACCCCAAAGGGCCCTTGATAAATATTTGTTGACTATTGACTGATTCTGAGTAATTTTATTTTCTTTTAGTTTGTCATGGTAGCCACTGGAATCTGGTGGCAAAGGTTTTAAGAGAGCTAGATGATCATGTGTAGCCCAAGTGAAGAAGAAAATCAAATAAAGATTTTTATTCATTCATTCATTCATTCATTCATTCAATCAATCGTATTTATTGAGCACTTACTGTGTGCAGAGCACTGTACTAAGCACTTGGGAAGTACAAGTCGGCAATCTATAGAGATGGTCCATACCCAACAATGGGCTCACTGTCTAGAAGGGGGAGACAGACAACAAAACAAAACATGTAGACAGGTGTTAAAATCGTCAGGACAAATAGAATTATAACTATATGTACATCATTAACAAAATTAATAGAATGGTAAATATGTACAAGTAAAATAGAGTAATAAATCTGTACAAATCTGTACAAATGCTGTGCAGAGGGGAAGGAGGTAGGGTGGGGGGATGGGGAGGAGGAGAGGAAAAAGGGGGCTCAATCTGGGAAGGCTTCCTGGAGGAAGTGAGCTCACAGTAGGGCTTTGAAGGGAGGAAGAGAGCTAGCTTGGCAGATGTGTGGAGGGAGGGCATTCCAGGCCAGGGGAAGGATGTGGGCTGGGGGTCGATGATGGGACAGGCGAGAACGAGGTACAGTGAGGAGGTTAGTGGTGGCAGAGGAGCGGAGGGTGCGGGCTGGGCTGGAGAAGGAGAGAAAACAGGTGAGGTATGAGGGGGCGAGGTGATGGAGAGCCTTGAAGCTGAGTGAGGAGTTTTTGCTTGATTTGTAGGTTGACAGGCAGCCACTGGAGATTTTTGAGGAGGGGAGTAACATGCCCAGAGTGTTTCTGCACAAGAATGATCTGGGCAGCAGAGTGAAGTATAGACTGAAGCGGGGAGAGACAGGAGGATGAGAGATCAGAGAGGAGGCTGATGCAGTAATCCAGTCGGGATAGGATGAGAGATTGAACCAGCAAACTAGCGGTTTGGATGGAGAAGAAAGGGTGGATCTTGGCGATGTTGTGGAGGTGAGACCAGCAGGTTTTGGTGATGGATTGGATGTGTAGGGTGAATTAGAGAGCGGAGTCCAGGATGACACCAAGATTGTGGGCTTGTGAGACAGGAAGGATGATAGTGCCATCTATAGTGACGGGAAAGTCAGGGAGATGACAGGGTACTTGGAAGAGCAAAGTCAAATTAGTGGACATGATCCCTGCCCTCAAATATCTAACATTCTTAATGGGGGAGAGCCCGTTGTGGGCAGGGATTGTCTCTATTTGTTGCTGAATTGTACTTTCCAAGAATTTAGTACAGTGCTCTGCACACAGTAAGCGCTCAATAAATATGATTGAGTGAATGAATGAATGAATGAATGAGTTAGGAGATGGTAATAGAGTAGAAAGATGTATCCATAAGTTCTAAAGTGGAATGTGAATACTCAAGTGTTTAGATAATAATAGTAATAATAATGATAATAATAATAATAATGATGGCATTTATTAAGCACTTACTATGTGCAAAGCACTGTTCTAAGCCCTGGGGAGGTTACAAGGAGATCAGGGTGTCCCAAGGGGGCCTCACAGTCTTAATCCCCATTTTACAGATGAGGGAACTGAGGCACAGATAAGTTAAGCAACTTGCTCAAAGTCACACAGCTGACAGTTGGTGGAGCCAGGATTCGAACCCCTGACCCCTGACTCCAAAGCCCATGCTCTTTCCACTGAGTCACGCATGATAAAGTGCTTACTATGTCCCAAGAACTGTGCTAAGCACTGGTGTAAATATAATGCAGTCAGATCAGAAACGGTCCCTGTCCCACATGGAGCTCACAATCTAAGAGGGAGAGAGACGGCTACCAAATTCCTATTTTCCAGGTGAGGAAACTGAGGCGCTGAGAAGTTAAGTGCTTTTCCCAAGTTCACACATCATCCAAGTGGCCGAGCTAGGATTCTGGAGGCGAGGAAGAGTTGAAGTGTCACATACTAAGCACTTAACAAGTAGCACCATTATCATCATCATCATCATCATCATCATCATCATCATTATTGTTGTTGTTTTCAAAACTATAAATTATTTATTGTCTTAGCACAGAGTGCAATAGGGAGACACAGGACTAAGCATTAGAACTGAACCTGTACTGCGAAGTTCCTATTGGTCAGTCCCGTTGCACTGTAATAGATTATTCCCGGAGCCCAGAGCATCTGCTATTGGAGCAATGTCCTATCATCTCCCCTGTGTTCTGCCTGCAGAGAATTCCTAGCATGTGTTTCTTAAGCAGTGTTATATTTCCTTTATTCAATACCAAGAAAACTGCATTCCTGTTGGTCTTTTGATTAAAGGGCAGACAGCTGGAGTCTTTTGCTTTTTGCTTTGACTTTTGCTTTGATTCCACATCCCTGAGATGCCATCATTCTGCATTTGTGGTCCAAAAAAACAAATTTGGCAAACAGGATCCCCATCTCCCAGATCACAGTGAGGTGTAAGAGCCCCTTTCAGCTAACATTGAATATTTTCTTTTTTCCTAACAGAAAGGTGTAAAATTCTCCTCAGTCATCTGTCTTGCAGGTTTCTTCCTGTTGCCTCCATTATGAAGACAAGTTACTCTAATGGCAGGTTTTTGAACCATTATCCATTGAGCCCATGAAACTAAAGTCTCCTCCAGTCGCTTCCCTTTCATTTCCTGTCAGTTTAACTCCTGGACACACCTAATCTTCCACACACTCCTGGCTTTGGTACATAGTGAGCTGTTGAGCCTATTTGCAGATCTTCCTACACTCCTTGGTTTCTGCAAAAGCAATAAATCCTTTACTAGACAGTAACATTTACTTTTGCAAATGCTGCTAACCTGGATTCTTGCTTGTTCTCCTCACTCACTAAACACTCGTCATTTTACCATGGCAATATTGGTCCAGACCTCAAATACATCCTCATGAAAGGTACCTGCTGTGATTGCTAGGTTAGAAAATGGAAGAAAGCTAGAATTTAATGAAGTGTGTCATTGTTACTGGAGAAGCAGCGTGGCCCAGTGGAAAGAGCACGGGCTTGAGAGCCAGAGGTCATGGGTTCTAATCCCTGTTCTGCCACTTGTCAGCTGTGTGACTTTGGGCAAGTCACTTAACTTCTCTGTGCCTGAATTACCTCATCTGTAAAATGGGGGATTAAGACTGTGAGCCTCATGTGGGACAACCTGATCACCTTGTATCCCCCCGCAGCACTTAGAACAGTCCTTTGCACATAGTAAGCAGTTAACAAATACTATTACTATTATCATTATCCCATTGAATGGAGACACCGTTAGCCCTCCAAACTCGAGACAAAACATGGACTTGTTTCAATCCATTGTTGATGGGAAATTTGAGACTGATCTGGGGTAGATAGCCATCTCTTTGGGGTTTCAAGGCACACTTCTCACCCCCAAAGTTATGTGGCCTGATCTCAAAAGCACAGTGCCAAAGAGCCAGGCGACCTGTGTTCTAAATCTGGCTCCACCACTTGCCTGCTGTGTGACCTTGGGGCAGTCACTTAACTTTTTTGTGCCTCAGTTTCCTTATCTAATAATAATGATAATAATAATAATAATAATAATAATAATAATAATGGCATTTATTAAGCACTTACTATGTGCAAAGCACTGTTCTAAGCACTGGGGGGTTACAAGGTGATCAGGTTGTCCCACAGGGGACTCACAGTCTTAATCCCCATTTTACAGATGAGGTAACTGAGGCACAGAGAAGTTAAGTGACTCGCCCAAAGTCACACAGCTGACAGTTGGTAGAGCCGGTATTTGAACCCATGACTACTGACTCCAAAGCCTGTCCTTTTTCCACTGAGCCATGCTGCTTCTCCAAATGGTACCTCAATATCTGTAAAATGGGCCCTCAATATCTTTTACCCTTCCTACTTCATCATCATCATCAATCATATTTATTGAGCGCTTACTGTATGCAGAGCACTGTACTAAGCACTTGGGAAGTACAAATTGGCAACATATAGAGACAGTCCCTGCCCAACAGTGGGCTCACAGTCTAAAAGGGGGAGACACAGAGAACAAAGCCAAACATACTAACAAAATAAAATAAATAGAATAGATATGTACAAGTAAAATAAATAAATAAATAAATAAATAAATAATGAAAAATAAAAAATAGAGTAATAAATATGTACAAACATATATATATAGGTGCTGTGGGGAAGGGAAGGAGGTAAGATGGGGGGGATGGAGAGGGGGACGAGGGGGAGAGGAAGGAAGGGGCTCAGTCTGGGAAGGCCTCCTGGAGGAGGTGAGCTCTCAGTAGGGCCTTGAAGGGAGGAAGAGAGCTAGCTTGGCGGATGGGCAGAGGGAGGGCATTCCAGGCCCGGGGGATGACGTGGGCCGGGGGGTCGATGGCGGGACAGGCGAGAACGAGGTATGATGAGGAGATTAGACTATGAGCCCCATGTGAGATAGGGAATTTGATGTGATTGTACTGTATCTACTGCAGTGCTTGGCATATAGTAAGAGCTTAACAAATTCCTTTAATTATCATTATTTTTTCTTATTATTTTTTGTTATTATTTTCACCCAGGTTTGGCCTGCAATGAACCACACCAATCCACCTGGCTTGTAATAATAATAATTATGGTATTTGTTAAACCCTTACTATGTGTCAATTACTGCTCTAAACTCTAGGGTAGATATAAACTAATCACATTGGACACAGCCTCTGTCCCAAGCGAAGCTCACTGTCTAAGTAGCAGGGAAGACAGGTACTGAATTCCCATTTTACAGATGAGGAACCTGAGGTCCAGAAAAGCTAAGTGACTTGCCCCAGGTCTCACAGCTGGCAAGTGGTGGAGCTGGGATTAGAACACAGGTAATCATAATAATAATAATGAGGGTAATTTGTTAAGCATCTACTGGGGTGGATACAAGTCCTGGGGTAGATACAAGCAAATTGGGTTGGACACAGTCCCTGTCC
This sequence comes from Tachyglossus aculeatus, assembly GCF_015852505.1. NCBI lineage: Eukaryota > Metazoa > Chordata > Mammalia > Monotremata > Tachyglossidae > Tachyglossus > Tachyglossus aculeatus. The sequence goes on from NC_052068.1 coordinate 10,201,724, forward strand.
CACATGGGGCTCACTGTCTCAATCCCCGTTTTACAGATGAGGTTACTGTAGCCCAGAGAAGTGAATCAATTTACCCAAGGTCACGCATCAGACAAGTGTCAGAGGTAGGATTAGAACCCAAGACCTTCTGACTCCCTGGCCCGTGCTCTTTCCACTAGGCCTCACCGCTTCTCATCTCAAAATGTACACCTTGTCCACTGCACAGACCTCGACTTTTAAAAACAGAACACTAAAAACAAAAACACATGATGATCATTTTATAAAATTAATGAAGCAGTGCACCTTCATTTGAAAAACATCACCTCATCCCCTATTCTCTGTGAACCAAAACAGCTACTCAGATCATTTTCTGGAAAAATAGCCATTCAACTCATGACTGGAGATTTAGAGAGTTGTCCTTTGGGTTGAAGATGATGCTACTGACAGTGAGGTTGCACAAATGAGTGTGAGCGTCACTGAGAGAGAGCCACTTGTGCTCTTCTAAACTAGCCCCCCAAAATTACAGTCGTGCACCTTTCGGATCCCTTTGCCACCAGATGAGCAGTGCTTAGCCACCAGTGGCTAAGAGGAAAGCAGTGTGGTAGCAGTGTGGCCTAATGGATAGAGCACAGGCCCAAGAGTCAGAAGGACCTGGCTTCTAATCCCGGCTCCACCACCTGTCTGCTGTGTGACCTGAGCCAAGTCACTTCACTTCTCTGGGCCTCAGTGACCTCATCTGTCAAATGGGGATTAAGACTGTGAGCCTCATGTGGGACATAGACTGTATCCAACCTGATTATCTTGCATCTACCCCAGCGCTTAATGCAGTACCTGGAGTATAGTAAGCACTTAATGAATACCATAAAAGGAAAAAAAAAGGAAAAGATATCTCCAGTACAGCACGTGCATGAACTGTTTTTGCAGAAGTAGTGATGGTTTGCAATCAATCAATCAATCAATCCGTCATATTTATTGAGCGCTTACTGTGTGCACAACACTGTACTAAGCGCTTGGGAAGTACAAGTCGGCAACACATAGAGACAGTCCCTACCCAACAGCGGGCTCACAGTCTAGAAGGGGGAGACTGAACCATCCCCACTCTCTGGCCCAATTCCCGCACCTGGCCCTGAGGCACATATGTCTCTATATGTTGCCAATTCGTACTTCCCAAGTGCTTAGTACAGTGCTCTGCACATAGTAAGCGCTCAATAAATACGATTGATGATGATGATGATTAGGAACAACCAGAGGGAGAACAGGTGTCATCTGGTTTCCCAGAAAAGATTATGGCTTAGGCCTCTTAGACTTCATCAGCAGCAGACCCTGCCTGCTTCTGGTTTCCACTGGTCCAGGTGGTAGAAACACACCAGCTACCAGAGATTTAGAGTAAGCACATACCTAGCACCAACTATCAAACTGCTTTCTCCCTTCAATAACTCCCTCCAGCTCCTTCTCCCACTAATTATAATTAATATTTGTAATAATAATAATTATTATTATTAAGGTATTTGTTCAGCACTTAACTACGTGCCAGGCACTGTACTAAGCACTGGGGTGGATACAAGCAGATTGGGTTGGACACAGTCCCTGTCCCAAGCCTGTCCTACCATCAACCCCCAGCCCACGTCCTCCCCCTGGCCTGGAATTCCCTCCCTCCCACATCAGCCAAGCTAAGCCAAGCTTGAAGTGACATCAGCATCAGAGAAGCAGTGTGACTCAGTGGAAAGAGCACGGGCTTTGGAGTCAGAGGTCATGGGTTCGAATTCCGGCTCCGCCACATGTCTGCTATGTGACCTTGGGCAAGTCACTTAACTTCTCTGAGCCTCAGTTCCCTCATCTGTAAAATGGGGATTAAGACTGTGAGCCCCCCATGGAACAACCTGATCATTTTGTAGCCCCTCCAGTGCTTAGAACAGTGCTTTGCACACAGTAAGCACTTAACAAATGCCAACATTATTATCAGCCAAGCTAGTTCTCTTCCTCCCTTCAAAGCCCTACTGAGAGCTCCCCTCCTCCAGGAAGCCTTCTCAGACTGAGCCCCCCCTTTTTTCTCTCCTCTTCCTCCTCCCCTCCCAGACGCCCCCCTCCCCTTCCCCACAACACTTGTATATATTTGTACATATTTATTACTCTATTTTATTTGTATAGATTTATTACTCTATTTTATCAATGATGTGTGTATAGCTATAATTCTATTTATTCTGACAGTATTGACATCTGTCTACTTGTTTTGCTTTGTTATCTGTCTCCCCATTCTAGACTGTGAGCCCGTTGTTGGGTAGGGACCATCTCTATATGTTGCCAACTTCTACTTCCCAAGTGCTTAGTACAGTGCTCTGCACACAGTAAGCGCTCAATAAATATGATTGAATGAATGAATGAAAGTTTGGCTCACAGTCTTAATCCCCATTTTACAGATGAGGGAACTGAGAGGCTCAGAGAAGTGAAGTGACTTGCTCAAGGTCACACAGCAGACAAGTGGTCGTGTCGAGCTTAGGACCCATGACCTCCTGACTCCCAGGCCTGTGCTGTATCCACTACACCATGCTGCTTCTCTTGCATTTGTTGCATTCGTTAAGCGCTTACTATGTGCCAAGCACTGTACTAAGCATTGGGATAGGTATAAGATAATGAGGTCCAAAATGGGGCTCACAATACCAAGCACTGTATTAAGCATTGGGGGTGATTCAGGATAATCAGGTCCCAGTGGAGCTCACAGTCTAAGTAGGAGGGATCACAGGTTTTGAATTCCCACTTTGCAAATGAGGGAACTGAGGCATGAAGAAGCAAAGTGACTTACCCAAGGTCACACAGTGGATAAGAGGCGGAGCAGGATTATTCATTCATTCATTCAGTCGTATTTATTGAGCGCTTATTATGTTCAGAGCACTGTACTCAGCACTTGGGAAGTACAAGTCAGCAACATATAGAGATGGTCCCTACCCAACAACGGACTTGCCAACTTGTACTTCCCAAGCGCTTAGTACAGTGCTCTGCACATAGTAAGCGCTCAGTAAATATGATTGAATGAATGAATAGAAGGGGGAGACAGACAACAATACAAAACATGTAGACAGGTGTTAAAATAATCAGAACAAATAGAGTTATAGCTATAGTGCATATCATTAACAAAATAAATAGAATAGTAAATATGTACAAGTAAAATAAATAGAGTAATAATTCTGTACAAATATATGCAAGTGCTGTGGGGAGGGGAAGGAGGTAGGGTAGAGGTGGGGAATGGGGAGGAGGAGAGGAAAAAGGGGGCTCAATCTGGGAAGGCCTCCTGGAGGAGGTGAGCTCTCAGTAGGGCTTTGAGGAAGGAAGAGAGCTAGCTTGGCAGATGTGCAGAGGAAGGGCATTCCAGGCCCAGGGAAGGACGTGGACCAGGGGTCGAAGGCAGGACAGGCAAGAACGAGGCCCAGTGAGGAGGTTAGTGGCAGAGGAGCGGAGGGTACGGGCTGGGCTGGAGATGGAGAGAAGGGAGGTGAGGTAGGACGGGGCGAGATGATGGAGAGCCTTGAAGCCGAGAGTGAGGAGTTTTTGCTTGATTTGTAGGTTGACAGGCAACCACTGGAGATTTTTGAGGAGGGGAGTAGCATGCCCAGAGCATGTTAAAACTCAGGTCCTCTTATTCCCTGGCCTGTGCTTTTTCCACTAGGCTATGATGTTTCTAAAACACAAGTAACAACTGAGGATCCTTTGAAGTACTGCTAAATTTAAATTCTAACCATAATCGTAGGAGTCTTCATCACCTAACCGTCACTGCCCAGTTCATATCCCCCAGTTAACTTTCTCGTTTCTCCTCTTTTGGAGAAATAGCATCCTTCCTCTAAATTACAGCTCAGGAAACTCAATTCAAAGCAAAGAACCATCTAGAAGCCTTCCCTTCTCTTTAAAATTAGTGTAGTTATCTGAAATTTATCTTGATTGCATGCCTGAGCAATTTGGACCATAAAACACAATTTTTCTTTAATTTTCTGGGTAATTCCGGCAACAGCTGAAGTTTGCCCTAAAATGTATGAATCGTTATAATTGTGATACAAACTTCTCTGAAGAGGATTAAGTTTAAAAAAAAAAAAAAAAAAATAACAGAATTTCATACCAGGCCATGTGGCTTTGTGGAAAGAGCATGGGGTTGGGAGTCAGAGTTGAGGGTTCTAATCCCAGCTCCTCCACTTATCAGCTGTGTGACTTTGGGCAAGTCACTTAACTTCTCTATGCCTCATTTACCTCATCTGTAAAATGGGGATTAGGACTGTGAGTCCCACGGGGGACAACCTGATTACCTTGTATCTACCCCAGCACATAGAACAGTGCTTGACACATAGTAAGTGCTTAACACCATTATTTTTATTATTATATGGTGGGTGTTATTCATAGTTGAAAAATGGTAACTGTTTTTTAACTCGGGTCATTTGGAAATGAATTCAAAACCCCACCAATCCATATTTAATGACATGTTTTGTTGTGGTATTTAGGCATTTTTTAGGAATGATCATGAACATTTCAGATAGTCCGTGTAAACAAACACCATCTGACAACATTGTCTAGGCTTTAGTCATACTTATTGATGGGCAATTCCCGATGGCAATATAGACAGAAAAGCCCAATTTATGATTTCAAGATCCCCAAAAGGACTATGAAACTACCATATCCCTGGAGAGTAAAACTGTATCTCTCTTTTCAATTATTTCAATCCAAAGGAGTAGAGGCAATTTTCTGCAGAGAGAGCATTCTTGCTTTCATGGCAAGTTTTCAGAAGTCAGGATCTTTAGATGGGAGTAATTGGTTTTTGGTTTCTTTTTTTTAGCACGGTTTAATCCAGACTCTTTAGCCAGGTAATTTGCTCACCAGCATGTGAAACACATCCACACCATATGATAAAGGGATCTGCTTAAAAATCAATTCTAAATGGAGTTACATTGAAAATAATCATAATTGTGGTATTTGTTAAGCACTTGCTATGTGTCAAGCATTGTTCTAAGTCCTGGGACAGATACAAAGTAATCAGGTTCGACACAGTCCCTGTCCCACATGGGGCCCACAGCCTTGATCCCCATTTTACAGATGAGGTAAGTGAAGCACAGAAAAGTGGAGTAATTTGCCCACGCTCACACAGGAGGCCTGTGGCAGAGCCAGAATTAGAACCCATGACCTCCTGACTCCTGGGCCCATGTTCTATCCACTGTGCCATGCTGTGCTTCTCATTATTTTGAAAAGTGCTAGAATGCTGAAGAAATGCAAAAAAAAAAGCTAGACTTTTAGAATCCTTTTATGGCCCAATGAAGACCTCCCAGACATACTAGTTAAAACATAAGGTGGTTATTGCTTATTTCACTACTCTTCTTGCCTTATATAGCCATAAAAAGATCTAATTTTATCTGATTTGAGCTCTTATTTTGTTGTTTAACTCCCCTGGAGAGGACTATTTTTTCACTTCATGTGGATGTCTTTTCCAGTGTTTCTATTTCTAAAGGACACACCAGATGCCTTATGCAAGAAGAAACATTTAAAGAACTGCTGTGGATAGAAGTATCTTAAATGACTGCTGTGGGTAGAACTAGCTTTAAATAATTAGTAGGGGTCGAAATATACTTTAGGTGATATGGGTAGAAATATTTTATTTCAAATAACTGATATGGATAGAAATATCTTTAAATGAGTGATATGATAGAGGAATATGTCGACGACTTGTACTTCCCAATTGCTTAGTACAGTGCTCTGCACACAGTAAACACTCAATAAATACGATTGAATGAATGAATGAATATCTTTAAATAACCCATATACAAGGGTAGAAATATCTTTAAATGAGTGCTATGGGTAGAGAATATCTCTAAATGCCTGATGAGGGTAGAAATATCGTACTTTAACTTATAAGGGTAGAAACATCTCACTTTAAATAATGGATATGTGAAGAAATATCTGTAAATAACTAAAAGTAGAAATATTTTACTTGATTGGGTAGGAATAGCTTAATTCCTGGGCAGAAGACTTTTAGAGTAGTATTTGGGAATGATGTGAAAGGATCATTTTTTCTGGATGCAGAAAGTGACCCTTAGAAGCATCATGGCCTAGCAGCTAGATCCCGCGCCTGGGAGTCAGAAGGACCTGGGTTCTAATCCCGACTCCACCACTTGTCCTCCGTGTGACCTTGGGCAAGCCGCTTGACTGTGAGCCCCACGTGGGACAGGGACTGTAAACTCGTGGGCAGGGAATGTGTCTATTTATTGTTATATTTTACCCTCTCGCAAGTGCTTAGTACGGTGCTCTGCACACAATAAGCGCTCAATAAATATGGCTGAATGAATGAACTTGTTTCCATCCCAGTCCTTAGAAGAGTGCTGGGCACATAGTAAGTGCTTACTCTCCCCAGCTTCAAAGCCTTACTGAAAGCCCACCTCTTCCAAGAGGCCTTCCCTGACTAAGCCTCCCTTTCCTCTTCTCCCATTCCCTTCTGTGTCACCCTAACTTGCTCCCTTTATTCTTCTCCCCTCCCAGCCCTGCACCACTTGTGAGAAGCAGCGTGGCTTAGAGGAAAGAGTACGGACTTGGGAGTCAGAGGTCATGAGTTCAAATCCCGACTCCGCTGTGTGTCTGCTGTGTGACTTTGGGCAAGTCACCTAACTTCTCTGTGCCTCAGTTACCTCATCTGTAAAATGGGGATTAAGACCGTGAGGCCCACATGGGACAACCTGATCGCTTTGTATCTCCCCCCGCGCTTAGAACAGTGCTTTGCACATAGTAAGTGCCTAACAAATGCCATTATTATTATTATTGTGTCCATATATGTCATTTGTTTATTTCTATTAATGTCAATCTCCCCCTCTAGACTGTAAACTCCTTGTGGGCACGGAATGGGTCTGTTTATAGTTCTAGTGTACTCTCCCAAGCGCCTAGTACAGTGTTCTGCACACAGTAAGCACTCAATAAATACGACTGAATGATTGAAATGAATGATTGCTTAACGAGCACTATTATTATTATTATTATTATAATTATTATCGGGGGCTAATGTTGTTTTGGTTCTTCGGCAGGATTTGAAGACGGTGCTGTCCCTGCCCCAGTACCCAGGGGAATTCCTCCACCCTGTGGTCTATGCTTGCACTGCAGTGATGCTACTGTGCCTCCTGGCCTCCATCGTTACCTACATCGTGCATCACAGGTAAGAGCCCGCCTCATAATAATAATAATAAGAATAAGAATGGCATTTATTAAGCACTTACTATGTGCAAAGCACTGTTCTAAACGCTGGGGAGGATACAAGCTGATCAGGTTGTCCCACGGGGAGCTCACAGTCTTCATCCCCATTTTACAGATGAGGTAACTGAGGCACAGAGAAGTTAAGTGACTTGCCCAAAGCCACACAGCTGACAATTGGCGGAGCCGTGATTTGAACCCACGACCTCTGACTCCAAAGCCCAGGCTCTTTCCATTGAGCCATGCTGCTTCTCTGCCTCATCCTATCCCGACACTGGCAGTACTCTATAAATGCAATTTTCTGGTTACTTACGTTTGCCTGGAGTGAATTTTTGAAAGAACAGGCTGGCTAAAAAAGTCTCATTCCTGAAATGAATGGGCTACAAAGAATGAAACCTAGGAGATGCTTTTGGTTGATTTAAGAATCGCGGCATTTGTTAAGTGCTTACTATGTGCCAGGCACTATACTGAGCACCGGGGTGGATACAGCAAATTGGGTTGGACACAGTCCCTGTCTTACATAGGGCTGACAGTCTTCAGCTCCATTTTACAAGTGAGGTATCCAAGGCACAGAGGAGTGAATAATAATGATAATAATAATTGCTGTATTTGTTAAGCTCTTACTATGTGCCAGGCACTGTACTGAGCACTTGGGGTTGGGGGGGATACAAGTAAATTGAGCTGGACACAGTCCCTGACCATATAGGGCCCACAGTCTTAATCACCATTTTACAGATGAGGTAACTGAGGCACAGAGAAGTAAATAATAACATAATAATAATAATTGTGGTATTTATTAAACTCTTACCATGTGCTAGGCACTGTACTAAGTGCTGGGGTGGATACAACACATCAGGTTGGACACAGTCCCTGTCCGCATAGGGCTGACAGTCTTAATCCCCATTTCACAGGTAAGGGAACTGAGGACCAAAGTCAAGTGACTTGCCCAAAGTCATGCAGCAGACAAGTGACCAAGCCGGGATTAGAACACATGATCTTCTGATTCCCAGGCCTGGACTCTAGCCACTACACCATGCTGCTTCAATAAGCATGTGATACATGTGATTGGTTGATTTTGAGCCCAATGCTGCTTCTGGAATGAAGTGACCCAGATGCTTAAACACTCAGGCCAAGTCTGCCCAATATGATAGCATTTTCCCTGTCAAGTCCAAGGTGGAATCCCTCCACATAATAATAATAATGATAATACTGATGGTATTTGTTAAGCGCTTACTATGTGCCAAGCACTGTTCTAAGCACTGGGGTAGATACAAGGTGATCAGGTTGTCCTACGTGGGGCTCACAGTCTTAATCCTCATTTGACAGATGAGGTAACTGAGGCACAGAGAAGTGAAGTGACTTACCCAAGGTCACACATCATGAGGAACCACAGTGGGTACACTTGGGGAAGCAGCGTGGCCTAGCAGAGGACCTGGGTTCTAATCCCAGCTCCGCCACTTGTCTGCTTTGCGACCTTGGGTAAGTCACTTCACTTATCAGGGCCTCATGTTATTTCATCTGGAAAATGGAGATTAAATTCTTTTCACTCCAATTTAGACTGTGAGTCCCATATGGGTCAGGGACTCTGCCCAACCTGATTATTTTGTATTTACCCCAGTTTTTTCCTATGGTATGTATTAAGACTTTACTACATATACCAAATGCTGGGGTGCCCACAAATTAATTAAGTTGGACACACTCCATGCTCCACATGGTCTTAATCCCCATTTTACAGACGAGGGAACTGAGGCACAGAGAAGTGAAGTGACTTGACCAGAGTCACACAGCAGACAAATGCAGAGCAGGGACTAGAACGCAGGCCCTTCTGACTTCCAGGTCTGTGCTCTACCCACTAGGCTGGGCTGCTTCTCTACTACAGCTCCTGGCACATAGTAAGCACTTAACAAGAACCATAAAAATCAAAAGAAAAAGAAAGCTATATTTTTTCCAGCAATTGATTTTCTGGTTAGCTACTTCAGATGGAGTGAATTTTTGAAAGAGTAGGCTGGCTAATAAAGTCCTACTCCCGAAATGAATGGGCTAGAAAGAATGAAACCCAGGAGATTCTATTGGTTTAATTAATTAATTCATTCATTCAATCATATTTATTGAGCGCTTACTGTGTGCAGAACACTGTACTAAGTGCTTGGGGAGTACAAGTCGGCCACATATACAGACAATCCCTACCCAACAACAGGCTCACAGTCTAGAAGGGGGAGATGATGATGGTATTTGTTAAGTGCTTACTATGTGTCAGGCACTATATTAAGCACTAAGGTAGATACAAGCAAATCAATCTGGACACAGCCCCTGTCCCATGTGGGGCTCACAGTCTTAATCTCCATTTTCCAGATGAGGTAAATGAGGCATCGAGAAGTGAAGTGACTTGCCCAAGGTCTCAGATCAGACAAGTGGCAGAGGTGGGATTAGACCCATGACCTTCTGATGATGACTTGACACCTGTCCACATGTTTTGTTTTGTTGTCTGTCTCCCCCTTCTAGACTGTGAGCCCGTTGTTGGGTAGGGTCCATCTCTATATGTTGCCAACTTGTACTTTCCAGCGCTTAGTACAGTGCTATGCACACAGGAAGTGCTCAATAAATACGATTGAATGAAGGAATGAAGGAATGAATGAATTCCCAGGCCCAGCCTCTAGCCACTACATCATTCTATTAGGAAAATAAGAAGCATATTGGACCTTTCTTATAACTCCCCCCTAGATAGAGTGTTAAGGTCACTGCAGCAGTTTAAGCTTCCTCAGAGAAAGGTGGCTTTAGATCAGTGGAAGAACACATACTATCAGTCCCTCGTCAGTTTAAAACAAGGAATCAGGTCAACTTCCTTTGGAACCATTTGCTTCTGACAAAAATGTATCCAATTTACCCCACCCAGAATTCACTGCCAAGATATTTGAAGGTCTCCTCTCAAACCTACATCGCCAAACGGTGTTTTTCACTCCTATAAACACTGCCGTGACTTTTAGAGAAATAATGTGACAAGATTATTAATTATTTAAGTAAATAAACGATGAATTAAGTGCAATTAATCTAGTCTCTATCATTCGGCTAATGCATTAGATTTGTCACGTCAGGCCCATTACATAGTCAACTTCGATGTAAGGCTTCTTCATCAGGCCTGATTTTCCATTATTGAGGGGACAAAGCATTTGGAAAATAAGGATTTTTAAGACTGTATTTCTGAATGCGTAATGATTTTTCTTGGGTTGCACAATCAAAATGTGGATTCATAAATATTCTATATTAATTTCCCACAGCACAATCCGAATCAGTAGAAAAGGATGGCACATGCTTCTCAATTTCTGTTTCCACACTGCTCTTACATTTGCCGTTTTTGCTGGTGGAATCAATCGCATAAAATACCCAATTATTTGTCAAGCTGTAAGTATCATCATTACCTTTATTTCTCTGCAAAGCATAAGCTGTGTTTATTGACTTTCTGCTGAAAGAGACATTTGTGATAATTGCTTATTTGTGCAGTAGTGTTTTGGCCAATTTTCAAATACTTTAATGAAGGGAATAGTACTGGATATGGATTGCATTTGTTTCAAGAAAGTAGCAGATCATCTTACTTTGACCTCACGAAAGTTATTTTTAAATTTAGCCAATTGGCTTTATTGTCATTTTAATTAATATTTTACTCTGCAATTAAATAGCACTCTTTCCGTATGTTATTCCTACCCTAACAAATTTTTATATTGTGCTAGTTCAGCGCTTACTATGTGCCAGGCGTTGTACTAAACAATGGGGTAGCTACAAGCTAATCAGGATGGACACAGTCCATGTCCTGCATGGAGCTCGTGGTCTTAATTCTCGTTTTGAGGTAACTGAGACACAGAGAAGTGAAGTGACTTGCCTGAGGTCACACAGCAGACGAGTGGCAGTGGTAGACTATAACCCAGGACTTTCCAACTCCCAGACCAGTATTCTATCCACTAGAGTACGCTGCTTCTCTAAAGTCCTAAAAGAAATGGAAATATGAATTAAAGTCCCATTCTGCTCCGAACTCTATTAGCAATGAGACGTATAATTGCTGTTGATACCCTCTAGTCTTCAAAGGGACTCTCTAGTGGAGGTTCAGGTGACTGAAAATAATTGTGCTGATGAGCTCTTTCTATGACTGGTGATGAAAGTCAGGCTATCCTAATACTATAGACCTTCTTTTCTCACATCTAATTTAGAAGTAGAGTTTTATAGCATCGGAGCACTCAAAAGGATCAAAAGAAATCATCCCCAGAAATAAATCTTGACTTGACCCCATGACCTAGCCAGACTTTCTTAAGAAAGACATAAATTTTCCTGGGGCTTGTGACAACCTTGAAAAAGGACAGAGCCTACTGGGTTGGTGAGAGGAGCATATTTCTTTGTTCATTTTTTTATGATGAAGTTTGAAGCTGACAATAAGGACTGGAAAACTGCCTCCTTTTTTTTCAGCTGCCTTTTCAATCTTCCAGTAGATTTCCACAGATGTGAAATTTCTTTGTTGTCAGGATAGGAACTCTGTATCTGAGCCTCATCCCTTCCTTCCTAATTGCTTAGTATTAATAATAATTAATAATAATAACAATTCTGGTATTGTTAAGCACTTACTATGTGCCAGGCACTGTACTTAAATTATTTATGTATTTATTTATTTATATTGATGTCTGTTTACTTGTATTGATGTGTGTCTCCCTGCCTCTAGACTGTGAGCGTGTTGTGGGCAGGGATTGTCTCTCTTTATTACTGTATTGTACTTCCCCAAGTGATTAGTACAGTGCTTTGCCCACAGTAAATGCTCAGTAAATACTATTGAATTAATACAAGCAAATCGGGTTGGACACAGGCGCTGTCCCTTATGAGGTTCACAGTCTCAATCCCCATTTTATAGAGGAGGTAACTGAGGCTCAGAGAAGTGAAATGACTTGCCAAGGTCACACAGCAGACAAGTGGAGGAGCCAGGATTAGAACCCAGGTCGTTCTGACTCTCAGGCCTGTGCTCTTTCCACTAAGCCATGCCGAAGCGCTTGATAGATGCTATTACTACTGCTGAAAGTGTGGAAAGAGGGAGTAATTTGAGAGGGAGGGGGGCTCCCCCACAAGAGGGGGAGGGGACAACTCTCAAGTGCTGCCCATCAAAGGGGAGGCAGCCCACCCTCACAATACTCCATTCCCCCTGCCCCCCAGTCTGTGTGAGTTAAGCAAGAATAACCCATACATAGTCTTCCTTGTATAATAACAATCATTGTAGTATGTGTAAATAATAATAATACTTATGATTATGGTATTTGTTAAGCACTTACTATGTTCCAGGCACTGTAGTAAGCGCTGGGGTGGATACAAGCAGATGAAATTGGACCCAGTTCCTGTCCCACTTAGGGCTCACAGTCTCGATCCCCATTTTACAGATGAGTTAACTGAGGCCCAGAGAAGAAAAGTGACTTTCCCAAAGTCACACAGTAGACAAGTGGCAGAAAAAGGATTAGAACTCAGGTCCTTCTGACACCCAGGCCTGGGCTCCCTCCACTAGGTCTCACTGCTCTCTCCTGAGAGAATATGAGTATGAGTTCTGGGAACTTTATAGTAACGTCTGTCTCCCCCTCTAGACTATAAACTCATTTTGGGCAAGGAATGTGTTTGTTTATTGTGATAAATGTACTCTCTCAAACACTTAGTATAGTGCTCGGCTCATGGTAAGCACTCAGTAAATAGCATGAACTGACTGAGTCATGATAGGACACACATCCAGGAGCTGAGAAGCCGTGGCTCCGTCCCTACAGCTGCCTGGACGTGGGCACTGTCCCGCTGCCGTGTGACAGTGCCCACCCCTGAGAGCCTCCTGACCAGAGAGCTGGCTGGCAGTAGTCCCCTGGGAGGAATTCCCCTCTACTGAAAAAATAATAACAATGGCACTCATTAAGCACTTACTATGTGCCAGACACTGTACTAAGTGCCAGGGTAGAGACAAGTAAATTGGGTTGGGCACAGCCCCTGTCCCAAGTGGGGCTTACAGTCTCGACCCCTATTTTACAGGTGAGGGAACTGAGGCACTGAGAAGTAAAGTAACACCAGAACAGACAAGTGGTGGAGTAAGGATTAGAACCCACAGCACTTGTATATATTTGTACAGATTTATTACTCTATTTATTTTACTTGTACATAATTCTATTTATTTTGTTAATGATGTGCATATAGCTTTAATTCAATTTGCTCTGACGATTTTGACACCTGTCTATGTTTTGTTTTGTTGTCTGTCTCCCCCTTCATTCATTCATTCAATCGTATTTACTGAGCACTTACTGTGCGCAGAGCACTGTACTAAGCGCTTGGGAAGTCCAAGTCAGCACATATAGAGACGGTCCCTAGCCAACAATGGGCTCACAGTCTAGATGGGGGAGACAGACAACAAAACAAAACATGTGGACAGGTGTCAAGTCACCAGAATAAATAAAAATAAAGCTAGATACACACCATTAACAAAATAAATAGAATTGTAAATATGTACAAGTAAAATTAATAGAGTAATAAATCTGTACAAACATATATGCAGGTGCTGTGGGGAGGGGAAGGAGGTAGGGCAGGGGGGATGGGGAGGAGGAGAGGAAAAACTGTGAGCCTATTCTTGGGTAGGGACCGTCTCTATATGTTGCCAACTTGGACTTCCCAAGCACTTAGTACAGTGCTCTGCACACAGTAAGTGCTCAATAATACGATTGAATGAATGAATGAATGAACCCATGACCTTCTGACTCCCAAGCCCAGGCTCTATCTACTACACCCTGCTGCTTCTAGACTGTGAGCTCATTGTGGGCAGGGAATGTGTCCGTTTATTGTTATGTTGTACTCTTCCAGTCGCTTAGTCCAGTGCTCTGAACATAGTAAGTGCTCAATAAATATGATTGAATGAATGAATGAACAAAGGGGCATTCTTGCTTGGGAGGAAGGTCTTGAGTTGTAAATGTCCTCAGGGAACCTGGAACCCAGCCAAGTCCAGCAGCAGGAAGCAGCGAGGCCTAGTGGAAAGAGCACGGGCCCGAGTCATGGGTTCTAATCCCTGCCCTACCATTATCTGTTGTGTGGCCTTGGGCAAATCATTTTACTTCTCTGGGCCTCAGTTACCTCATCTAGAAAATGGGGATTAATAATAACAATAATAATAATAATAATGGCATTTATTAAGCGCTATGTGCTGTTCTAAGCGCTGGGGAGGTTACAAGGCGATCAGGTTGTCCCTCGGGGGGGGGGCGGGAGGGGCCTCACAGTCTTAATTCCCATTTTACAGATGAGGTCACTGAGGCACAGAGAAGTTGAGTGATTTTCCCAAAGTCACACAGCTGACAATTGGTGTAGCCAGGGTTTGAACTCATGACCACTGACTCCAAAGCCCAGGCTCTTTCCACTGAACCACGCTGCTTCCCTTAAGAGTAAGATTAAGACTGTGAGTCCCATGTGGGACAGGGACTATGACTAACCCGATTTGCTGATATCCACTGCAGTGCTTAATAATAATAATAATAATAATAATGGTATTTGTTAAGCGCATAAGCACATAAGTGCTTATGTGCAAATCACTGTTCTAAGCACTGGGGAGGTTACAAGGTGATCAGGTTTTCTCGGGGGGGCTCACAGTTTTAATCCCCATTTTACAGATTAGGTAACTAAGGCACAGAGAAGTTAAGTGACTTGCCCAAAGTCACACAGCTGACAGTTAGCACAGCCGGGATTTGAACCCATGGCCCCTGACTCCAAAGCCCGTGCTCTTTCCACTGAGCCATACTGCTAATACAGTGCCTGACACATACTAAGCACTTAACAAATACCACAGTTATTATTATTATTATTATTATTATTATTGTTGTTATTATTATTATCCCCAGGCCAAGACCCCTAGGGAGTAACCCTAGGGTGGAGGGGAGGCTGTCTCTCTTTTCTTTTTCTTGGACTCCCTTCTGCGCCACCCTGACTTGCTCCCTTTATTCATTCCCCCATCCCAGCCCTACAGTGCTTATGTCCGCATCTGTCATTTATTTATTCATATTAATGCCTATCTCTCCCTCTAGACTGAAAGCTCATTATGAGCAGGGAATATGTCTGTTAGACTGTTCTACTGTACTCTCCCACGTGCTTGGTACAGTACCCCGCACACAGTAAGCACTCAAAAAACACGACTAACTGCCTGACAAACAGGTTTCCTGAGAGATTCTGATAGGCTGGGGATTCTGACAGTTCCAGTTTGTCCCAGACTCTTCCAATCAGTCCCTCAAGCAACAGTATTTATTGAGCGCTTACTATGTGCAGAGCATTGCACTAAGCGCATGGGAGAGTGTGATACTACTGAAGTAGCAGACACGTTCCCTGTCCATAATGAGGTTACAGCTTCCAGAGTTTCCAGGAATGCAGCATGGAAGCTTCTAGAACAGGGACAGGTTCTCCTCCCACTCCCTTCTGTGTCGCTCTAACTTGCTCCCTTCATTCATCGCCCCCTTCCCAGCCCCATAGCACTTGTGTCCATATGTCAATTTATATCTATTAAAGTCTGTCTCCCCCTCTAGACTGTCAGTTCCTTGTGGGCAGGGAATGTATCAGTTTATTGTTATATTGTAAGCTTTCACTCAGAAGCAGCGTGGCTCAGTGGAAAGAGCACGGGCTTTGGAGTTAGAGGTTATGGGTTCAAATCCCGGCTCCACCAACTGTCAGCTGTGTGACTTTGGGCAAGTCATTTAACTTCTCTGTGCCTCAGTTACCTCATCTGTAAAATGGGGATTAAAACTGTGACCCCACCCCCAGTAGGACAACCTCATCATCTTGTAACGTCCCTAGCGCTTTGAACAGTGCTTTGCACGTAGTAAGCGCTTAACAAATACCATTATCATTATTATTCATTCGTATTTATTGAGCACTTACTGTGTGCAGAGCACTATACTAAGCGCTTGGAAAGTACAAAGTCCCACCTCCAACCCTTGTCAGCTGTGTGACTTTGGGCAAGTCACTTCACTTCTCTGGGCCTCAGTTCCCTCATCTGTAAAATGGGGATGAAGACCGTGAGCCCCACTTGGGACAACCTCATGACCTTGTATCCTCCCCAGAGCTTAGAACAGTGCTCAGCACATAGTAAGCGCTTAACAAATACCATCATTATTATTATAACAATTCAGCAAAAGAGACAATCCCTGCCCACAACGGGCTTACAGTCTAGAACCTCTTCTAGAACAGTCTTGTCCTCTCCCAAGTACTCTGCTACATGCCTGCTGTGTGACCTTGGGCAAGTCACTTAACTTCTCTGAGCCTCAGTTACCTCATCTGTAAAATGGGGATGAAGACTGTGAGCCCCACTTGGGATAACTTGATCACCTTGTATCCCCCCCCCCAGCACTTAGAACAGTGCTTCGCACATAGTAAGCACTTAACAAATGCCATTATTATTATTATTACTTAGTGCAGCGCTCTGCACACAGTAAGCACTCGGGAAATACGAATGAATGAATGGGAACAAAAACTCCCCTCAGAGCAGCCACGGCCTCCCCTGGGATCATCTCATCCGGAATCCCCCTCCCATCATCTAGAGGCACTGTTGGACTCGACCCGACTCTCCGGTGCCACCTCTGCCCTCGAAGGCCCCTGGGTAACCCGAGGACTTGGGGACGGTGCCCCTGAAACCTGCATTGTTACGGATGGGCAGGGTCTCACCAGAACGCAGGAACCACCCTGCTCCCATATGGGAAACAAGCTGGCCTAGTGGAAAGAACACAAGCCTGGGAGTCAGAGCCCCTGGGTTCTAATTCCGGCTCTGCCACTTACCTGCTCTGGGATCTTGGGCAAGTTATTTCACTTCTCTGGGCCTCAGTTCCCTCATCTGAAAAATAGGGATTCGCTACTGGTTCTCCCTCCTCCAGTGAGCCTCACATGGGACCTGATTATCCCGTTTCTTTCCAAGCACTTGACATATAGTAGGTGCTTAATAATAATAATAATAATAATAATGTTGGTATTTGTTAAGCGTTTACTATCAATCAATCAATCAATCAATCGTATTTATTGAGCACTTACTATGTGCAGAGCACTGTACTAAGCGCTTGGGAAGTACAAATTGGCAACACATAGAGACAGTCCCTACCCAGCAGTGGGCTCACAGTCTAAAAGGGGAAGACAGAGAACAGAACCAAACATACCAACAAAATAAAATAAATAGGATAGAAATGTACAAGTAAAATAAATAAATAAATAAATAAACAGAGTAATAAATATGTACAACAATAAATATGTACAACAATATGTAAACAATATGTTTACTATGTGCCAAGCACCGTTCTAAGCACTGGGGTAGATACAAGGTAAGCAGATTGTCCCACGTGGGGCTCACAGTCTTAATCCCCATTTTACAGAAGAGGTAACTGAGGCCCAGAGAAGTGAAGTGACTTGCTCAAGGTCATACAGCTGACGTGGCAGAGCCGAGATTAAAACCCATGACCTCTGACTCCCAAGCCTGTGCTCTTTCCATTAAGCCACGCTATCCTGCACACCACTGTTCCACGCTCAGCACAGGGCTGATGAGATGTGCCCTTGCTGAAGTCGAGTTGACTTCCTCTCAGACCCTTCTGCAGAGGGCAACCTCCATTGACTTATGACGTCCTGGTCTCCTGTTAAAAAATAACAGTAATAATCATGGTATTTGTTAAGCACTTACTATAGGCCTAGCACTGTAGTAAGCCCTAGTGTAGATATAAGATAATCAATTTGGACACAGTCCATGTCCCACGTGGGGCTCACAGTCTTCATCTTAAGAGATGACATCTATGGCCTCTTTATATACATTCCCCAAAATGACAAGTGTTGTGTGTATGGTAGTGGGGTAGATTCAGTAATAATAATGATGGCATTTATTAAGCACTTACTATGTGCAAAGCACTGTTCTATTCAGTAGATTCTAGACTGTGAGCCCATTGTGGGCAGGGATTGTCTCTATTTGTTGCTGAATTGTACTTCCCAAGCACTTAGTACAGTGCTCTGCACACAATTAGTGCCCAATAAATATGATTGAATGAATGAATTCAGTGACATAATATAATAATGATGGCATTTATTAAGCGCTTACTATGTGCAAAGCCGTGTTCTAAGCGCTAGGGGGGTTACAACATGATCAGGTTGTCCCATGGGGGGCTCACAGTCTTCATCCCCATTTTACCGATGAGGGAACTGAGGAACAGAGAAGTTAAGTGACTTGCCCAAAGTCACACAGCTGACAATTGGTGGGGGTGGGATTTGAACCCATGACCTCTGATTCCAAAGCCCTGGCTATTTCCACTGAGCCACACTGCTTAATAATAATAATAACTGTGGTATTTGCTAAGCACTTACTATGTACCGAGCACTGTTCTAAGAACTGGTGTAGATAAAGGTAATCATGTCAGACACAGTCCCTATCCCACCTGGGGCTCATACTCTTAATCCCCATTTGACAGATGAGGGAACTGAGGCACAGAGAAGCAAAGTGACTTGCCCAAGGTCACACAGCTGACATGCAGCAAAGATGGGATTAGACCCACGTCCTCTGATTTGTAGGCCTGTGCTCTTTCGGCCATGCCTGTTTCTCAAGACTGACTTCAAAAGACACCATTATTCATTTCATTCTTCTGATTTCACCTGAGTGAAAATTTGATTTAATTCCATCCTTGGTTTGATTTTCTTTTCCCAATAAATGTAACTTCTTTCCGGTAAGGTGTTTTTAGGGGAGCAATAACTAGATAATTATCTGGGACTCAAATCTCTTACCATATGCCATGTATCAGCTCTCTTATACTTCAAATGGCCATCTGTTGATATAATAATGATTTGTTTACCTGCCTATTACTTGATAATGATACACAATTCTTGTGGAAATTGATGTATCTAAATGATTTGAAATTTAATATCTTCCAGAAGAATTCCAAAAATGAATTTTTAAAAATTTCTTCGCGGTGATTATTCGCCACATCCAGGACTAGCTAAAATTATTTTCAATCTTTCCAAAGTGTCAGAAGTGGGAGTAGACAGTTTGGCACCTCGCAAAAAGAACTAAAATAAAACTGATTTTTGTGATGTACTGAACCACAAGATAGCTGGTAGAAACACATTACCAGAACCTCTGTGTCCAACCTTGTATCCAACCTAGGTATCTTGTATCTAGCTCATCGCTTAGTACAGTTCATTGATATTTGCCCCACCCCTAGCCCTGCAGCACTACATATCTTTCACTTTTATGTTATAAACTACTTTAAATTATATGTTACATATTATAAAATAAGCAGCATGGCTCAGTGGAAAGAGCATGGGCTTGGGAGTCAGAGGTCATGGGTTCCCCCTCCTACCTCACCTCCCTTCTCTCCTTCTACTGCCCAGCCCGCAACCTCCGCTCCTCCACCGCTAATCTCCTCACTGTACCTCGTTCTCGACTGTCCCGCCGTCGACCCCCGGCCCACGTCATCCCCCGGGCCTGGAATGCCCTCCCTCTGCCCCTCCGCCAAGCTAGCTCTCTTCCTCCCTTCAAGGCCCTGCTGAGAGCTCACCTCCTCCAGGAGGCCTTCCCAGACTGAGCCCCTTCCTTCCTCTCTCCCTCGTCCCCCTCTCCATCCCCCCATCTTACCACCTTCCCTTCCCCATAGCACCTGTATATATGTATATATGGTTGTACATATTTATTACTCTATTTATTTATTTATTTATTTATTTTACTTGTACATTTCTATCCTATTTTATTTTGTTGGTATGTTTGGTTCTGTTCTCTGTCTCCCCCTTTTAGACTGTGAGCCCACTGTTGGGTAGGGACTGTCTCTATGTGTTGCCAATTTGTACTTCCCAAGCGCTTAGTACAGTGCTCTGCACATAGTAAGCGCTCAATAAATACGATTGATTGATTGATTGATTGATTCTAATCCCAGCTCTGCCGCTTGTCAGCTGTGTGACTTTGGGCAACTCACTTAACTTCTCTGTGCCTCAGTTACCTCATCTGTAAAATGGGGATTAAGATTGTGAGCCCCACGTGGGACAACCTGATCACCTTGTATCCCCCCAGCGCTTAGAACAGTGCTTTGCACATAGTAAGTGCTTAACAAATACCATCATTATTATTATTATTGATGTTTATCTCTCCCTCTTGAGTGTAAGCCCGTTACTGGCAAGGAACATATATGATAATTCTGCTGTATTGTACTCTCCCAAGCACTTAGGCCAGTGTTCTGCACAGAGTAAGTACTCAATAAATACCTTTGATTGATTGATTGATTGATTGATTGATTGACTGGGATGTAGTAAATGTTGAACAAATCCATTAGTATTAGTAGTAGCATTGTTATCATTAGCAAATTCCCCAAGGTTTCCAGTAAAAATTATGTTATCAGGGACTTTGTCCACCATAAACTTCTTGTAACAAGTACTTGCAATATCTCCTTTCACTATCCAAACTGGAGCAATTTTGGCCAGTAAGTCTCTTGAGGATAACACCTCACTCAAACGATCATTTAGTCAATCCCATTTATCGAAGGCCTGGGTTCGCAGAGCACTGCATTAAGTCCTTGGGAGAGTACACTTGAGACAGAGATCCCTGCCCTCAAGGAGCTTACAGAATATTTTAGACTCCCCAAGACTAGCTCAGTTTCTGCAGGAACCTTGTAGTCAGAAGGACCTGGGTTCTAATCCCGGCTCTGCCACTTGTCTGCTGTATGACTGTGGGTAAGTCACTTCACTTCTCTGGGCCTCAGTTACCTCATCTGTAAAATGAGAATGAAGAGTTTGAGTCCCATGTGGGACAGGGGCTGTATCCAACCAGATTACTTTATATCGACCCCAGGGCTTAGTTCATTCATTCATTCATTCATTCATTCAGTTGTATTTATTGAGCGCTTACTGTGTGCAGAGCACTGTACTAAGCGCTTGGAAAGTACAGTAAGGGAATATATAGAGACAGTCCCTACCCAACAACGGGCTCACAGTCTAGAAGTGGGAGACAGACAGCAAAACAGAACAAGTAGACAGGTGTCAATACCATCAAAAGTGCGGTGCCTGGCATAAGGTAAGTGCTTAACAAATACAAATACCATTTTTTAAAAAAGGTGTTTCTCATGAGTGCTCTATAAGAGTTCTACCCAGAATGCTTTGGACATGGTGGGCTAGTCATGCATATTGAAATCAATCAATTTGATGTAACTTCTATTTGACCTATGTCAGTCCCCTTCCAAACAGTGTCTCTGGGGCCAGGTTTCTCTCATTCATTCATTCCATCATGTCGATTGAATGCTTACTGTGTACAAAGCACTTTACTGAGAACTTGGAAGAGTATAATATGACAATAGGCAGGCACATTCCCTGCCCACAACAAGCCTACATAATGATGATAATAATAGTGATAATAATAATAATAATGGCATTTGTTAAGCACTTACTATGTGCAAAGCACGGTTCTGAGCACTGGGGAGGATACAAGGTGATTAAGTTGTCCCATGTGGGGCTCACAGTCTTAATCCCCATTTTACAGATGAGGGAACTGAGGCCCAGAGAAGTTGTGATTGCCCAAAGTCACACAGCTGACAAGTAGTAGAGCCGGGATTTGAACCCATGACTGCTCTGCATGCAGTAATCGCTCAATAAATATCATTGAATTAATGAATGAATGGTCTTCAGCCCTGATTTCCATCATCCCCCACCCCACAACTTACACTA
Organism: Tachyglossus aculeatus; assembly: GCF_015852505.1. Classification (NCBI taxonomy): domain Eukaryota; kingdom Metazoa; phylum Chordata; class Mammalia; order Monotremata; family Tachyglossidae; genus Tachyglossus; species Tachyglossus aculeatus. Next base: position 10,223,594 of record NC_052068.1, read on the forward strand.
TAATGAGGCTTCTACATATTCATTTTGCCAAGTCCTCCATTATTCTCCTTCAAGAAGAGGTAAAACAGATGAAATATAAGTTCTTCCACAAATGCAGCTTATGTTCTCCCTCTGAACGGTTGCCAGAAATCACGAAGCCCTGGAACCATTAGAAAGGCAGTAAAATGGATAGTTATTTTTATTTGCAGCACTTTGCAGCACTGATTACTCCACATGCAAAGATTCTGTCAATAAACAAAATCTGTCTAAGGCATAAAACCTAGAGCTGATATGCATCTGTTTCACCCCTTCTCCCTCCTAAAGCGTGGATGTCTCCAGTTCTAGTTCTCTGTTGCTAAGTGGTCTCAGTGTTGCTGGGTCAACCCCATAGTTCCTTCCAAAGTTCACCCCCAGAGTGTGGGAAGAAAAGAGTGTGCAGCATTGGCTGAAGAGATTTCAACTCAGCTCTGAGTTTTACACTCTTCTTAGAAACTGATGAATATATGTGGGAAATGTGTGAGAAAATATGGGAATATTTAAAAAACCCCAACAACAGTCAACCACTTTCAAGCACCGAGTAGATGATATGTGGAGAAGCAGCATGACCTAGTGGAAAGTACACAGGCCTGGGAATCAGAGGACCTGGGTTCTAATCCCAGCTCCGCCGCTTACCTGCTAGGTGATCTTGGGTGAGTCTCTTAACTTCTCTGTGCCTCAGTTGATTCATCTGTAAACCAGGGTTTAAGATTGTGAGGTTATGTGGACCACAGACTGTGTCCAACCCGATTGCTTGTATCTAATCCCGTTGTTTTGTACTGTCTGGCAGGTAGTGTTTAACAAACACCATAAAGAAGTGAGCTTTCAGTAAATACTTTTACTGCTACTATGATCTTTGTCCACAAAGAGTGTTTCTGTTTGGCAATAAATGAAGAATATGATTTTTCTTGACACTGATCCAAAATTTCTTGCAAGTAGGGGAATTTCGGTTTTTTGGAATGTGAAGACAAATTACATTTTGAGTTCCTCTCAAGATGACCTTAAGAATAATAATAATAATTGTATTTGGTAAGCACACTATGTACCAAGTACTGTACTAAGCACTGGGGTAGATACAAGTTAGTCAGACAGTCAATCATATTTATTAAGCACTTACAGGGTGCAAAGCATTGTACTAAGTGCTTGGGAAAGTACAATATAACTTTATAACAAACATTCCCTGCTCACAGTGAGCTTACAATCTAGAAGGGGGATGGAAATGAATGTAAACAAATAAAATTGCAGATATGTACATAAGTGCTGTGGGATTGGAATGGGGGCTGAATAAAGGGAGCAAGTCAGGGTGATGCAGAAGGGAGTGGGAGATGAGGAAAGGAGGGTTTAGTGTGGGCAGATTTAGTCAGGGCAGACCTCATGAGGAGCTGGGCCTTCAATAAGGCTTTGATGCAGGGTAGAGTAATCACCTGTCCGGGTTGTCATGTTGTCAGGTTAGACACAGTCATTGTTTGACATTAATCGATGTCAGTCAATAAATCGTATTTATTGAGCATTTACAGTGTGCATTTGGGAAAGTATGATATAACAGAGTTGATAGACGTGTTCTCTGGCCAAAATGTGCTTACAGTCTAGATGGGGAGATAGACATTATTAGAAATAATATAGTTGGACATAAGTGCTGTGGGGCTGAGGATGGGGTGAATAAAGGGGACAGATCCAAGTCAATGGGGTTCACAGTCTAAGAGAGAGAACAGGTATTGAATCCCCATTTTAGAGCTAAGGAACTTTAAACACAGATAATTGAAGTGACAGTCCAAGGTGGCCCACCAGGTGAGTGGCAGAGTCGGGATTAGAACCCTGGTCCTCTGAATCCTAGACTCCTGCTGTTTCCCCTAGGCCCAGGAACTACCTTTCTAAAGAGTTCAGCCTTGCAGTTACCCATTTAACCACTTGCACACACTAATAATAAAAGTCAGAAGAAAAGAGGAAGTTTCTTCCTCCAGGAGACCTTCCTGGATTCATCTCATCTTCCCAGCGTGCAGCGTGGCTCAGTGGAAAGAGCTCGGGCTTTGGAGTCAGAGGTCATGGGTTCAAATCCCGACTCTGCCAATTGTCAGCTGTGTGACTTTGGGCAAGTCACTTCACTTCTCTGGGCCTCAGTTACCTCATCTGTAAAATGGGGATTAAGACTGTGAGCCCACCCCCCGCCCATGGGATGACCTGATCACCTTGTAACCTCCCCATTGCTTAGAACAGTGCTTTGCACATAGTAAGCACTTAATAAATGCCATTATTATCATTATTATTATTATTCACCCACTCCCAATTCATCCCCTCTCCATCTCCTGAGCACCTGGTTTTCACTCTTCTCTCTTCCCTCTTTCTCCATCCCCCGTCACACTTATGTATGTAACTTTAAACTCTGTCGCTTGCCATATTGTAAATTATTTTAATGTCGATCTTTGCCATTGGATTGTAAACTCTTTGAGGGCAGGGATCAAGGCTACTGACTCTATTATACTCTGTCAAAGCCTTAGTGCTGTCATTTGCATGGAATAAGTGATCAGTAAATGCTTTTGATTGATTGAAGAGAATTGATTTTATTGATTTTACCAGCTTTGTGACCTGGGACGAAAGTAGGCCAGGTTTGTAAAAAAATCATGTTGGTGAAAATGAACTGCAAGTGTTATTATGAATATTATGTTATTTGTTAAACAGTTACTACGTGCCATGCATTGTACTAAGTGCTAGGATAGTTACAAGATATTCTGGTTGAGCACAGTCCCTATCCTACAGTGGACCTCGTAGTCTAAGTAGGAGGGGAGTAGAATTTAATCTCCATTTTACAGGGGAGAAAACTGAGGCACAGAGAACTTAATAATAATAATAATGGTATTTATTAAGAGCTTGCTATGTGTAAAGCACTGTTCTAAGCACTGGGGAGGTATCAAGGTGATCAGGTTGTCCCACGGGGGTCTCACAGTCTTAATCCCCATTTTACAGATGAGGTAACTGATGCACAGAGAAGTTAAGTGACTTGCCCAAAGTCACACAGCTGACAATTGGTGGAGCTGGGATTTGAACTCATGACCTCGGACTCCAAAGCCTGTGCACTTTCCACTGAGCCACGCTGCTTCTCTAAGTATCTTAGTGAAGGACACACAGTTGATAAGTAGTGTGGAAAACAGCCTGGCTTAATGGATAAAGCACGGGCCTGGGAGTCAGAAGGACTTGGGTTCTGATCCTGGCTCCCTCGCTCATGTGCTGTGGGACCTTGGGCAAGACACTTCACTTCTCTCGGCCTCACCTCATCTGTAAAATGGGGAATAAGAGTGTGAGCCCCATGTGGGACAGGGACTGCGTCCAGACCTAATTAACTTGCATGTATCTCAGCACTTAGAACAGTTTTGGCATAAAGTAAGTGATTGACAAATATTATTATTGTTATTATTATTATTACTAAGAGACAGAGACAGAATTAGAATCCAGGTTCTCTGACTCTCAGGCCTAGGCTCTTCCCCTAGGTCATGCAGTTTCTCATGCTCCTGTTGCCAGGACTGTTGAAATCCTCAAAGCAACCAAAGTTATTTCCATAGCAATGATGCATTACACGGGCTGAGATTCATTTCAAAGCCATGCAGCAAGGACGTTGATTGGTCTTCAGAGACCTCTACCCATATCTTAGACTTGGCTTCATGGACTCCGTCCTCTCCTGGTTCTCTCTTATCTCTCTGGCCGTACATTCTCAGTCTCCTTTGTGGGCTCCTCCTCCCCCTCCCCTCCCCTTACTGGAGGAGTTCCTCAAGGGTCAGTTCTTGGTCCCCTTCAGTTCGCCATTTATACTCACTCCCTTGGTGAACTCATTTGCTCCCACGGCTTCAACTATCATCTCTACACAGATGACACCCAAATCTACATCTCTTCCCCTGTTCTCTCTCCCTCCCTCCAGGCTCGTATGTCCTCCTGCCTTCAGGACATTTCCACCTGGATGTCCGCCCACCACCTAAAGCTCAACATGTCAGAGATTGAGCTCCTTATCTTCCCTCCCAAACCCTGTCCTCTTCCTGACTTTCCCATCACTGTGGATGGTACTACCATCCTGCCCGTCTCACAAGGCCGCAAGCTTGGATTCATCCTTGACTCTGCTCTCTCATTCACCCCACACATCCAATCTGTCACCAAAACCAGCCGGTCTCACCTTCACAACATTGTCAAGATCTGCCCTTTCCTCTCCATCCAAACCACTACCTTGTTGGTTCAATCTCTCATCCTATCCTGACTGGATTACTGCATCAGCCTCCTTTCTGATCTCCCATCTTCCTGTTTCTCCCCACTTCAGTCTATTCTTCACTCTGCTACCCAGATTATCTCTGTAGAGAAACACTCTGGGCATGTCACTTGCCTCCTCAGAAATCTCCAATGGTTACGTGTCAACCTTCGCATGAAGCAAAAACTCCTCACTATTAGCTTCTAAGCTCTCCATCCCCTCTCCCCCTCCTGCTTCATCTCCCTTCTTTCTTTCTCCAGCCCAGCCTGCACCCTCTGCTCCTCTGCCCCAACTAACCTCCTCACTGGGCCTCGTTCTCGCCTGTCCCGTCATCGACCCCTGGCCCATGTCCTACCTCTGGCCTGGAGTGCGCTCCCTCCACACATGCGTGAAACTAGCTCTTTTCCTCCCTTCAAAGCCCTACTGAGGGCTCACCTCCTCCAGGAGGTCTTCCCAGACTGAGCTCCCCTTTTCCTCTCCTCCACCTCCCTTCCCCATTACCCCCTCCCTCCCTCTGCCCTACCCCCTTCCCCACCCCACAGCACTTGTGTATATTTGTACATATTTATTACTCTATACATATTAATGATGTGTATATACCTCTAATTCTATTTATTTTGACAGTATTGACACCTGTCTACTTGTTTTATTTTATTGTATGTCTCCCCCTTCTAGACTGTGAGCCCGTTGTTGGGTAGGGACCATCTCTATATGTTGCCAATTTGTACTTCCCAAGCGCATAGTACAGTGCTCTGCACACAGTAAGCACTCAATAAATATGATTGAATGAATTGAATGAATGAATTAGACGATATCCAGGGGCAGAGGAAATAGGAAGAGAACCAGCCTGATGTGAACCTACACTGTGTCTACACTTGCTGCCTTGAATTCCTCTCCTCCAACTCTCTCCTGGACCCCTTCCAACCTGGCTTCCACCCCCTCCACTCCACTGAAACCTCCCTCTCAAAGGTACCCAGTGACCTCCTTCTTGCCAAATCCAACGGTTCCTATTCCATCCTAATCCTCCTCGACCTCTCAGCTGCCTTCGACACTGTGGACCATCACCTTCTCCTCAACACACTACCCAACCTTGGCTTCACAGACTCCATCCCCTCCTGGTTCTTCACTTATTTTTCCAGTCGTTCATTCTCAGTCTCCTTCGTGGGCTCCTCCTCCCCCTCCCATCCCCTAACTGTGGGGGCGGGGGGGTCCCTCAAGGTTCAGTTCTTGGTCCCTTTCTATTCTCCATCTACACTCACTTCTGTAGTGAACTCATTCGCTCCCACAGCTTCAACTATCATCTCTATGCAGATGACACCCAAATCTGTATCTCCTCCCCTGTTCTCTCTCCCTCCTTCCAGGCTTACATCTCCTCCTGCCTTCAGGATATCTCTACTTGTATGTCCTCCTTCCACCCCAAGCTCAACATGTCCAAGACAGAGTTCTTTATGTTCCCTCCCAAACCCTGTCCTCTCCCTGACTTTCCCATCACTGTGGACAGCACTACTGTCCTTCCCATCTGACAAGCCTGCAAACTTGGTGTCATCCTTGACTCCACTCTTTCATTCACCCCACATATCCAATCTGTCAACAAAACCTGCCAGTCTCACCTTCACAATGTCTCTCCATCCAAACCACTACCACATTAGTACACTTATCCTATCCCTACTGGATTACTGCATCAGCCTCCTTTCTGACCTCCCAACCTCCTGTCTCTCCCCACTTCAGTCTATACATTACCCTGCTTCCCAGATTATCTCTCTACAGAAACATTTAGGGCATGTCACCCAACTCCTCAAAAATTTCCAGTGGTTGCCTATCAACCTCCGTATCAAACAAAAACTCCTCATTATTGGCTTCAAAGCTTTCCATCCCCTTGCCCCCTCCTTCCTACCTCACCTCCCTTCTCTCCTTCTCCTTCTCCATCTCCTTCTCCAGCCCAGCCCGCACCCTCCGCTTCTCTGCCACCTCCTCACTGGGCCTCATTCTCACCTGTCCCGCCATCGACCCCTGGCCCACGTCCTACTTCTGGCCTGGAATGCCCTCCCTCCACAAATCTGCCAAACAATCACACTTCCCCCCTTCAAAGCCCTACTGAAGGCTCACCTCCTCCAAGAGGCCTTCCTAGACTAAGCCCTCCTTTTCCTCAGCTCCCCCTCTCTTCCATGTCACCACAACTCACTCCCTTTGCTCTACCCCCCTTCTCCCCACTCCACAGCACTTGTGTATATATGTACATATCTATAATTCTATTAATTTATATTGATGCCTTTTTACTTGTTTTGATGTCTGTCTCCCCCTGTCTAGACTGCAAGTCCGGTGTGGGCAGGGATTATCTCTCTTTATTGCTAAATTGCACTTTCCAAGCATTTAGTACAGTGCTCTGAATGTAGTAAGCGCTTGATAAATATGACTGAATGAACGATCCTATTGGTGGGTGGGAGGTGAGGGGAAAGAATCAGGGACAATCTCTGTCATGGTTACATCATGGTACAGTCTACTCCAACTCCTCCAGTTAATCAACCGTATTTATTGAGCGCACACAGTGTGCTGAGCCCTGTCCGAGGTCCTTGGGAGAGTACAGTAAGGTAGAGTCTGTAGGTATGTTCCCTGCCTACATAGTGCTTACAGTCTAGAGCAGCTGAGAGGCCTCTCACTGCTGTGTGACCTTGGGAAAGTCACTTCACTTCTCTGAGCCTCAATTACCTCATCTGTAAAATGGGGATTAAGACTGTGAGCCCCACGTGGGACAACTTGATCACCTTGTATTCCCCCCCAGTGCTTAGGCAGTGCTCTGCACATAGTAAGCGCTTAACAAATGCCATCATTATTTTTATTATTACTCATTTTTTCACTCATTCAATCACAGGTATTAAGTGCTTACTGTGTGCAGAGCACTGTATTAAGCATTTGGGAAAGTACAATATAACACTAAAGAGTGACAATCCCTGCCCACAGCGAGCTCACGGTCTAGAGGGAAAACCTCCCACTCAATCAATTATCAATCAATCCATTCATCAAGAGGTTTTATTGAGTGCTTACTCAGGGCAGAACACTGTCCTAAGCACTTGGGAGATTACCTTGCCCCCTCCTAACTCACCCCCTCCTAACTCACCTTGCTACTCTACTACTACAACCCAGCCTGCACACTTCACTCCTCTAATAGCAAGCTTCTCACTATACCTCGATCTCATCTATCTTGCCTCCGACCCCTCACCCACATCCTGCCTCTGACCTGGAACCCCCTCCGTCTTCATAACTGACAGATAATGACTTTCCCGCACTTCAGGGCCTTAATGATGATGATGATGACATTTGCTAAGCACTTACTATGTGCAAAGCACTGTTCTAAGTGCTGGAGGGATACAAGGTGATCAGGTAGTCCCACGTGGGGCTCACAGTCTTCATCCCCATTTTACAGATGAGGTAACTGAGGCTTAGAGAAGTTAAGTAACTTGCCCAAGGTCACACAGCAGATACGTGGCGGAGCTGAAATTAGAACCCATGACCTCTGACTCCCCAAGCCTGGGCTCTTTCCACTGAGCCATGCTGCTTCTCTGCTTCTCTTAATGAAGGCCCATCTCCTCCAAGAGGCCTTCCCTGCCTAAGCCCTCCTTTCCTCTTCTCCCACTCCCTTCTGCATTGCCCTGACTTGCTCCCTTTAATAATAATAATAATAATAATGGCATTTGTTAAGTGCTTACTATGTGTTAAGCACTGTTCTAAGTGCTGGGGGGGAATACAAGGTGATCAGGTTGTCCCACGTGGGGCTCACAGTATTATTCCCCATTTTACAGATGAGGTAACTGAGGCTCAGAGAAGTTAAGTGACTTGCCCAAAGTCACACAGGTGACAGTTGGCGGAGCTGGGATTTGAACCCATGACCTCTGACTCCCAAGCCCGTGCTCTTGCTGCTAAGCCATGCTGCTTCTCATCCCCCACTCCCAGCCCCTCAGCACTAATATCCATATCTGTAATTTATTTATATTACTGTCTGTCTCCCCCTCTAGACTGTAAGCTCATTGTGGGTGGGGACTGTGTCTGTTATATTGTGAAACTGTACTCTCCCAAGTACTTAATACAGTGCTGTGGACATTATAAGCACTCAATAAATACAACTGACTGACTGACTGCCCGATCGTCCACAACACCCGTACTCCGGCCCTCAGCTCATTTGTCAAAGCCCTTTGGACTATTTGGACAGTTGCCTTTAGAAAAACTCAGAGAGCGTCAGAACTTGAGCAGCTGTTCCAATTTCCTGTAAAACCTGTGTTCAGCATTAGAGGAAATTGATTCACAAGAAGGTGCCAAATTTGGATTGACTGAAGTGACTAGGCAGTTGTTATGGAAACAAAAGGGACTACAATTTAACTAATTGAAACTCTTACATAGCATCATAAACAAAAGCAGATGGTCTTTACTGGCTCCACTGTTACAACAGCATAGGAACCCTTGTGCCCTAGTGGGCAAACTCTCCCTTTGTCACCTGCCCCGTGGTTTAAAAACCAGAATTTTTGTGCCTTCCCTCTTCGTCTACTGTGAGTGATGAAGCAGTTATTTTAACCGCGCTAACCCAATTAGGGACATATTTTAATGGCTCTCTGCCTGCTTCCCCAGCCCTGAGCCAGAATGTGTGAGAAGTTTATTGTTTAAGCACGTTTTTGAGTAGCCACAAAGACAGGGGTCCCAGCTGGCATGCCCAAGGCCCAGGGCTGGGCCCCTGCCTGGCAACCTCTCCCTCACGCATTACCTTTCTTTGGGATACAAGGAAGCTGCCATTGTTGCTGTATCTTATTGAATCATCTGATCTACTCGAGCTACAGGTCTGTGAGCCCGTTGTTGGGTAGGGACCGTCTCTATATGTTGCCGACTTGTACTTCCCAAGTGCTTAGTACAGTGCTCTGCACACAGTAAGTGCTCAATAAATACGACTGAATGAATGAATGAATGAATGACCTCGTTCATTTTAAACTCACCCTCTTCTATTAATCAATCAATCAATCAATCGTATTTATTGAGCGCTTACTATGTGCAGAGCACTGTACTAAGCGCTTGGGAAGTACAAATTGGCAACATATAGAGACAGTCCCTACCCAACAGTGGGCTCACAGTCTAAAAGGGGGAGACAGAGAACAGAACCAAACATACCAACAAAATAAAATAAATAGGATAGAAATGTACAAGTAAAATAAATAAATAAATAAATAAATAGAGTAATAAATATGTACAAACATATATACATATATACAGGTGCTGTGGGGAAGGGAAGGAGGTAAGATGGGGGATGGAGAAGGGGACAAGGGGGAGAGGAAGGAAGGGGCTCAGTCTGGGAAGGCCTCCTGGAGGAGGTGAGCTCTCAGCAGGGCCTTGAAGGGAGGAAGAGAGCTAGCTTGGTGGAGGGGCAGAGGGAGGGCATTCCAGGCCCGGGGGATGATGTGGGCCGGGGGTCGACGGCGGGACAGGCGAGAACGAGGCACAGTGAGGAGATTAGCGGTGGAGGAGCGGAGGTTGCGGGCTGGGCAGTAGAAGGAGAGAAGGGAGGTGAGGTAGGAGGGGGCGAGGTGATGGAGAGCCTTGAAGCCCAGGGTGAGGAGTTTCTGCCTGATGCTCAGATTGATTGGTAGCCACTGGAGATTTTTGAGGAGGGGAGTAATATGCCCAGAGCGTTTCTGGACAAAGATAATCCGGGCAGCAGCATGAAGTATGGACTGAAGTGGAGAGAGACATGAGGATGGGAGATCAGAGAGAAGGCTGGTGCAGTAGTCCAGACGGGATAGGATGAGAGCTTGAATGAGCAGGGTAGCAGTTTGGATGGAGAGGAAAGGGCGGATCTTGGCAATGTTGCGGAGCTGAGACCGGCAGGTTTTGGTGACGGCTTGGATGTGAGGGGTGAATGAGAGAGCGGAGTCGAGGATGACACCAAGGTTGCGGGCTTGTGAGACGGGAAGGATGGTAGTGCCGTCAACAGAGATGGGAAAGTCAGGGAGAGGACAAGGTTTGGGAGGGAAGACAAGGAGTTCAGTCTTCGACATGTTGAGCTTTAGGTGGCGGGCGGACATCCAGATGGAGATGTCCTGAAGGCAGGAGGAGATGCGAGCCCGGAGGGAGGGGGAGAGAGCAGGGGCAGAGATGTAGATCTGGGTGTCATCAGCGTAGAGATGATAGTTGAAGCCGTGGGAGCGAATGAGGTCACCAAGGGAGTGAGTGTAGATTGAGAACAGAAGGGGACCAAGCACTGAACCTTGGGGAACCCCCACAGCAAGAGGATGGGAGGGGGAGGAGGAGCCTGCAAAAGAGACTGAGAAAGAACGACCGGAGAGATAAGAGGAGAACCAGGAAAGGACGGAGTCTGTGAAGCCAAGGTCAGATAGCGTGTTGAGGAGAAGGGGGTGGTCCACAGTGTCAAAGGCAGCTGAGAGGTCGAGGAGGATTAGGACAGAATATGAGCCGTTGGATTTGGCAAGCAGGAGGTCATTGGTGACCTTTGAGAGGGCAGTTTCCGTGGAATGAAGGGGACAGAAGCCAGACTGGAGGGGGTCGAGGAGAGAGTTGTTGTTGAGGAATTCTAGGCAGCGCGTGTAGACAACTCGTTCAAGGAGTTTGGAAAGGAATGGTAGGAGGGATATGGGACGATAACTAGAAGGTGAGGTGGGGTCAAGAGAGGGTTTTTTTAGGATGGGAGAGACATGGGCATGTTTGAAGGCAGAGGGGAAGGAACCAGTGGAGAGTGAGCGGTTGAAGATGGAAGTTAAGGAGGGGAGAAGGGATGGAGCGAGAGATTTCATAAGATGAGAGGGAATGGGGTCAGAAGCACAGGTGGCCGGAGTAGCACTTGAGAGGAGGGAGGAGAGTTCCTCTGAGGATACCGCTGGGAAGGATGGGAGAGTAGCAGAGAGTGTTGAGAGCCGGGGGGATGGAGAAAGGGGGGAAGAGACTTTGGGGAGGTCGGACCTGATGGATTTAATTTGTTAATGAAGTAGGAGGCCAGATCGTTGGGGGTGAGGGAAGGAGGAGGGGGAGGAACCGGGGGCCTGAGAAGGGAGTTGAATGTACGGAAGAGCTGGAGGGGGGTGATGGGCATGGGTGTCAATAAGGGAGGAGAAATAGTTTTGTCTGGCAGAAGAGAGGGCTGAGTTAAGGCAGGAAAGGATAAACTTGAAGTGAACGAGGTTGGCATGGTGTTTAGACTTTCGCCAGCAGCGTTCGGCAGCTCGAGCATAAGAGCGAAGGAGGCGGACAGTGGCAGTGATCCAGGGCTGTGGGTTAGTGGTGCGAGAGCGGCGAAGGGAAAGGGGAGCGAGTGAGTCTAGCTGAGTAGAAAGGGTAGAGTTGAGAGCAGTAATCTGATCATCAAGACTGGGTAGAGAGGAGAGGGCGGCGAGGTGGGGTGTGAGGCACTCCGCAAGATGGGTGGGGTCCAGAGAGCGGAGATCTCTGTGAGGGAGTAATACGGATTTACAGGGGAAAGGAGTGTGAGTGAGGAGGCAGGTGAGAAGATTATGATCAGAGAGAGGGATCACAGAGTTGGTGAGGGTGGACACAGTGCAGCGGTAGGAGATGATGAGGTCGAGGGTATGACCAAGTTGGTGAGTGGGCGAGGTGGGGTGGAGGAAGAGGTTGGCAGCGTCAAGGAGAGATAGAAGGCGGGCGGCAGAGGAGTCGTTAGGAATATCCATGTGGATATTGAAGTCTCCGAGGATCAGAGTGGGCATGGAGAAGGAGAGAAGGAAGGTGAGGAAGAGGTCAAAGTCGTTAAAGAAGTTGGAAGTGGGGCCGGGAGGGCGGTAGATGACGGCTACAAGAATCTGGAGGGGGTGGTAGAGGTGAATGATGTGGGCTTCAAAGGAAGGGAAGGAAAGGGAAGGGGGAGGAGGGATAGTGCGAAAGTGACATTGGGGGGCGAGAAGGAAACCGACACCTCCTCCTTTTCCGGTGAGTCTGGGGGAGTGGGAGAAGAAGAGGCCTGCACTGCAGAGAGCAGCAGAAGAGACTGTGTCATCCGGCGACAGCCATGTTTCAGTTAGGGCGAGGAGGAGTAGAGAACTGGAAAGGAAAAGGTCCAGGATGAAAGGGGTCTTACTTAAAACGGAGCGGGGGTTCCAGAGGCCACACTTGGCAGCAGCTGTCGAGGGTGGGGAGGGAGGGGGAAGGGTGCGAGGGGTGGGGAGGGTTTGGATTGGGATGAGTTGGCAGGGGCCTGGGCGGGGAGAGTGGGAAGGGGGATGGCGTTGGGAAAGGAGAACTGGGATGTGGTGGGGGCGGGGAGAAGGGGAGGGAGGGGGCCGGGAGGGAGAAGCGGAGGACCTGCACTGGTACAGAGGAATCCTTGGTAGGGGGTGAGGGGGAGTGGTCTTGGTGGGTGAGAGGGAGGGAAACAGCTGGGTGGGAGAGGGGAAGGGGAAGGTGAGGAATGGGAATGGCAGTTGGGAGCAAGGGAACTGAAAGTTCATGGTGAGGTCAGCAGGGCGAGTGACAGTACAACGGGGGGTTAACAATTGAGATGCAGAAGCAAAAAAAACAGTAGCAATGATAAAAGTAGGTGATGGCATCACAGGGTGTAGTTAAGCAATCAATATGCTATGGCAATAATAGAATTGGCAGATGATGCCACAGAGAGCAGATACAAACTATTAAGAGCTGGAGTAGGGTGGGCCAGTTATGGGGGGTCAGGGAGCAGAGATACCTGGGGATGGGAGCGAACAGTCAACTAGCATGGGAGGGCTGAGGAGGTGTGAATTAGGTTGTCGTTAATGTAACATGTAACATGGTGCTAACAAGGTGCTAACAAGGGCTTTTTACCTGGGGGCGGGGGGAGAGTCAGTCAGGACCGGACCGGGAAGCGGGGGGGATGAGGGGCACTTTACGGAAGGCCTCCTAAGTGGTGGGGTGGAAGCAGGGGGGGCGTCCGTGGGGGCGCTGAGATGGCGGGTGGGTGGGCGGCCGGGCCTCTCGGGAACGGAGTCCCGGGCGTCAGTGGCGGCGCTCTGAGGAGAGGATCCTTCCGGGAGCGGCAAGGCCGTGCGGGGTGATGGCGGCCGGGCCTCTCGGGAACGGAGTCCCGGGCGTCAGTGGCGGCGCTCTGAGGAGAGGATCCTTCCGGGAGCGGCAAGGCCGTGCGGGGTGATGGCGGGCGGGCCTCTCGGGAACGGAGTCCCGGGCGTCTATGGCAATTCTACCCTCTCTTCCTCCAACAACCATTCATTCAATTTCGTTCAGTAGTATTTATTGAATGCTTACTGTGTGCAGAGCACTGTACTAAGTGCTTGGGAAATACAAGTTGGTAACATATAGAGACAGTCCCTACCCAACAACGGGCTCACAGTCAAGAAGGTACTAGTCGCATTCCCACATAGGACTCACAGACTTAATCCCCATTTTACAAATCTGTAACAGGCACAGAGAAGTGAAGTGATGTGCCCAAGGTCACACAGCAGACAAGTGGAGAGGCTGGAATTAGAACCCAGGTTTTTCTGATTTCTAGGCCTGTACTCTATCCACTAGACCACACTGTTTCTCCATTAATAATAAAAGATCCTGCTTTAGTAAAGAGTAAAGGATCCATTAAGCCCTCAACGCAGGGGCGTTGAGAAGTTCCTACCAAGGGATGATCAGTACTATGTAATAATAATAATGATGGTAAGAGCTTACTATGTGCCAAGTACTGTTCTATGCCTGGGGTAGATACAAGATCATCACGTTGTCCCACATGGGGCTCCCAGTCTTCATCCCCATTTTACAGATGAGGGAACTGAGGCACAGAGAAGCGAAGTGACTTGCTCAAAGTCACACAGCTAAGTGGCCCAAGCATCCCCAGTTACAAAGATCTCCTCCAGCCCGGGCTGTCTGTGTCATCCATTTTCCCCAGACTTTTATACTCTACTTGTTGACCAGTACATGGAGGTTCTTCTGCCTAATTATCCTAATCTATTACCATATTCTCCACCCTTATTGATTCCCATGCCCATTACCCACCACAACTGTTTCTGACTTTTAACTCCCTCTTCAGTCCCTCCTATCCCACCTTCCCCATGCTTTGCCTCTAATGACACCTTGTTTGTCGATGAATTTGAAAGTACTAAATATAATCTCCCTAAAATCGCTCCTGTGCTTCTCATTCATTCATTCAATCAATTATATGTATTCAGCGCTTAGTGTGTGCAGAATACTGTACTGAGTGCTTGGGAGAGTACAATACAACAATAAACAGACACATTCTCTGCCCACAATGAGCTTACAGTCTACTTTCTCCCCACCATCCTCCTCCTGCCCCCTCTTCCACTCTCTCATCCTTGTGAGCAGGATTGCAAGAGATCTCCAGCATTCTAACAAAATCTACCTCCTGCACCTACCCCTCCAAACCCACCCCTCCTACTTTCTTAATCAATCAATCAATTGTATTTATTAAACACTTACTGTGTGCAGAGCACCTACTAAATGCTTGGGAGAGTACACGACAATATAACAGACACATTCCCTTCCCACAACGAGTTTACAGTCTAGGGGGGAGACAGACATTAATATAAATAAATAAATTACAGATATGGACAAAAGTGCTGTAGGGCTGAATAAATATAGCAAGTCAGGGCAATGCAGAAGAGAGTGAGAGAAAACGAATAGAAAGCTTAGTCAGGACAGACCCCTTGGAGGAGATGTGCCTTCAGTAAAGCTTTGAAGGCCGGGAGAGTAATTGCTTTTTGGATATGAAGGGGGAGGCAGGATGTGGATGAGAAGTTGGCGGAGAGGTAGATGAGAGATGATATTATTCATTCATTCATTCAATCGTATTTATTGAGCGCTTACTGTGTGCAGAGCACTGTTCTAAGCGCTTGGTAAGTACAAATCATCAACATATAGAGATGGTCCCTATCCAACAACGGGCTCACAGTCTAGAAGAGGGAGACAGACAACAAAACAAAACATGTAGACAGGTGTCAAAATCGTCAGAACAAATAGAATTATAGCTATATGCACATCCATTAACAAAATAAATAGAATAGTAAATATGTACAAGTAAAATAAATAGTAATAAATCTGTACAAATATATACAAGTGCTGTGGGGAGGGGAAGGAGGCAGGGTGGGAAGCGAGGATGGGGAGGAGGAGAGGATTAAAAAACTTACCCCTTCCATTTTGCCCTCCCTGACTGCCATCTTCAAATATTCAGTTTTCAAAGGCTGCTTCACCTGCTTTCAAAGTCTCCCTTGTCTCCCCTTTCCTAAATAAAAAACCCTCCCTTGAATCCACCACTTTCTCCAGTTATCCAACCTGAGAAGCAGCTTGGCTCCGTGGAAAGAGCCCGGACTTGGGAGTCAGAGGTCATGGGTTCCAATCCCGACTCCGCCACTTGTCAGCTATGTGACTTTGGGCAAGTCACTTAACTTCTCTGGGCCTCAGTTACCTCATAAATTGGGGATTAAGGCTGTGAGCCCCATGTGGGACAAGCTGATTACCCTGCATCCTCCCAGTGCTTAGAACAGTGCTTGGCACATAGTAAGTGCTTAACAAATGCCATCATTATTATAATTATCACCCCATCTCCCTCTTATTGTTTCTCTACAGTCTTCTCAGAGCAAGTTTTTTACACCTTCTGCCTCCACTTCCTCTCCTACATTTCTCTCCTTGACCCCCTACAGTCTGGTTTCACTCCCTCCACTCCACAGAAACTGCCACTGCCTTCACTAAGTTCACCAGTGATCTTCTTCTTGCCAAATCAGATGCCCTGCACTCCATTCTAACCCTCCTAGACCTCTCAGCTTCCTGGAAGGCAGGGAATGTATCCATTTATTGTTGTATCATACTCTCCCAAGTGCTTAGTATAGTGCTCTACATGCAGTAAGTGCTCAAGAAATATAACTGACTGATTAAGAGCTTACTGTTTGCCAAGCATGGCACTAAGCCCAGAGGTAGATACATGATCCCTCCCTTTGGAGGGAGAACCGGTATCTCATCTCCATTTTGTAGATGAGGAAACTGAGGCACAGAGAAGTGAAGTGACTTTCCCAAAGTCACACAGAAGGCACGTGGTGAGCTGGGATTAGAACCCATATCCTCTGACTCCAAGAGTCATGCTCTTTCTATTAGGCCATGCTGTTTCCGATTATGCAAGAAAAAACAGCCAGATTTGGCTGTACATTGATCTTGAGAGCAATAGCAAATAGACAATATCCCTCTAGCCTGTAAACTCATGCTGGGCAGGGAACATGTCTGCTAACTCTGTTGTGTTGTTCTCTCCCAATTGCTTAGTACAGTCCTGTGCACACAGTGAACACTCAATAAAAATGATTGACTGAATGAATGAATGAGTGAACATAGTAAGTGCTCAGTAAATACCCTTGATTGATTGACTGATCCCCATAAAATATTCATTCATTCATTCATTCATCCATTCATCTTTATTAAGCATTTACTGTGCTCAGAGCAGCATGGCTTAGTGGAAAGAGCACAGGGTTGGGAGGCAGTGGTCATGGGTTCATTCATCCATCTCTGCCATTTTTCAGCTTTGTGACTTTGGGCAACTTATTTCACTTCTCTGAGCCTCAGTTACCTCATCTGGAAAATGGGGATTAAGACTGTGAGCCCCACGCAGGACAACCGTGTAACCTCCCCAGCACTTAGAACAATGCTTGGCACATAGTAAGCACTTAACAAATACCATCATCATTACTATTCTTGTTATTGGGAAAGTACAATACAGCAATAAAGAGTGACAGTTCATTGTGGGCAGGGATTGTCACTCCTTATTGCTATGTTGTACTTTCCTGATCCCAACTCTGCCACTCTTTCTTTCTCCTCAGGAAGACTCTCCCAAAGACATTTCTGCTGCTCTGTTCCCTGTGCCTTCTTCTCCACTGCTGTATTTTTTTTATTCTTACCCTCCCTCACCCCTATGGGATATATGTATTTAATTGGTTGTGTCAATTTGCTTATTTTGCTTACTCTATTTGTATTTATGTCCATCTCCCTGATTAAGCATAATAGTAATGATAATTAACATTGTTATTATTATGGTATTTCTTAAGTTCTTATTATTTTCCAAGTGCTGTGCTAAGTGCTGGAGTAGGTACAAATGAGATGATTGGGTTGGACATAGTTTCTGTGCCACATGGGGCTCACAGTCTAGGAGGGAGTATGATGTAATTTCTCATTTTACAGATGAGGAAACTGAGAGCCAGAGAAGTCAAATCCATTCATTCATTCATTCAATCGTATTTGTTGAGCACTTACTGTGTGCAGAGCACTGTACAGAATGGCTCAGTGGAAAGAACGTGGGGTTTGGAGTCAAAGGTCAGGGGTTCAAATCTCGGCTCTGCTACTTGTCAGCTGTGTGACCTTGGGCAAGTCACTTCACTTCTCTGTGCCTCAGATACCTCATCTGTAAAATGGGGATGAAGACTGTGAGCCCCACGTGGGACAACATGATCGCCTTGTATGTCTCCCAGCGCACATAGTAAGCGCTTAACAAATGCCGTTATTATTATCATTATTATTATTACTAAGTGCTTGGGAAGTACAAGTCGGCAACATATAGAGATGGTCCCTACCCAACAATGGGCTCACAGTCTAGAAGGGGGAGAAAGGCACCAAAACAAAACATGTAGACAGGTGTCAAAATCTTCAGAATAAATAGAATTATAGCTAAATGCACATCATTAACAGAATAAATAGAATAGTAAATATGTACAAGTAAAATAAATAGAGAAATAAATCTGTACAAATATATACAAGTGCTGTGGGGAGGGGAAGGTGGTAGAGCTGAGGGGGATGGGGAGGAGGAGAGGAAAAAGGGGGCTCAGTCTGGGAAGGCTTCCTGGAGGAGGTGAGCTCTCAGTAGGGCTTTGAAGGGAGGAAGAGAGTAGCTCGGCGGATGTGTGGAGGGAGGGCATTCCAGGCAAGGGGAAGGATGTGGGCCGGGGATTGACAGTGCTAAGCGCTTAGTACAGTGCTAAGCGCTTAGTACAGTACTCTTCACATAGTAAGCGCTCAATAAATACGATTGATGATGACAGGCGAGAATGAGGCCCAGTAAGGTGGTTAGCAGCGGCAGAGGAGTGGAGGGTGCGGTCTGGGCTGGAGAAGGAGAGAAGGAAGGTGAGGTCTTGTGTGACTTGCTTAAGGTCACCTAGTTAAGCAGCATGGCCTAGTGGAAAGAGACCGGGCTTGGGAGTCAAAGGACCTGGATTCTAATCCCTCTCCACCACTTGCCTGCAGTGTGACTTTGGGCAAATCACTTCATTCCTCTGTGCCTCAGTTACTTCATCTATAAAATGGGGATTGAGACAGTGAGCCCCATGTGGGACATGGATGTATCCAACCTTGTATCTACCCTAGTGCTTAGTGCAGTGCCTGGAACATAGTAAGCAGTTAACAAATATCATTAGGAAAAAACAAAAGTGGCAGAGCTGAGATTAGAACCCAGGTCCTCCAACTCCCAGGCCTCTGCTCTTTCCACTAGGCCATCCTGCTTTCCTTTAGAATGTAATTTCCTTGTGAGCAGAGAACATATCTAATAATAATAATAATAATGGCATTTGTAAGCACTTACTATATGCCAGGCACTGTACTAAACACTGGAGTGGATACAAGAAAATTGAGTTGTACACAGTCTCTGTCCCATGTGGGGCTTACAATCTCAACACCCATTTTACAGATGAGGTAACTGAGGCCCAGAAAAGTCAAGCGACTTGCCCAAGGTCACGCAGTAGACAAATGGCAGAGCTGGGATTAGAACCCATGACCTTCTGATTCCCAGGCCTGTGCTATATCCGCTACATCATGCTGCTTCACATGCTTCCTTTATGCTTTCCCACGTGCTTAGTATGGTGCTTTGCTCTCAGTGGGCAAGCAAAAACTCCCCACTATTGGCTTCGAAGCTGTCCATCCCCTCTCCCCCTCCTACCTCACCTCCCTTCTCTCCTTCTACAGCCCAGCCCGCACACTCCGCTCCTCTGCCACTAACCTCCTCACTGGGCCTCGTTCTCACCTGTCCCTCCGTTGACCCCTGGCCTGCATCCTACCTTTGGCCTGGAAAATGCCTTCCCTCCTCAAATCCGCCAAACTAGCACACTTCCCCCCTCAAAGCCCTACTGAAAGCTCACCTCCTCCAAGAGGCTTTCCCGGACTGAGCCTCACTTTTCCTGCTCCTCCTCCCCGCCCCATTGCCCCCACTCCCTCCTTCTGCTCTACTCCCTCCCCCGCCACAGCACTTGAGAGGTACATATTTATAATTCTATTTACTTCTAATAATGATGTGTACATATCTCTAATTCTATTTATTTATATTGATGCTATTGATGCCTGTTTACATGTTTTGATGTCTGTCTTCCCCCTTCTAGACTGTGAGCACGTTGTGGGCAGGGATTGTCTCTATTTGTTGCAGAACTGTACTTTCCAAGCTCTTAGTACAGTACCTTGCACACAGCTAGCGCTCAATAAATATGATTGAATGAATGAATGAATGGGCACTCAAGAAATACTTTACTATTACCCTGTTGTCCCCTCTCCTCTGCTCCTGCCTCACTCTTGCTTCCATTCCCATGGCCCAGTCTCCTAACTGGTCATTGCTGGAGAGCCTTCCCTGAACCAATCAAAAAGTGCTGGTCAAGAGTTTAGTACAGTGCTCTGCACACAGTAAGCACTCAATAAATACAATTTAATGAATGAAATGGTGACCCAGGTGGAAACAACTTCCGAGTGTGAGCCCCATGTGGAATAGGGACTGTGTCCAACCTGATTAACTTCCACTTATCCTAGCCCTTAGAACAGTGCTTGGCGCATAGAAAACGCTTGATAAGTTCCATTATAATCATTATTATTATTATTATCATTATTGTTATTGTTATAATGATTCACTTGGTCACGCCTGGGGAATTTCCAGTCCTCAACCAGTCTCAGCTATGGGAGGGCCCTACCCATTCCATTCTTAGCTTGGCCAGTGGCTAGTGAGTGGCAGGTAATCTGCTACATGTCAAAACTCCCCCGTGCTGGGCAGCAGTGGTGCAGGAGAGAGTCGAGGGCGGAGACTAAAGTTTACTGCACAGAAGGCGGAAACAGTAAACCATTTCCAGATTTTTGCCAAGAAAACTCTCTGGATCCACTACCAGTGCGATTGCAGATGGAGAGCTGGGCGTTCTGGGATAGATGTGTCCATGGAGTTGCTAGGGGTCGGAAATGACTCTACAGCATTAGACAAGACAACAAATCCATAGGACAACACTGGCTGCCTCAGGGCTTCCTAAATCAGAAATGGATCCCCCCCCCCCCCCAAACACCCTTCCTCTAAAAGATTAACTGGACTCTTAATATTCCTTCTTCTTTTTCTACCTCAGTTTTACACTGAAAAGTCCTGGTAGAGTTGCTGCAGCTGTAGCTTAAAGTAAACGCAGTCAGCCCTGGGCTTTGATCTAGTGATGCTTGACTACTTGACTACTTGACCTCTCAAAATCTTACTTCTGCCTCTCTCCCCTTTGGTGACAGCCCCTATAAAGAACCTCAAACCTCCTGTCTAATGTCAGAAACTAACCCTAGACTTTCTCCCAAGAAGCAGTTATGCCTTCTTTTCAACCAATTGTGGGGTGGCTCTCGCTATTAGTAAACATAAACAAAATCCTCCAATTTTTTTTGCCTTACCCCACAAGTTCTTATCAATTATTTCCTAGTTTCTACTGCAACAAAAATTGAACTTGCATTTTGATAAATCATTATAATGGTCTGATGTTAGCTTTAGTCACTGAATCTTTGTATTCCTTAAACATTTATGTGCTTTCCAATTATAGCAATATTTTACTTGTCACTGCAAAATGTCAGGTTATTGCTTCAAAGGTAACATCATTTTATTATAATCATATGGAGACTAAGACTAAGGAGCACAGAATGCATAATTAGTTAATGTAATAAAGCTCCGGAGGTTGGATAAAATTCCAATTACTGTTTCCATAGTAATGAATAACTCTTGCATGCTTCAAATGCTAGTAACTTATCGCTGTTGATATTTTAACTTTTATGCCACACATTACATTGAAAATATTAGCACTGTTGAGCTTTTTAAAGATTTCACTGGAGAGTACAAACACATACACAGGAAAACATGTTGATTTTGACATAAAGCATAGTCAAATTTTTGTTTTCATCGGATTCTGACTTCCCTAAATTTATGGAAGGGTCTCTGTGGGATTACATGCATCTAGCATGGAGGCATGTCAATGTACTCTTTGCCCATACAGAACTGGTTTTTGCTGCCTTGGCATTTAGTAGTAGTATCATTTATTGAACACACACCTAGTTCAGTACACTGTATTAAACACTTAGGAAGAACAAAATAATAAAGTGACATGTTCCCTGCCCACAAGGGGCTCAGATTCCAAAGGGAGAGACAAGCATAATGGTATTTACGATTAAAGTGATAAATATAGCATGTATATCATGCCTTATGAGTGCTGAAGAGAGGATAAATAAGTTAATAAGTGCTAGAGTTGGCTGAATTCATTCATTCATTAAATCCTGTTTATTGAGCTCTTACTGTGTGCAGAGCACTGTGCTAAGCGCTTGGGTGAGTACAATAGAACAATAAACAGACACATTCCATGGCAACAGTGAGATTACAGTCTAGAAAGCTGAAGGGATGGTATGCTGAGGGGGCTAGAAAATTCAATGGGGAAAGCTTTATGGGAGGAACTGGGATCTTAGGAGAGATTGCAGTGTGAAAAGAAGTGTAGTCTGTTTGAATTGAGGAGGTAGAGAGTTCCAAACAGGAGAATGGTGTGAGTTTGGGGAATTCATTTAGTCATATTTACTGAGCACTTACTGTGTGCAGAGCATTGTACTAAGGTGGGAGAGTCAAGAACGAGGTACAGCTAGGAGGTTGATTTTGGAGGAATAAATCAAGGGGTTGGAGAAGTGGGAGAAGACAGCATAAAAGTAAGCCGAAGGAGAGCCTTGAAGTCGACTGTGAGCAGTTTTATTTGATGAGAAGAGACACGAGAAGTCAATGGAGGGTTTTAAGATACTAATAATAATAATAATAATAATAATAGTATTTGTTCATTGCCAAGCAGTGGTTCTAAGCGTTAGGGTAGATAAAAGTTCATCAGTTTGGACATAGTCCCTGTCCCACATGGGGCTCACAGTCTTAATCACCATTTTACAGATGAGGGAACTGAGGCCCAGAAAAGTGAAGTGACATACAGCAGAGCACACAGCAGGCAAGTGGCAGAGCTGGGATTAGAACTCAGATCCTTCTGACCCCTAGGCTTGGGCTCTATCTGCTAAGCCACACTGCTTCAGAAAAAGTGGTCTGAGTGTTACTTCAGCTTGATGATCCGTGCAGCAGCATGGAGTAGAGACGGACTGGTTAGAGGCTGGAGGCTGGGAGACCAGCAAGGAGACTGATTCAATAGTCTTGCTGTAGCAGAACTAGAGCTTGTACCAGGGTGGTGACATTTTGAGGAGAGAAATAGGGAAATTTTGTGCAAGGAAAAACCTAAGAATTTGGTAGGGAACAGGACCTGAGGGTGGGATGAAAGAGTAGCCCTGAAAATGAGCTCAAGGTTGGAAGCTCTCTCATCTTTATGTTTTCCATCTCCTTTCTCCCAGGTTGGCATCGTCTTGCATTATTCAACACTTTCCACCATGCTCTGGATTGGGGTTACAGCAAGAAACATTTACAAGCAAGTGATAAAAAAATCCCACCCGTGTCCAAATGGAGACCCACCTCCTTATCCTAAACAACCATTGCTCAGGTACGGATCAACTGTTTTGACGGGCATTGTGTCTGATGGTTGTCTCTTCATTTGCCTCCGCACCTGTAGTGCATTATTAATCCACACTTTTAATAATAATAATAATAATAGCATTTATTAAGTGCTTACTATGTGCAAAGCACTGTTCTAAGCTCTGGGGAGGTTACAAGGTGATCAGTGTGTCCCATGGGGGGCCTCACGGTCTTAATACCCATTTTACAGATGAGGTAACTGAGGCACAGAGAAGTGAAGTGACTTGCCCAAAGTCACACAGCTGGCAATTGGCGAAGCCGGGATTTGAACCCATGAGCTCTGACTCCAAAGCCCGTGCTTTTTCCACTGAGCCACGCTACTTCTTTGGATGACGTATAGAAGAGATGTTGTCCACGATACCTAAGCAGTGCCTAAAATGGCATCAGCCATTTTTAAATGACTACATTTTTCTGTGCCTTGTCAGTCATTATAGGATCACTGAATGAATATGTTTTTGCTTCTAGGCTTTGGGGTGCATCTTAAAACGGTGGCCTGAACCAACTCAAATATGCAAAAAGTTTGCAGTGCATTGAGTAAGCTCGTTCTGGGCAAGGAATGTCACTGTTTGTTGTTGTATTGTACTTTCCCAACCTCTCAGTACAGTGCTCTGTACACAGTAAGCGCTCAATAAATGTGACCGAATGAGTAGCAAAAGAAAGCGGAATTTATAATGATTGCTGCTTGTACAATCTAAATGGCAGACATTACTCAAAAACTTGTGGCATTCTCCCCATGTGCTTTTGAGACTATTATTAGCAAATCAAAAATGAGTAATTTCCAGTTTCTAAATCCCTTTTTCTAAGACATAGTGAAGCACGTTTTAGGTTGTCAGTATGGACGAAGTAGAGAGTCAGGAGCTAGAGAGAAAGAAATGACACCATCTGCAGTCCCTTAGAGACTGCGAATTGTGACAGTATATAGAAGATGCAGAGGTTTTTATTAAGTGCTTACTATGTGTCAAAGCACTGTGTTAAGCAGTAGGGTAGGCACAAGAAGCAGCATGGGCTAGTGGATAGAGCACAAGCCTGGGAGTTAGAAGGACCTGAGTTCAAATCCAGTCCCCGCCCCTTCTCTGCCGTGTGATCTAGGGCAGGTCACTTCAGTTACATATTTATTATGGTTGTACATATTTATTACTCTATTTATTTATTTATTTATTTATTTATTTTACTTGTACATTTCTATCCTATTTATTTTATTTTGTTGGTATGTTTGGTTCTGTTCTCTGTCTCCCCCTTTTAGACTGTGAGCCCACTGTTGGGTAGGGACTGTCTCTATGTGTTGCCAATTTGTACTTCCCAAGCGCTTAGTACAGTGCTCTGCACATAGTAAGCGCTCAATAAATACGATTGATTGATTGATTGATTGACCTCAATTCCTTCATCTGTAAAATGGGGATTAAGACTGTAAACCCCATGTGGGACAGGAACTATGACCAACCCAATTAGTTTGTATCTATCCCAGTGCTTAGAACAGTGCCTGAGCACTTAAGCACTTAAATACCGTCATCATCACAAGACAATCAAATCGGCCAGTGTTGCCACACCCTTGTAGCTCTAAATTGATCGAGTCGTGATTAAGTGAAAGAGTGTTGAACATGCCTGCCTTTACAATTCCAAAAGACACCACTGACAGTGAAGTTTGTGCTTTTATGAGTTTGACTGAAAAGTCTAATGCAGAATCTAAGGTCCTGGCCACCCTGGGGACACAAAAAGAAACGTAAAGTGCCTTAAAGCATTTCCAAGATTCAAATAATTGACTAAAATCATGTGAAAGTATATTTTTAAAATAAGAAAATAAGCACAGTAAATATGGTTGCACCATGAAAAGCAAGGCAAATAGATATCCTAAAATAATATTTGGAACTACGATTTTGCGTTTGCATGGAAATGTGACATTTATTTTTCAGAGCATTATCTTTCACATCCTGTTCAACAAAAGACACTTTGTACTAGCAGATTTGCTATTATTGATCCTGAGTAGAACTCTTGGAGCTATCTAATGTTAAATGAAATAAGCTGTGATCATTCTGCCACTGCAGAGGGGTGGAAAAGGAAACGCTTAAGCCGAAGTACACTTTGGAGAGTTCTCTTGAAGTGAGAGAGCAGGTAATCAGCATTAAAATGAAATGCCATCAAAGGGAAAGTCTGCTTGAAGAGCTCTATAATCGATCTGTGGTATTTATTATTATTACTAATAATAATAATGGTATTTGTTAAGCGCTTACAATCTGCTAAGCACTGTTCTAAGCACTGGGGGAGATACAAGGTAACCAGGTTGTCCCATGCAGGGCTCACAATCTTAAGCCCCATTTTACAGATAAGGTAACTGAAGCCCAGAGAAGTGAAGTAACTTGCCCAAAGTCACACAGCTGACAAGTGGCAGAGCTGGGATTAGATAAATAAATAAATAAATAAATAAATAAATACGATTGAAATCCCACAACCTCTGACTTCCAAGCCCGTGCTCTTTTCACTAAACCATGTTGCTTCTGTATTTACTGAGTGTTTACTATGTGCAGAACACTGTGCTAAATGCTTGGAGGAGTACAATGCAACAGAATTATTGGACACATTCCCTGCCCATTACGAGCTTAGTCTAGAGGTGGGGATATCTATATATAAAGTTACTATGAACCTAAGGTATTTTCTTGTTTGATTTTTTTAAAAAAATCCAAACAGAAAGATCCCAGGACTCACATTGAAACTTATTCCGAATGGAAGTATGACCTGAGGTATCTCAGGTGACTGTTTCTACACTACCATGAGTGCCATTATTTTTTGTCCTTGGTTGATTGGTCAGGCATAAGGTCCCTTGGTTTTTAAATTATCTGCCATAAAGATTTTTGGCTTTTACATTCAGATGTAATACTAAGATTATGGGTTCGTGAGTTAGGGAGGGTGGTGGTGCTGTCTACAGTGATAGAAATGTCAAGGGGAGGACAGAGTTTGTGTGGGAAGATAAAGAGTTCTTTTTTGGTCATGTTGACTTTGTGATGTCAGTGGGACATCCAAGTAGGCAGCTGAGAAGTCAAGAAGGATTAGGATCAGTTGTGTGACTTTGGGCAAGTCATTTAACTTCTCTGTGCCTCAGTTACCTCATCTGTAAAATGGAGATTAAGACTAGGAGCCCCACATGGGACAACCTGATCACCTTGTATCCTCCCCAGCACTTAGAACAGTGCTTTGCACATAGTAAGAGCTTAACAAATCCCATCATTATTATTAGGATGGAGTAGAGACAGTTGGATTTAGCAAGAAGGAGATCGTTAGTGGCCTTTAAGAGGGTGGTTTCTGAGTGAAGGGGTTGGGAACCAGAATGGAGGAGGTCAAGGAGAAAACCGGAGAAGTGGAGTCAGAGGGTCTAGACTACTCGCTCTAGGAGTTTAGAGAAGAATGGTAGGAGGGAGATGGGGCAATAACTGCAGGGACTCGTGGGGTCAAGGAAGGGTTTCATTAGGATAGGAGGGACGTGAGCATGTTTGAAAGCAGTAGGGTAAAAGCCATAGGAGAGTAAACAGTAAGTTGATGGTCAGGGAGGGAAGGGTTGTGAGGAGGAGTTAAATGTCTGAAACAACTGGTGAGGGTTATGGGCATGGGAGTCAATAAGAATGGAGAAATAATGTTGCTGCATTATATTATTAAGTGCCATCAAGTTGTTTCCAACTCATAGCAACTCCATGGATATACTTTCTCCAGAACGTCCTGTCCTCTGCCATAATCCTCAACCTTTCTAATAGTTCTTCCATTATCGTTGTTGTGGTCTCTATCAATCTAGCTACTGGTCTGCCTCTTCCACGTTTTCCTGGGACTTTTAGCATTATAATGTTTTCTCCAGAGAATTAATCTTCCTGATGATGTGTCCAAAATATGCTAATCTAAGTTGAGTCATTTGGCCTTCCAAAGACCACTTTGGTTTAATTTGCTCCAAAATCCATTTGTTTGCCTTTGGGCAGTCCATGTTATTCACCAAAGCATTCTCCAACACCACATTTCAAAAGAATCGATGTTCTTTCTATTCTGTTTTTTCACTATCCAGCTTTCAGATCCATACATTGTCAGTGGAAACACCGTAGAGTTGACAATTTGTTTTTTTGTGGCAATTGTTGCATCAGCATGTTTCATGACTTTTTCCAGGCTCTTCATAGCAAGTCTTCTTAGCATTAGTCTTCGGCATATCTCTTGGCTGCTAGTTTCTTTATTATTGATTATCGATCTTGGGAAAGAAAAATTGTCAACTATTTCAGACTTCTTTCCATCCACTACAATGTGTTAAAACTTCCAGTTGTCAGGATCTCTGTTTTCTTGACATTCAAATACAGGCTCGTCTTTTGGGCCTATGTTTCTGGGCAGAGTTAAAAGAGGTAAGGATGAGTCTGAGGTGGACGAGGTCGGGCTGATACCTGAATTTCCACCAAAAGGGCTCTGTGGCGAATGCACAGGAGAAAAGGAAGCAGGCTGTAGAGGTGATCCAGGGTTATTGGTTAGTAATGCGAAATCAGCAAAGTAATAGGGAAGCGAGTTCAGGAGGGAGGGTGCTGTTGTGGGGTCAATTTGGTCATCCGGGGTGGGTAGTTTGGGTATGGAGACTAAATGGGACATGATGCCTTGGGAAAACCATGTGGAGCCAAATGTTTGGAGGTCTCTGTGGGGGAGCAGGACAGATTTGTGGAGAGGGAGTGTGTGGGGAGAGAGTATGTAGGGAGAGAAGGTAGATGAGGAAGTTGTGTTTCGATAGAGGGATTTCGGAGTGGGTGAGGGTAGAGATTGTGCAGTGAGTAGAGATGATGAGATGGAGTGTGTGACCAAGTTAGTGAGTGGGCGAGGTAGGATATAATAATAATAATGGTGATATTTGTTAAGTGCTTACTATGTGCAAAGCACTACTCTAAGTGCTGGGGAGGTTACAAGGTGATCAGGTTCAGGGGGCTCACAGTTTTAATCCCCATTTTACAGATGAGGCCCAGAGAAGTAAAGTGACTTGCCTAAAGTCACACAGCTAACAGTTGGCAGAGCCAGGATTTGAACCCCCGACCTTTGACTCCAAAGCCTGTGCTCTTTCCACTGAGCCACGCTGCTTCTCAGCAGCAGAGCTGCAGGAGGTCACTGGAGTTGAGAAGTGATAGAAAATGGGCAGCGGAAGGGTCATCAGGATTATCCACATGGATATTGAAGTCTGCAAGTATCAGTGAAAGGATGGAAAAAGAGAGAAGGAAGACAAGAAAAAGGTTGAAATGGTGATGAGGTGAGAGAAATCCCTGATATTTTCCTCCCAGGTTTCGGGTGGGGTACTGATCGCCAGGGTGGGATAATTCTCTTGGAGAACCAAGAGATTGACCCAGCTGGCTAGGGAAGCTGCCAGCCTAGGGCAACATAGCTGGACTTTGCTGTTCGCCCAAACTTTCTGATACGGTGGAGTGGAGGGTGTCAGATGCTCTCTTACAACACCGTGAGACTGCAGCATGCCTGGCCTAGTGGAAAGAGCACAGGTTTGGGAGTCGGGAGAACTGGATTCTAATCCTGGCTCCACCACTTGCCTGCTGTGTGACCTTGGGCAAGTCACTGAACTCTGTGACTCAGTTCCATCACCTGTGAAATGGGAATTAAATTCATTCATTCATTTGTATCTATTGAGCGCTTACTGTGAGGAGAGCACTGTACTAAGCACTTGGGAAGTACAAGTTGGCAACATATAGAGATGGTCCCTACCCAACAACGGAATCACAGTCTAGAAGGGGGAGACATACAACAAAACAAAACATGTGGACAGGTGTCAAGTCGTCAGAACAAATAGAATTAAAGCTAAATGCACATCATTAACAAAATAGAATAGTAAAACTCTGCTCCCTCCTCCTTAGTAATAGCAATTACGTGCCAGATTGCACACTGAGTAGATGAATCAGTCATTCATATTTATTGAGCACTTTTTGTGTCCAGCGCACTGTACTAAGCACTTGGGAGAGTTCAGTATAATAGCAATGGTAGACATGTTCCCTATGCACACAAAGCTTAGGGGCTAGAGGAAAATGCAGAGACAGCCATGTCAGGCCAACAAAGGAACGTATTGGAAACCAAACACCAGATCCAGAAATCATTAAATCCGAGGGTGAGGAAAAATGACTGAAAGTTCATTAGAAGTTCTAGGATGGTTTAAGTTTTTATGATCATACAGAAATGCCTCGATTAGTGCTTTGTTCAGAGAAATAAAAGAGGTGGAAAAAAATTATGTCATCAAATTGGGCTCAAAACCCATTTAAATTCTAATCAGGGATGTACTTTTTTAGGTGAGGTGTTACCTAATAAATGTATTAATAAGCATCACTGCTCCTTTATTCTGCTCGTGGGTCTCTTTTCTTTCAGTCTCAGTAATATCAGAAATTAATATTCAGGCAGTGACCATCTCTGATGCAATGGTGTGGAGACTTGGCAAATCAAGCTCTGAACTTCAGGGTGAGGCATATATAGTTGACAGAGAGATTGATTCATTTTTCAGCTCTTCTTTGTAGGGTCTTGTCAGCATTCAGTATTCAATTTCTTATTTCCCTAGGTTATACTAGACTGTGAGCCCGTTGTTGGGTAGGGACCGTCTCTATATGTTGCCGACTTGTACTTCCCAAGAACTTAGTACAGTGCTCTGCACACAGTAAACACTCAATAAATACGATTGCATGAATGAATGAATGAATGGACCTTCCTATTTCAGTTGGACCCTTGGGTATGCAGAAGCAAGTGCAGTGTATTTCAGTTGTTGTTTGGGCCTGGGCAAGTCCTAGCTGGTGGTATCTGGGTTCCACATTGGCATGTGAGCCCGTCGTTGGGTAGGGACCATCTCCATATGTTGCCGATTTGTACTTCCCAAGCGCTTAGTACAGTGCTCTGCACACAGTAAGCGCTCAATAAATATGATTAAATGAATGAATGAACAAAATGGTTTGGAATGGTTTGGAATAGATGTGAAATCTGGAATTCCTCGGAATTGGAAAACACTTCACTTTCTTTCAACGTGGGTCACTCACTGGGGCAAATCTCTCCTCGAGGCAATTGATAATGAGTGTTGTTTTATTCACCCTCTGCCATTGTGAATAAAATCAGTGAGAATCAACAAGCAATTCCTGAGGGAAGTGTCAAAAAAAATCAACAAGGTTTCCTTGGGTGCTGCCCTGATCAATTCTATACACTGTAGTACTACTTTTACTTTAGGCATACAGCCTGCTGACTGACCTAGAGATTATGCAGAATTGTTTTATGTATACACACACACACACACATATATATGCATATAGATATTCATTCAAGCATATTTATTGAGCGATTATGGTGTGCAGAGAACTGTACTAAGTGCTTGGGAGAGTGCAATACAACAATAAGCAGACACATTCCCTGCCATATGCATGTATAAAAATGCATATAATAATAATTAATTAGTCTATACACCTAGACATATGCCTGTAAACATATACATATTCTTAGCAACATGGACTAGTGGATAGAACACGGGCCTGGTAGTCAGAAGGACCTGAGTTCCAAACCAGTTGTCTGCTGTGTGATCTTGGGCAAGTCACCACTTCTCTGAGACTTAGTTCCCTCATCTGTAAAATGGGGATTAAGACTCTGAGCCCTATGTGAGACAGGGATTGTGTCCAACCTGATGATATTGTATCTACCCCAGCATTTAGAACAGTGCCTGGCAAATTGTAAGCACTTAACAAATACCACAATTATTATTATTATTATTATTGCATATATACATATATGCAGATTTTGGGGGGGCAGTGTGCCTGGGAGAGAGAGAAGCAGCAGAGGAGCCTAGTAGAAGGAGCCTAGGCCTAGGATTAATAATAATAATAATAATAATAATAATAATAATGGCATTTGTTAAGCTCTTACTATGTGCAAAGCACTGTTCTAAGTGCTGGGGAGGATACAAGGTGATCAGGTTGTCCCACATGGGGCTCACAGTCTGAATCCCCATTTTACAGATGAGGTAACTAAGGCACAGAGACATTAAGTGACTTGCAGACAAGTGGCGGAGCTGGGATTAGAACCCATCATCTCTGACTCCCAAGCCAGGGCTCTTTCCACTGAGCCATGATGCTTCCTGGAGAGCTGGTTCTAATTCTGACTCAGACACTTGACTGCTGTGTGATCTTGGGCAAGTCACTCAACTTCTCTGTGCCTCAATTTCTTCATCTGTAAAATGGGGATTCAGTATCTGTTTTCCTTCCTTAATAGACTGCAAGCTCTATGGGACAGGGACTGTGTCCAACTTGATTGTCATGTATTGACTTCAGCACTTAGTACAGTCCTGAGCATATAGGACTTAGAGAAGCAGCATGGCTCAGTGGAAAGAGCACAGGCTTGGGAGTCAGAGGTCGTGGGTTCTAATCCCGGCTCCGCCACTTGACAGTTGTGTGACTTGGGGTAAGTCACTTAACTTCTCTGAGCCTCAGTTACCTCATCTGTAAAATGGCGATAAGACTGTGAGCCCTAAGTGGGACAACCTGATTACCTTATATCCCCCCAGTGCTTAGAACAGTGCTTCGCACATAGTAAGCTCTTAAAAAAATGCCATTATTGTTGTTATTATATAGTAAGTGCTTAGCATATACCAGAATTGGTTTTGGAGGTAGAGAGAGGGGCTGAGAGCTGCCCTTAATTGTAAAAACGATACTGGTGATGGAAAGTTTCTAAGTGTGTTTGTTTAAAAAAAAGCAGTGTTGCCTAGTGGATAGAGCACAGGCTGGGAGTCAGAAGGATCTGGGCTCTATGTCCAGCTCGGCCTCTCCTCTGCTGTGTGACCTTGGGCATGTCATTTAACTTCTCTGAGCTTCAGTTCCCTTATCTGGAAAATGGGGATTAAGACTGCTGCTTTTCCCTCTCTAGACTGTAAGCTCATGGTAGGCAGGGAACATGTCTACCAATTCTGTTATAGTGTATTCCCCCAAGCACTTAGTACAATGCTGTGAACACAGTAAGCGAGAAGCAGTGTGGCTTAGTGGAAAGAGCATGGGCTTGGGAGTCAGAGGTCATGGATTCTAATCCTGGCTCCACCAGGGGTCAGCTATGGGACTTTGGGCAAGTCTCTTAACTTCCCTGTGCCTCAGTTACCTGATCTGTAAAATGGGGATTAAGACTCTGAGCTCCACGTGGGACAACCTGATTACCTTGTAATTACCCCAGTGCTTAGAACCATGATTGGCACATAGTGCTTAACAAACGTTATCATTATTAAAAAATATGATCGATGAGGAGGAGTAATGGGTGGTCTATATGAGGACAAGAACCAATGCCCTTTGGAAGAAAAAGCAGAATCCATTTTTTCCCCTTAAAAGTGGTAAGGTTCACTCCCTTGATTTCAATCAGGGGAAGATTTCAAGTGGCGGTTTTGGGTTCTGACTTGCCTGAATGACCTGAAAAGCCAGCGATGTGTAGTCTGACAGGCTGGGTCTTTGGGAATGGGATGGCGTGCTCATGGAAACAGCCTGAAAGGAGCTAGACACTTCCCAGATTGACAGGCTGTGTGCTCAGAGAGCCGGGGCTCCGCTCTGCTCTCTGCTCTCCACCATCTGCTGGGGCTTCACTGATGTATCCAGAGTGGGGAACACCGAAAAAAATCTAACCACCAATCAAATGGCGGGGAAGCAGTGTGGCCTGGTGGATAGAGCACGGGCTTTGGAGTCAGAGGTCATGGGTTCAAATTCCAGCTCCGCCAATTGTCAGCTGTGTGACTTTGGGCAAATCACTTCATTTCTCTGTGCCTCAGTTACCTCATCTGTAAAACGGGGACTGAGAGTGTGAGCCCCCCGTGGGACAACCTGATCGCCTTGTAACCTCCCCAGCACTTAGAACAGTGCTTTGCACATAGTAAGCGCTTAATAAATGCCACTATTATTATATATATATATATTATCTCCTCTCCTCTCCTATCTTCTCCTCTCCCCTCCCCTCCCCTCCCCTCCCTGTCCTTTTCCTTTCCCTTTCCCTTTCCCTTTCCCTTTCCCTTTCCCCTTTCCTTTCCTTTCCTTTCCTTTCCTTCCCTTCCCTTCCCTTTCCTTTCCTTCCCTTTCCTTCCCTTTCCTTCCCTTTCCTTTCCTCTCCTTTCCTCTCCTTTCCTCTCCTTTCCTCTCCTTTCCTCTCCTTTCCTCTCCTTTCCTTTCCTTTCCTTTCCTTTCCTTTCCTTTCCTTTCCTTTCTCCTTTCCTGTCCTGTCCAATCCTGTCCTGTCCTTTTTCCTTTCCTTTCTAGCTTCAGGGAAAGCATTTGCTATGCTGATTTGCTGTGCACAAAAAGCAGTAGAGTTTCTAATTCATTCAATTGAATTTATTGAGTGCTTACTGTGTGCAAAACACTGTACCAATTAAACTAAGTTCCCACTGCAACAGGTTAGCTACATGTTTTATACTCAGGTACTTCCCCTACCTGTGATTCGTTTTACTATCAGTCCCTCTGCTGGATTGTAAATTTTTTGAAAGCAGGAGTCATTTCCACTTATTCTATTGTACTCTCTCAAGTACTGAATTCAGTGCTCTGTCCACACAGTAAGTGCTCAGTAAATACCATTGATCTACTGACTGGTCGATTGCCAAACTGTGCAAACATGGCCCAAAACAGCAGGTTGCATTTCCCCTTTTGTCTAATTGCAATTGAGGCTGCCAACATTTGCACTCCTAGGATATATCCTCACTCTCTCACTCTCTGCCAATTCTCACTTCTAGTAGACAGATTTGATGGGCGAATCCACCCCATCTGGTAAATCCTCATTTTGCCTATAAGGGAGCAAATTTGTATTCTAATGAGGGAAACAGCATGGCCTAGTGGAAAGAGCACAGGCCTGGGAGTCAAAGGACCTGGGTTATAATCCTGGCTCCACCATTGGTCTCCTGTGGGACCTTGAGCAAGTCATTTCACTTCTCTGTGCCTCAGTTCTTTCTTTAAATCCTATCAAGTCCTTTCTGATTCATAGAGATTTAGTGGATTAATCCATAAAGTTTTCTTGGTTAAAAAAAAAAACCAGTACGGAAGTGGTTTACCATTGTCTTCTTCTCTTAACTTCTCTGTGCCACATTTACTTCCTCTGTAAAACGGCTATTAAGACCATGAGCCCTATGTGGGACATGGACTATGTCCAACTGGATTATTTTGTTCTAATCCTGGCTCTGCCACTCGTCTGCTCTATGACCTTGGGCAAGTCACTTCACTTCTCCATGTCTCAGTTATCTCATCTGTAAAATGGGGATTAAAAGTGTGAGTCCCACGTGGGACAACCTGAGTACCCTGTAACTACCCCAGCACTTAGAACAGTACTTGGCACATAGTAAGTGATTAACAGGTACCATAATTATTATTATTATTACCCCAGGGCTAGTAAGAATTTAACAAGTACCATTAAAAAAAAATCAGGGCCTAGACAATTGTAAGTAAAGGGTTTGAGATCTTTGGAATTGCTTGGAAAGAGAGGAGGGGGACGGATGTTATTTAAAGTGAGGTGAGATTTTATTATACTCTGTTTTTTGTGGCACAGATAATTTTTTTTCTAGCTAAATCCTAAGATTCTTACTAAATGGCTTCTTTATGCTCATTAGGTGTGTTTGTGTATTTCTGGACAATGGTCCTCACGTTCCTCTTCATAAATGTTAAAAAACTGTATTACCCCTTCTGTAATTTTGCCAAGCTCGTAGATCTAATGGTGTGAAGCAGTGTGCCTACCAGATAGGGCAGAGCAGCTGAAAACCATCTGTCTGGTGTAAGACCAGATGAATGGTCACCCTAAGCCAAATTCTCCTGAATAACAAGGCTTCTCCCTGGGGAGAAGATTAGATCGATCCTTTAGAGGGACCCTATTGCTTTCAAGCTTCAGGGAAACCATTTGCTATGCTGCATTTCTTTTACACAAAAGGCAGCCTAGTTTCTAATTAAACTAAGATCCCTCCACAGCATGTAGATCCATATCTTTATACTTAAGTACTTCCTCTATCCCAGGAGTCTGAATCAGAAGGTCCGGCTTCTAATCCCAGTACCTCCATTTGTCTTGCTGTGTGACCTGTGGAAAGTCACTTCACTTATCTATGCTTCGGTTACCTCATCTGCAAAATGGGGATTAAATCCTGCTCCCCTCCTACTTAGACTTTTAGCCTAACATGGGACAGGGACTGTGTCCAACTCTATGCCTTATATATTTTATCTGTCTCAGCGTTTAGTACCATGCTTAGCACGGAACAAACATTTAACAAGTACCATAATTATTCATGCATCAGTTTAGGTCACTTAAGCCCTGAGAGATGTGAAAAAGAGAACAATAAACTGCTTAGAAGTCTTCAAAATAGAAATATTTGTCAAGTGCATTATGTATACTGTGTACATTATGGAATAACCCAGGTAACCTCTTCTATACTGGTGCTGACCTCAGTGTAACCTTTTAAACTGAAAAGATAATAACCTTAATGTTGATCTCTCATTTCTAGCTGGCAGTTTTGTCAGGGTGAATTTAGCATCTCCAATGTCTTTCGATCTGGCATCAAATTGAATTCCATCCTGGGGAAGGATATTGGAATCTCTCCCATTTCTGCAAAACAGTCAGAGCTTCTTCATCTGTGGGAGAGAGGGCAGAAGCAGAAGCAGTAGTAGCAGAAATACTACTAGTAATAATGGTATTTGTTAAGCGAGGTTTACAGAGAAGCAGCGTGGCTCAGTGGGAAGAGCCAGGGCTTTGGAGTCAGGGGTCAAGGGTTCAAATCCCGGCTCCACCACTTGTCAGCTGTGTGACTTTGGGAAAGTCACTTAACTTCTCTGAGCCTCAGTTACCTCATCTGGAAAATGGGGATTAAGTCTGTGAGCCCTCTGTGGGACAACTTGATTACCTTGTATCTACCCCAGCACTTAGAAGAGTGCTTTGCACATAGTAAGCACTTAATAAATGCCATTATTATCATTATTATTATTACCCTTCTAGACTTCAAGTTCGTTGTGGGCAGGGAATCTGTCTGTTCATTGTTGTATTGTACTCTCCCGAGCATTTAGTACAGAACTCTACAAACAGTAAGCACTCAATCAAGCAAAAACTCCTCACTCTCGGCTTCAAGGCTCTCCATCACCTCACCCCCTCCTACCTCACCTCCCTTCTCTCCTTCTACAGCCCAGCCCGCACCCTCCGCTCCTCTGCAGCTAATCTCCTCACTGGGCCTCATTCTCACCTGTCCCGCTGTCGACCCCTGGCCCACATCCTGCCTCTGGCCTGGAATACCCTCCCTCCACACATCTGCCAAACTAGCTCTCTTCCTCCCTTCAAAGCCCTACTGAGAGCTCACCTCCTCCAGGAGGCCTTCCCAGACTGAGCCCCCCATTTTTCCTCTTCTCCTCCTCCTCCCCTCCCCATCACCCCCACTCCCTTCCTCTGTCCTACCCTCTTCCTCTCCCCACAGCACTAGTATACATTTGTACATATTTATTACTCTATTTATTTTATTAATAATCTGTATATAGCTATAATTTTATTTATTCTGATGGTATTGACACCTGTCTACCTGTTTTGTTTTGTTGTCTGTCTCCCCTTTCTAGACTGTGAGCCCATTGTTTGGTAGGGACCATTTCTATGTACTTCCCAAGCATTTAGTACAGTGCTTTGCAAACAGTAAGCACTCAATAAATATGATTGAATGAATGAATGAATGGCATAATGGACAGAGCACAAGCCTGGGAGACAGATGGTCATGGGTTCTAATCCCGGCTCTGCCACTTGTCTGCTGTGTGTCCTTGGGGAAGTTACTTCACTTCTCTTGCCTCAGTTCCCTTATCTGTAAAATAGGGATTAAGACTGTGAGCTCCATGTGGGACAGGGACTGTGTCCAACCTGATTTGCTTGTAACCACCCCAGCGCTTAATACAGTGCCTTGCACATAGCAAGTGCTTAATAAATACCATAGATGTCTTGAAGGCAAGCAGAAGTGTGAGACTGTGGAGAGAGAGTGATATCAAGGCTGGAGATGGAGATTTGGGCATCACCCGCCTAGAGTGATGAGGCCAGTTGAGACTGTGGGAGCTAATGAGTTCTCCAAGGGAGGGGGTGTAGAAGGAAAATAGAAGGGGACACAGAACTGAACCTTGAGGGACCCCCACATTTAGTGGGTGGGAGGCAAAGGAGGAGCCTGTGAAAGAAACTGAGAAAGTATGGCCAGAGAGGTGAGGAGAACCAGGAGAGGATAGAATCAGTGAAGCGAAATGATGGGTGTTATATTGAAGGCTGTAGACTAGGGGTACAGTAATTCTCCATTCTGTGTTCTGGCTCAGATTCATCATAATTCCCTGATTAATCTCTCATCTTCCAACCCTACAATTCACCCAGCTCCCAATTTAGCACTTCTGAACCACCGAAGCAGTTGTGTACTCCTCCTTTCACCTCCATCACACTTATGCATTTGGAGAAAGCACTGCCTGGTGGAAAGAGCACACATCTGGGAGTAAGAGGACCTGGGTTCTAATCCAGACTCCACCACTTACCTGCTCTGTGACCTTGGGCACGTCACTCAACTTTTCTGTACCTCAGTTACCACATCTATAAAATGAAGATTAATAATAATGATAATACTAATAACAATAATGGTATTTGTTAAGAGCTTACTATGTGCCAAGCACTGTTCTAAGCTTTGGAGTATATACAAGGTAATCAGGTTGTCCCACGTGGGGCTCACAGTCTTAATCTGCATTTTACAGATGAGGGAGCAGAGACACAGAGAAGTTAAGTGACTGGCCCAGAGACACATAGCTGACAAGTGGCGGAGCCGGGATTAAAAACCATGTCCTCTGACTCCCAAGCCCATGTTCTTTCCACTAAGCCATGCTTAGGTGAGTCCCACGTGGGACATAGACTTTGCCCAACCTAATTAGCTTGTATCTACCCCAGAATTTAGCATAGTGCCTGACACATAGTCTTGTCTTGTCTTATGCTTTTGAGTCATTTCCAACCCATAGCGACTCCATGGACACATCTCTCCCAGCATGCCCCACCTCTATCTGTAATCGGTCTGGTAGTGGATCCCTAGAGTTTCTTGTTAAAAATCCAGAAGTGGTTTACCATCGCCTTCTTCCATACAGTAAACTTAAGTCTCCACTCTCGACTCTCTCCCATGCCGCCGCTGCCCAGCACAAGTGAATTTTGACTGGTAACAGATTTCCTGCCACTCACTTGTGTCGAGTCCAAAAAAAATCTAGTAGCATCAACATAGCTCAAGGGATTTTTTTTAATTGCAATATTTAATACTGATCTGTATGGGTGAGGACAGACAGAATCTATTGCCCTAAAAGGAGTCTCAATCTCAATCATGACACATATTAAGCACTTAATAAATATCATTAAAAAATATTTATAGTCTATTACCGCCTTCTAGCTGTGATTTATTGTAGTGTCCATTTACTCCTGTGGAATGTAAGCTCCTTAAAGGTGGGGGGTCACGTCTACTACCGTACTGTCTTTAGTACGATAATTGCTCAATACTGTAATTGCTCAATAAACACTATTAACTGAAATTTTGATCGGCCATAATGCATTAGACTTCTACCTGAGGAGACAATAGATGGGGTGTTCAATAATCAAAGGTTTAAGGAACATACTAGCTGTGAATATTAGAAGTCTTTGCAGAATGGGGTTTTAAAATGAGATGCTCTGAGAATTTGGTTACAGATTTCTCACCTCTTGTGTTAGATTTACACCACTAGGGATCTTCTTTTGCTTAAATTGTTTTTCCCTCTTTGCAAACGTCATCCTAATTCAAAGCCACATTTTTAGAGTAAGTGCTCCAACCCATTTCCTTGGTAAGAATTATTTGACCTCTACACCCACTAGTCATCCAATAAATACTAATGATGATGATTAAATACCAATCCAAGGTTTCTGAATAACTTGCTATGATTAAAATTCTGCTACTCTTTACACCTTGTTTAATAATCCATTAAGCACAACACCCCATTTCTTATTGAGTTGATGCTCTTTGTACAATCAAGAATAAGAGAAAAGTGTTAAAATGCAATAGAAGGAACTCTGCTTGAGTTGTTTCCTAACCTACTAATTGCAGCTAAAAGATGGAAGTCAGGTGCTTATTATTAACATTATTATTATCATCATTATCATCATCATCATTATTATTATCATTATGGTATTTGTTAAGCACTTACTTTGTGTGAAGCACTGTTCTAAGTGCTGTGCTTGATACAAGTGTGCCGACCACCATTCTAAGTACTGAGATCTTGTCTTATGCCGTCGAGTCGTTTCTGACCCATAACAACTCCATGGACATTTCTCTCCCAGAATGCCCCACCTCCATTTGCAATTGTTCCCTGTCTCCCCCTTTTAGACTGTGAGCCCACTGTTGGGTAGGGACTGTCTCTATATGTTGCCAACTTGTACTTCCCAAGTGCTTAGTACAGTGCTCTGCACATAGTAAGTGCTCAATAAATACGATTGATTGATTGATTGATTCTGGTAGTGGATCCAGAGAGTTTTCTTGGTAAAAATCCAGAAGTGGTTTACCATTGCCACCTCCACACAATCAATTTGAATCTCCACCCTTGACTCTCCTGTGACGCTGCTGCCCAGAAAAGGGGAGTTTTGACTTGTAGCAGCTCTTCCCGGAAGGAAATGGATAGACGTGACATCAGTTGCAGGTCTTGTCTTCTCTTATGCCGTCGAATCATTTCCAACCCATAGCGACACCACGGACACATCTCTCCCAGAACGCCCCGCTTTCCATCTGCAATCGTTCTGGTAGTGCATCCATAGAATCTTCTTGGTAAAAATATGGAAGCGGTTTACCATTGCCACCTTCTGCCCAGTAAACTCAAGTCCCTGCCTTTGACTCTCAGCACTGAATTTTCCCTGAAAGAAGACAAAGGCGTGCTGCCATTAATAATAATAATAATGGTACTTGTTAAGCCCTTATTATGTGCCAAGCACTGTTCTAAACACTGGGGTTAGATACGAGTTAGTCAGGTTGGACACAGTCCCTGTCCTACGTAGGGCTCACACTCTTAATCCCCATTTTACAGATGAGGGAACCGAGGTCCAGAGAATTGAAGTAGCTTGCCCAGAATCCCACAGAAGACATGTGCTGAAGCTGGTATTAGAATTTTCTGACTCCCAGGCCCGAGCTATATCCACTAAGCCATTCTGCTTCTCTGCTGTTATTCTTACTCTATTATTTACTCTTACTCTGAATTGATTCCATTCAGCATCTCCCATCCTATCAAGCATCCTCCTTTAGCTAGTCCAGAACTTGCAGGCCTTAATAGCCACTCGCTGCCTGAAGTTATGTATTTTATCTCAAGGAGCTGAAATGGTTTCTGTTTTCCCTCTCACTCCCCTCATGATACTCTACTCCTCTGTGGGAATAGACCAGAACATAGGTGTATATAATGCGCAAAGGTGGAATCGGGCACCAAATTGTCTCCAAATTGTTCCGACTTTCTCTCCTTACCCAAAAATAGTTGAGGGAAAAAAAACCCTTTAATGGCAATCTGCTTAACCTTCTGATTCCCTTAGTCATCCAAAGGAATTAGCCTTCTTTTGATAGTTTAGAGATACTGAGGATCTAATTTGCAATAAAGCTATGCGTAATTAACTTCTAATTTTGTCCCGTTTTGCTTCCTCTAATAAAATGCACCATTTTAGTAAGCTAAGGTCTGCTGGTGGCTTTCTATATTTGAAAATAGACCATCCCATAGGCTTTAAGACTTAAAATCTAAAATCCTGTTGGATCGTGAGTCCATATGGGACAGGAATTATGTCCAATACCATTATCCTCTATCTACCACAGAATTTAGCACAGGCTTGGCACATAGTAAACACTGAGCAAATACCTGAAGTATCATTATTACTCTTATCATTTGAGTTTTTAAATCTCCGAATTTTATGGCGAAGTAAACTAGATAATTTGTTGAAGAAATCTCTCACAAGTAGCCTAGAAATTGAATCGCCTTGGAAAAAATTTCAAGAATAGCATTTCCTACTATGATTGTGTATGGACAGGAGCCGTTTTTCAGTCAAATCACAGAAGGTCCAATGCAGTCATTGAATGTGACTTCCAGTTGGGATTGAATTAGCTATAATCAATTCACTCCTAGTGCATAGGGGGCAGATTCTCGGAATTTGCTTATGTTTCCAACCTGCATTCATATGGAGCCAGTTGGAATTTTAAATGGACCTACAGAACATTTCAAATGTCGTGAAACACTGACCTTTACCTAGTCTCATTCAGTTTACATTCAGAAACATTATAGGTCATCTCACCAGTACCTGGGTCTAATCTAATCACAAAAATAACAAATACTTATGGATTTTTTGAATTATATAAAAAGACAAATGTGTTTTCTT
This sequence comes from Tachyglossus aculeatus, assembly GCF_015852505.1. Lineage (NCBI taxonomy): Eukaryota > Metazoa > Chordata > Mammalia > Monotremata > Tachyglossidae > Tachyglossus > Tachyglossus aculeatus. The sequence goes on from NC_052068.1 coordinate 10,264,957, forward strand.
GAAAAAAAGCTCTTTTCTTGAAAAAAGCACTCCACCACCTTGCCCCCTCCTTCCTCGCCTCACTTCTCCCCAACTCCAACCCAGCCCACACACTTCGCTCCTCTAACGTCAACCTTCTCACTTTACCTCCATCTCACCGCGTATCTCACCACTGACCCCTTGCCCACATCCTGCCTCTGGCTTAGAATGCCCTTTCTCTTCATATCTGTAAGAAAAAAGCTCTCTGTCTGTCACGGAGTAAGTGCTTAACAAATACTATTAAAAAATAGATTGTAAATTCCTTGAGGACAGGGATCCTGTCTACTAAAACCATTGTTCTCCTAAGCGCATAATATAATGCTCTGCACACAATAGGCATGCAAACAATACTGAATGATTGTTGAAAATAAATTAAGATTAGGTAAACCATGTAACTACATTTTTCAACTCACTGTTTTCATCTGCAAAGACCATGACATCTATCCAGCAGTCAAACGACCGATGATATTTATTGAGGGCGGAATCGTAAAACACCTGACTTTCCAGAGGTTAGAAATGTTTTTTATAGATATGATTTTCAGAAGCAGGCTACTGATTGAGCAATGGACTTTCTATGCACCAAATCTCCCTCAATCAATCCATAAAAATATAATAATAATAATGGCGTTTATTAAGCGCTTACTATGTGCAAAGCACTGTTCTAAGCGCTAGGGAGGTTACAAGGTAATCAGGGTGTCCCATGGGGGGCTCACAGTCTTAATCTCCATTTTACAGATGAGGTAACTGAGGCACAGAGAAGTTAAGTGACTTGCCCAAAGTCACACAGCTGACAAATGGTGGAGCTGGGATTTGAACCCATGACCTCTGACTCCAAAGCCTGTGCTCTTTCCACTAAGCCACGCATTGAGCATTTACTATGTGCAGAGCACTGTACTGAGCACTTGAAAGAGTACAATATAACAGAATACCAGAGTTGGTAGACACATTCCCTGCCCACACGAACTAATAGTCACAGCAACATTAAGTCCCTCCATCAGAAGTGTTTGAAAAACCCCAGGGTCAGCTTTTTCCCACTTCATGTGGAATTAGTGATCATGGAAGGAAAGTCCTCATGAATTCCTTACCATCTTTATCGATAGCATTAATAGAGAGCCTTGTCGTAGGGATTGGGGGAAAATGGGAAAAGTTTCCTATGAATTCATGAGGTCAGGGACATTAATAGATGCAACCCTAACTACGAGATTAGTTATTAAAAAGGACAAATATGACCTTGTTCCTCCAGCTTGGCCTAATGGAAAAGAGAATGGATTTAAATGCTGAGGACCCGGGTTCTAATCAGTTCTGTTCTGTCCACTTGCCTGCTATGTGACCTTGAGCTAACCAATCAAGAGAAGCAGCATGGCGTAGTGGAAAGAGTGCGAATTTGGGAGTCAAAGATCATCCGTTCTAATCCCGTCTCTGCCACTTGTCTGATGTGTGACCTTGGGCAAGTCACTTTACTTCTCTGTGCTTCACTTGCCTTATCTGTAAAATGGGGATTGAAACTGAGCCCCATATGGGAGAAGGACTGTGTCCAACCCGATTTGCTTGTATCCACCCCAGTGCTTAGTACAGTACCTAGCACATAGTAAGCACTTAACAAACACCTTCATCATCATTATTATTAACAATAATAATGATGGCATTTGTTAAGCACTTACTATGTGCAAAGCACTGTTCTAAGCGCTGGGGAGATTACATGTGGATCAGGTTGTCCCACAGAGGGCTCACAGTCTTCATCCCCATTTTACAGATGAGGGAACTGAGGCACAGAGAAGTCAAGTGACTTGCCCAAGGTCACACAGCTGACAAGAGCAGAGCCGGGATTAGAACCCATGACCTCTGACTCCCAAGCCCGGGCTCTTTCCAATGAGCCACGCTGCTATTGTTCTCTGTATGCTGAACACCCTTTGGGGCTACAAACTGGAGTCAGACCTCTGGGCTGAGGGGGTCCTATCTGTGATCTGACTATAGAGGGAAGCAGTGTGACTCAATGGAAAGAACCCGGGCCCGAGAGTCAGCAGGACCTCGGTTCTAATCCCAGCTCCGCCACTTGTCAGCTGTGTGAACTTGGGCAAGTCACTTAACTTCTCTGCGCCTCAGTTACCTCATCTGTAAAATGGGGATTAAAACTGTGAGCCCCATGAGGGACAACCTGTTCACCTTGTATCTACCCCAGCGCTTAGAACAGTGCTTGCCACATAGTAAGAACTTAACAAATGCCATTATCATCATCATCATCACATGTCTGCTGTGTGAACTTGGGCAAGTCGCTTCACCTCTCTAGGCCTCAGTTACCTCACCCATAAAATGGGGATTAAGAGTGTGAACCCCATGTGGGACAAGGAAGGACTGTGTCCAACCTGCTTAACGTATATCTACCCCAGTGCTTGGAACAGTGCTTGGCACATAGTAAGTGCTTAACAAGTACCATTATTATTATTGTTGTTTGGTATTTTTTATTCTCATCAGACAATAGCAAGTTTGGATAACTGTTCTTTGCCAGACATCTCATTCAACTCATTGATGATATTTACTGAGCCCCTACTGAGTGCAAAGCACTGTACTCATCCCCGTAAGCTTGTGTGTGAATAAGGAATATGTCTGCCAACTCTGCTTTATTGTACTCTCCCAAGCTCATATTACAGTGCTCAATAAATACGATCGATTGGAAGAATACAATAGAATGAGGGGACTTGATCCTTCCCTCCAGGAGTTTGCCATTTAGCTGAGGAGACAGTCCCCAACCCTCGCCTAAGCCACTCTGAGCATCGTATTCCATGAAGGTTGAGGAACTTTGATGAAGGCCCACTGCTGCCTGGGACTGTAGAGGTCTCAGAGATATTCTGTGTTTATCATCACAGCTCACACCCATTCTCCCTACCCCAAATGCCAAGGTCCTGAAATAAGCATGGTCAGTTAATCAATTAAACAATGGTATTTATTGAGTGCTTACTGTGTGTGGAGCACCGTATTAAGCGCTAGGGAGAGGACAAGACAACAGAGTTAGTAGACACGTTCTGGGCCCACAGTGAACTTTGAGAGATGATGTCCTGTAGGTGGGTCACCCTCTTTAGCTGTCAGTAGGGGATGTGTCAGGAGGAGCAGAGTTTGGGGCTCCTGGTGGCTCAGAGGCCACGGGCTGGCTACGGCCACAGCAAGTGCTCCAGGGGCAGTCGCCCCGTCTCCTCGAGTTTTAGTGGCGGCAGTGACACCAGGTTGCAGCTCCTTCTCTTCTTTCTGCCGGGATCGGGGGGGTGGGGGTGGGGTGGGGGGAGGCCGCGATGATGGGACAGGGTGGGACAGGATGGAGGGACAGGACGGGAAGCAGCCTAACCTAATGGATAGAGCACGGGTTTGGGAATCAAAAGAACCTGGATTCTAATCCCGGCTCCGCCACTTGTCTGCTGTGTGATCATGGACAAGTCACTTAACTTCTCTCAGCTTCGGTTACCTCATCTATAAAATGGGGATTAAGAATGTGAGCCTTCTAGGGACAGGAACTGTGTCCATGGTTGTCTTGTATCTACACCAGTGCTTATTACAGTGCCTGGCACAGACTAAGCACTTAACAAATAGCATCTAGCAGAGTCCTAGGAGAGCTGGAGCAGTGGGAGGCAGGGTGGGATGGAAGGTACTCGGGGACATGAAGGAGAGTCGAGGAGGGAGTCCCAGAGAGGCAGAAAAGAGGTCAGTCTGGCAGAGGAGGCCATCATGGAGGGTGGCAGGGACCCAGAGGAGTCATGGAAGACAGTAGTGGAATTGTGGGCAATAGAAGACTGTCTGCAGCAGATGGGGCAAACAGCAGACTGTCGGCAAGGTCTTATCCTCTCCCTCGCCTTGATTACTGCATCAGCCTCCCTGCCTCCTATTTCTCCCCACTCTGGTCCATACTTCAGTCTGCCTCCCAGATCATTTTTCTACAAAAACATTCAGGCCATGTTTCCCTAGTCCTCAAGAACCACCAGTGGTTCCCATCCATCTCCGCATCAAACAGAAACTCCTCACCATCAGCATAAAAGCCGTCCATCACCTTGCCCCCTCCTACCTCACCTCACTTCTCTCCTTCTACAGCCCAGCCTGCACACTTTGCTCCTCTAATGCTAACCATCTCACTGCGCCTCAATCTCTCTATCTCACCACTGACCCCTCACCCATGACCTGCCTCTGGCCTGGAACACCCTCCCTCTTCAAATCCATCAGGCAATGACTCTCCCCATCTTCAAAGTCTTATTGAAGGCCTATCTCCTCCAAGAGGCCTTACGAGACTAAACCCTCATTTCCTCTTCTGCCACTCCCTACTGGGATGCCCTTGCCCTTGGATTGGCACCCTTGATTTATCCCCCCTCCCAGCTGCACTGCACTTATGTCCATATCCTCAATTTATTTATATCAGTGTCTCCCACCCGCCTACCACGCTAGGCTTTAAGCTCACTGTGGTCAGGGAATGCGTCTGGTTTTTGTTCTATTGTATTCTCTCAAGCACTTAGTACAGTGCTCTACACACAGTAAGTGCTCAATAAATACAATTGATTAATTGATCAAAAGTTTAATCCATTCAAAAGTCAAAATTGAGGAAGAATAAGCCATTTCAGTTATCTGAAAAACATTTTTATTTATATTTTGAAACCCAACAGTGACTTTGCAATGCATTTTTACTGAGTAGAAGGAAGCCACGAAAAGTGTAAATAACTTGTTTTTAATGTGGTCCTTGTTACCGCCTAAATCTTCATTTTGTACTCTATCGGTTCTGCATTTCTACAACCTTTTAGATTTTATAGAATCCCTTAGTTATCATTCATTCATTCAGTCATATTTATTGAGTGCTTACTGTGTGCAGAGCACTGTACTAAGTGCTTGGGAAGTACAAGTTGGCAACATATAGAGACGGTCCCTACCCAACAGTGGGCTCACAGTCTAGAATATCAACGTATATTACCTAAGCAGGCTTTGTCAGGCATTCTAAAATAAATGTCTTCCTAACCTGCCCAGAAAATCAGACTCTCAGCCATCTACAGCCCAAAGTGGCTTCCGACTCTTCTATCCAGGTACCCACACTCCTCCACGGGGCCATACAATCAATTGGTTTTGTGATATTTCTTCCTCTTCTGACTCCCAGGCTTTATAATCTAGTTATGGAGCAGTTGTTTTATAATGTCGCTGTCTATCCAGGCATAGTTAAAAATCACTTGAGCATTGATCGTTGAGCAGATAGTGTCACTGTCCCATCTAGTTATGTATTCAGTAGTGTCCACTGAGTTTAGAAGTCCATGGATCCCAGGAGTTTTTCCCCTTCCTGCCATGAGGGCAGCCAGTGGGCTAGAGATTATACCAGCAGGACTGCATCCCATATATCCAAGGAAGACATCAAGGAAGGCCCTGAATCCTGTTTTACCCCTGTGGTTGGAGCCCGGACCTGGGAGTTAGAAGGACCTGGGCTCTAATCCCAGCTCAACCACTTGCTTGCTGTGTGACCTTGGGGAAGTCACTTTACTTCTCTGGGCCCCAGTTCCCTCATCTGTAAAATAGGGATTAAGACTGTGAGCCCTAAGTGGGTCAGGGACTGTGTCCATCCTGATCATTTTGTATCTACCCCACTGCTTATTCTCCATGGTTCTTGGCACATAGTAAGCACTTAACAAATGCCACAATTATTAATATTATTATTATTACCAATGTGACATTTGGACTTCATGTAGGTGGTTGTTGGTTGGAGGACAGGAGGCCGAAGGGAATTTGTCTGTTATATTGTTGCATGGTGCTTTCCCAAGCACTTAGTGCAGTGTTCTGCACACAGTAAGCACTCAATAAATATGATTGAATGAATGAATGAATGAATGAATGAATGAATGAATGAATGAATGAATGAATGAATGAGAGAAGCCCCACAGGTAGCATCAGTCCTGCAAGATCATCTATTGCACTGAGGCAGGTCAGTGCACTTTTGGATATACATTATGCATTTTGGGGGATATTTATTGAGCCCTTACTGGGTGCATAACACTATACTAAAAACTTGAGATAGTACAATAATAATAATAATAATAATAATGGTATTTGTTAAGTGCCTACTATGTGCAAAGCACTGTTCTGAGCACTGGGGAGGTTACAAGGTGATCAGGTTGTCCCACGGGGGGCTCACAGTTTTAATCCCCATTTTACAGATGAGGTAACTGAGGCACAGAGAAGTTAAGTGACTTGCTCAAAGTCACACAGCTGACAGTTGGCAGAGCCGGGATTTGAACCCATGACCTCTGACTCCAAAACCCGTGCTCTTTCCACTGACCCATGCTGCTTCTTAATACAACAGAGTTGGTAGAGTTATTCCCTGCCCATAACCAGCTTACAGTCTAGCAGGGGAGACAGACATAAATATAAATAACTAACTTATGAAGTATAGTTACGTGCGTAAATTTATCGATATGTACATATTCACAATACAAATGATATATTCAGCAAGTTCATTCATTCAGTCATATTTATTGAACACTTACTGCGTGCAGAGCAGTGTACTAAGCGCTTGGGAAGTAAAAGTCGGCAACACACAGAGACAGTCCCTACCCAACAGTGGGCTCACAGTCTAGAAGGAGGAGACAGACAACAAAACAAAACATGGAGACAGGTGTCAAAATCATCAGAACAAATAGAATTATAGCTATAATGCACATTATTAACAAGATAGATTAGTAAATATGTACAAGTAAAATAAATAGAGTAATAAATCTGTACAAATATATACAAGTGCTGTGGGGAGGGGAAGGAGGTAGGGCGGGGGATGGGGAGGAGAGAGGAAAAAGGGAGCTCAGTCTGGGAAGGCCTCCTGGAAGAGTTGGGCTCTCAGTAGGGCTTTGAAGGGAAGAAGAGAGCTAGCTCGGCGGACGTGTGGAGGGAGGGCATTCCAGGCCAGGGGAAGGTTGTGGGCCGGGGGTCGACGGAGGGACAGGCAAGAATGAGGCACAGTGAGGAGGTTAGCGGCAGTCAAATGTCAATCAGTCAATCATATTTGAGTGAGGTACTCTCCCAAGTGTTTAGTACAGTGCTCTGCACATAGTAAGCACTCAATAAATAGCATTGATTAATTGATTACAGAGTGCAGAGCATTGAACCAGGTGCTTGGGAGAGTACAATCGAAGAAGAGTTGGTGAACTTGTTCCTTGCCCATAAGGAGCTTCCCGTCTAGATGGGGAAATGTCACCCGCAGCCTCTGTTGATGATTGTTGACGTCACTTTGGATTGGCTTTTCCAAGTGGGGAGCCTGAGGCGTTCAGATTTGCCGTAGTCAAATCTTTCCCTTCACCAAACACCATGTTGAAATTATTCTCCGTGGTTTTTGACTTGTGGTGATTGAGCCATCTGGAGGGAATGTGAATTGGGTTTCTTAGATGTGCTTGATGCTTTTTAACTTCTGGGAATAGACATTTGAAATCTTAGGGGGTTAACATAGCCCTTTATTCAGTACCACATCAATTCAACTTTAAAAGACCCACCACCCTGCCATTAATTGGCTGCCAGGATAGAGAACATAAAAAAAGGAATCACAGTCACCTCCACATAGAAAGTATTCTACAAAAATCATATCTAATATTGCTGATTGTGCATTTACTGCTTACAACCCCATGTCAACTGCCACACGATGTGAGTTAAAACCCCATCCCTCCAGGAGCTTATCCTCTTTTTAATCTCAGCTTTAATTTTTCAAAGTTTCTTTGCTCTCTCCATCTCTTCCTCCCTCTGCCTCCATTCTTCCTTCCCCACTTCATCGCTGCCTCTCAGAATCATTTTGGTGTGATGCCTGTCTGGGAAACAGCACGGCCTCTTGGAAAGCACATTGGACTAGGATTTAGGAGAGCCTAGTTGTAGTCCCTGTTATGTAACAAGCCTGCTGTGTGACCAAGGGCTACTCACTTAACTTCTCTGGGCCTCAGTTTCCTAATATGTAAAATGGGGATAAAATACCTGTCATCCCTGTCTCTCAAACTGTGAGTCCTGCATGGGGCTGTGTCCAATTTGATTATTTGTATCAGTGCCGGTGCTTAACACAATAATTGTGTATTTGTTAAGTGCTTCCTATGTGTCAGGCATGAAGCAGCGTGGCTTAGTGGAAAGAGCCCGGGATTGGAAGTCAGAGGACATGGGTTCTAATCCCTGCTCCGCCACTTGTCTGCTGTGTGACCTTGGGCAAGCCACTTAAACTTCTCTGTGCCTCAGTTACCTCATCTGTAAAATGGGGATTGTGAGCCCCATGTGGGACAATCTGGTTACCTTGTATCTACCCCAGCACTTTGAACAGTGCTTGGCACATAGTAAATGCTTAACAACTATAATAATAATAATAATAATAATAATAACCTAGTAAGAAGTTAATAAATACCACCATTATTACAATTATTATGAATTCCTAGATTATATCTTTACCCTTTTAAAAAAACCCAAAAAACTTTGTTACCTTTATTTATGATGCCCGCGTTTACTTTCCGAAGGCAGAATGAATTGTTCGCTTCTGGTAAGAAGCTTGGAAGAAGGATTGCCAAAATAGATTAGTTTGTTCTTAAAATCAACACCACAGAAATAAATCTAAATCCATCTATTCCATTGTGTGGGTGGCAGTTGGCAATCCCCTCAAGAATCTGATTCAGACCCCTGCCAGGAAATTCAGTCAGAAATAGCAACAAGCTATTGGATCTTCTTTCCTTTCAGTCAATGAAATACAGGCAAAGTCTCTGGTGGAATTTTTTACAATTTTACATTTCCTTTATTTTCCTGCTTTGTTATTTCAGGGGTACAATGATTCAGAGTACATGTGTGTATTCTCAGTGGGAAATCTTCAAAAGAGCATATATTATGACTGAGGCTTTGCTAAAGATTACTTTCCACTCTCTAGAAAGAATAGGGATTAAAAAAAGAAAACTTGTCTTTCCTTTTCCTGCTCTCCCTTCAAAATTCACCCCAAGACTGTCCTTCTTTTGCTCATGGGTTGTGGTGAGCCCATTGTTGGATAGGGACCGTCTCTATATCTTGCCGACTTGTACTTCCCAAGCGCTTAGTACAGTGCTCTGCACACAGTAAGTGTTCAATAAATATGATTCAGTGAATGAATGAATGAAAGGGTCGTTGTAGCCCTGGTCACCTTATCAGTTGCTAATAATAATAATAATAATTGTATTTGTAGCCTCACATGGAGGGAGAACATGTGTTGAGTCCCCATTTTGCTGATGAGGGAACCGAGGCCCAGAGAAGTGAAGTGACTTGCCCAGGGTCACACAGGAGACAGGTGGCTGAGCCAGGATTATAAATGTGTGGGTGTGTGTGTGTATGCTTATGTTACTTGCCTTGTCCCTGTAATAGCCTGACTATTCTTAGTCTCTGTCAGTCGTAGCAGTAGCAAAAATGCAAATGGCTTATCCCTGCTCTCTGGAGATATCTGCTTCCCTCCTGGTGTATGAATTCTCTTGTTGCCTAGGGAGTTGCTGAGATAAAGGAGGTTCTGGTGGCAACACACTCCAACAAAAGCTTCCTGCTGCATCTCCATCCCTGCTCATCCAAGCCACAGAAGAGAGGGCCAGTCAGGCGAGCAGGGTTCATTCATTCATTCAATTATATTTATTGAGCGCTTACTGTGTGCAGAGCAATGTATTAAGTGCTTGAGGGAGTCCAATACAAGGATAAGCAGTCACATTCCCTTACAGTCTAGATGGAGGGAGACAGACAACACAAATAAATAAATAAATGATAGATATTTCCCTTTCCCTAGTCTTTGGATGTTTGCCCTCCAACTGTTGAAAGTAACTGTGAGAAGCAGCATGGCTAAGCGGCAAGAGCATGGGTTTGGGAGTCGTAGGCCGTGGGTTCTAATTCTGTTGCTGCCACTTGTCTGCTGTGTGACCTTGGGCAAGCCACTTAACTTCTCTGTGCCTCAGTTATCTCATCTGTAAAATGGGGATAAAAATTGTGAGCCCCACATGGGACAACCTGATTGCCTTGTATCTATCCCAGTGCTTAGAACAGTGCTTGGCACATAGCGCTTAACAAATACCATAATCATCATATAAGTGCTATGGAGCTGGGAGGTGGGGAAGAACAAAGGGAGCAAATCAGGGTGACACAGAAGGGAGTGGAAGAAGAGGAAGGGGGAGCTCAGTCTGGAGAGACCTCTTGGAGGTGAAGCAGTGTGGCTCAGTGGAAAGAACACGGGCTTTGGAGTCAGAGGTCATGTGTTCAAATCCCGGCTCCGCCAACTGTCAGCTGTGTGACTTTGGGCAAGTCACTTAACTTCTCTGTGCCTCAGTTACTTCATCTGTAAAATGGGGATTAAAACTGTGAGCTCCCCATGGGACAACCTGATTACCTTGTAATCTCCCCAGCGCTTAGAACAGTGCTTTGCACATAGTAAGCGCTTAACAAATACCATTATTATTATTATTATTATTATTATTCTGTGCCTTCACTAAGGCTTTGAAGGGCAGGGAATAGTCTGTCAGATTTGAGGGCATTTCAGGCCAGAGGCAGGATGTGGACTGTGAGCCCACTGTTGGGTAGGGACTGTCTCTATATGTTGCCAACTTGTACTTCCCAAGCGCTTAGTACAGTGCTCTGCACACAGTAAGTGCTCAATAAATATGATTGATTGATTGATTGATTGACTAGGGCTTGGCAGCGAGATTGAGGTACAGTGAGAAAGTTGGCATTAGAGGAATGAAGTGTGTGAGCTGGCTTGTAGAAGGAGAGTAGCAAGGTGAGGTAGGAGGGGGGCAAGGTGGAGGTGTGGGTTGCAAAGCAGTTCTAGATTCAGGCACAATCCCTGTCGCAAACTGGACTCACACCTACAATTTTACTAGTTTTATTATTATTATTATTGGTAATAATAAGCATAGTAAACAGTTGATACATAGGATAATAATAATATGCTTGGCATCTAGTAAATACTTAATACATGCAGTGATAATTATTGTGTCTGATCTATGTCTGAAAGATAATCTTTTTTTATTATTTATATTCTTATGGGATGCATGGAATGAGTTCAGAATTTACTATGTGCCAAGCACTGTGTGGACCACTATGGTAAATTCAAGATAATCAGGTCACAGTCACTTTACCACATAGGGCTCATGGTCTAACAGGGAGGGAGGGAGGGAGGAGAACAGACATTTTATCCTTATTTACAACTGAGAATGCTGAGAAGTAGAGTGGTTAAATGACTTACCTAAAGTCACACAGCAGCCCAGTGGCAGAGCTGGGACTAAATAAAACCTGAGTCTCATGATCTCCCAGTCCCAAGCTTTTTCCACCTCACCACGCCACAACTTTAAGCACTTAGTAAGTACAGTGCTAAGCGCTTAGTACAGTGCTCTGCACACAGTAAGGGCTCAATAAATATGATTGAATGAATGAATAAATGAATGAATGAATGACAGGGTCTACGACCAACCCAATTTGCTTGTATCTACCCCAGCGTTTAATACAATGCCTGGCACATAGTAAGCAGTTAACAATACCACACTTATTATTATAATTATCATCTCTGAATATATTCCAGATACACCAGGCTAATAGAGTCACCCTGGACTTTCTAGCATAAAAAATTCAATGGAAAGAACCTCGCTTCTGAAGGTGGCTGCTTTACTATTTACTCAAGCAAATTGGTTCATTTAGGGAATAATAATAATAATAATAATTCCGGTATTCATTAATACATTACTCTTAGTATGTGCCAGGCACCATACTAAGCCCTGGGTGGATACAAGCAAATCGGGTTGGACACAGTCCCTGTCCCACATTGGGCTCAAAGTCACAATCCCCATTTTCCAGATGAGGTCACTGAGGCCCAGAGAAGTGAAGTGACCTTCCCAAAGTCACACAGCAGATGAGTGGCAGAGCTGGGATTAGAACCCATGACCTTCAGACTCCCAAAACTGTAGTCTATCCACTATGCCATGCTGGAAACCCCAGCACGAGAGCCCGCTCTCGTTGAGGAAGAAAGAACACTGAATCATTTAGGTTGAGAGTAATTCAATTCCTACATCAGAGCAGAGGGATGTCAGATTGCAGAGTGGAATCTATTCAAAGGTGGTGTAGGGTTGTTGCGCTGAGTGTTTGGTAAACCTGTGACCTACTGAGAAGAATGAATTGCTTTTCTGTTTAGTGGAAGATTATTTGCAGCTTTGAGAGGAAACGATCCTCCCTTCTCCATGAATCCAAGGTGGGATATGAGCACATGCTTTCTTTAAGATGTACAATGTGTACACATTCCAATTTATGCCTTGTGTGAGATGGGGAAAGCGCTCAAGAGACTATCATTCTAGAGTGAGATGTGAGTAATTGTTATGAATGGATATTGAGATGCTTTAAAGAGCCAGATTTAAAAAAAAAATCCTGCTAGATTGGAATGACATAGCCACAAAGAGAGCCTGAGCATATTAAGGTAAATTTCTTAGGTAGAATAGTTTAAGAATGAAGACTGTCTGTACCAATAATATTTGGTACTTCTCTTGTGCGTTGTATATTCTGGAAACTATAGAGACACGGATTCTATTCTTCCTGAGACTTGAGACTTGGCTGAAAGATAAGATGCAAAATATAGCTTTAGCTACAGAGCTTGTTTTAGGGGCCTACTGGTTTTAAGAGTTGGTTATGTTTTGCCAAATAATGATCAATTATGTACATATCCATAATTTATTTATTTGTATTAATGTCTGTCACCCCTGTAAGCTCCTTGTGGGCAGGGAATGTGTCTGTTTTATTGTTGTGTCATACTCTCCCGAGCGCTTAGCGCAGTGAGCTGCGCAAGGCAAACGCTCAGTAAACATAACTGATCGATCAATTGATTGATTGATAATAATAATAATGATGGCGTTTATTAAGCGCTTACTATGTGCAAAGCACTGTTCTAAGTGCTGGGAAGGCTACAAGGTGATCAGGTTGTCCCATGGGGGGCTCACAGTCAATCCCTATTTTACAGATGAGGTAACTGAGGCACAGAGAAGTTAAGTGACTTGCCCAAAGTCACACAGCTGAGAATTGGCAGAGCCAGGATTTGAACCCATGACCAATGACTCCAAAGTCTGTGCTCTTTCCACTGAGCCACGCTATGTGTCAGATTTGGCAGGCAGAAGGCTTTGCTTGCATTGTTCAGCTTATTTGGGTGAGTGAGGGTGAGTGCCCATTGTTGGGTAGGGATTGTCTCTATTTTGTTGCTGAATTGTACTTTCCAAGCCCTCAGTTCAGTGCTCTGCACACAGTAAGCAATCAGTAAAAATGATTGAATGAATGAATGAATGAGGGTGAGAGGCTCCAACCAGAAAACATCGCAAGTGTCAGAGCCTTGCATTCTTGTGCATGTGTGTGTGTGTGTGTATACATGTAGATGTGCCCATGTGGATGTATGTCTGTGGGCATCTGTTGTGAGAAGCAGCATGGACTAATGGAAAGAGCACAGGCCTGGGACTCAGAAGACCTGGGTTCTAATCCCAGCTCTCCTACTTGCCTGCTGTGTGACCTTGGGGAAGTCACTTAACTTGTGGGAAGCAGCATGGCCTAGTAGATAGACAACAGGGCCGGGAGTCGAGGACATAGGCTCTAATCCTGGCTCCACCATTTGTCTCCACCATTCAGAGCTTAGAACAGTGCTTTGCACATAGTAAGCGCTTAATAAATGCCATTATTATTATTTGCTCTGTGACCTCGGGCAAGTCTCTTAACTTCTCTGAGCCTCAGTTCCCTCATCTGTAAAATAGGGATGAAGACCGGGAGCTCCATGTGGAACAGAGACTGTGTCCAACCCGATTAGCTTGTATCTACCCCAGTGTTTAGAACAGTGCTTGACACATAGTAGGCTTAACAAATACCATCATCAGTATTATTATTCTTTCAGCCTCGGTTTCCATATCTGTAAAAATGGGGATTAAATATGTGTTTCCCAAGTGCTTAGTACAGTGCTCTGCACACAGTAAGCGCTCAATAAATATGATTGAATGAATGAATGTGTTTCCCCTCCCCCTTAGACTGTGGAACCCCATGTGAGAAAGGGAACTGTGTCGAACCTATTAATTCTTGAATCTATCCCAGCACTTGTTACAGTGTTTGCCATACAGTAAGCCCTTAAATGCCATGGTTACCACTGAAGGTACAGATGGTGGTTTTGACACCAAATATACTCTTCTAAGCCCTTCCTGTAGTGCTCCGTACCCGGTAGGTGCTCAATAAATATTACTGTTCCATCACTGAAGCAAAGTCCCCACAGAGGTCTCCAGGCAAGAGCTGCATTGGTGCGGAGATGGATAGTAGCTGGAGGGAGAAACGTTCGAAGCAGCCTTGCTCAAAGGATAGAGCTCCCCTCCTCAAAAATCTCCAGTGGCCACCAATCAACCTATGCATCAGGAAGAAACTCCTCACCGTGGGCTTCAAGGCTCTCCATCACCTCGCCCCCTCCTACCTCACCTCCCTTCTCTCCTTCTACAGCCCAGCCCGCACCCTCCGCTCCTCTGCCACTAATCTCCTCACCGTACCTCGTTCTTGCCTGTCCCGCCATCGACCCCCAGCCCACGTCATCCCCATGGCCTGGACTGCCCTCCCTCCGCACATCCACCAAGCTAGAGCTCTTCCTCCCTTCAAGGTCCTACTGAGAGCTCACCTCCTCCAGGAGGCCTTCCCAGACTGAGCCCCCTCCTTCCTCTCCCCCTCCTCTCCCTCCCCATCCCCCCTGCCTTACCTCCTTACCCTCCCCACAGCATCTGCATATATGTATATATGTATGTATCTATTACTTTATCTTATTTGTACATATTTATTCTATTTATTTTATTTTGTTAATATGTTTGGTTTTGTTCTCTGTCTCCCCTTCTAGACTGTGAGCCCACTGTTGGGTAGGGACCGTCTCTATATGTTGCCAACTTGTACTTCCCAAAAGCTTAGTACAGTGCTCTGCACACAGTAAGCACTCAATAAATACGATTGAATAAATGAATGAATGAATGAATAGAGCATGGATCTGGGAGTCAGAAGGTCATGGGTCCTAATCCCGGCTCTGTCACTTGTCTGCTGTGTGACCTTGGGCAAGGCACTGCACTTCTCTGGGTCTCAGTTCCCTCATCTGGAAATGGAGAGTAAGACTGTGAGCCCCATGTGGGACAGGGACTGTGTCCGATCTAATGACCTTGTATTCATTCATTCATTCAATCAACCGTATTTATTGAGCACTTACTGTGTGCAGAGCACCATACTAAGTGCTTGGGAAGTACAAGTTGGCAACATTCATTCATTCATTCAATCGTATTTATTGAGTGCTTACTGTGTGCAGAGCACTGTACTAAGTACTTTGGAAGTACAAGTTGGCAACATATAGAGACGGTCCCTACCCAACAGTGGGCTCACAGTCTAGAAGGGGGAGACAGAGAACAAAACAAAACATATTAACAAAATAAAATAAATAGAAGGAATATGTACAAGTAAAATAAATAAATAGAGTAATAAATATGTCAAAACATATATACATATATACAGGTGCTGTGGGGAAGGGAAGGAGGTAAGGCGGGGGGATGGAGAGAGGGAGGAGGGGGAGAGGAAGGAGGGGGCTCAGTCTGGGAAGGCCTCCTGGAGGAGGTGAGCTCTCAGTAGGGCCTCAAAGGGAGGAAGAGAGCTAGCTTGGCGGATGGGCAGAGGGAGGGCATTCCAGGCCAGGGGGATGACGTGGGCCGGGGGTCGATGGTGGGACAGGCGAAAATGAGGCATGGTGAGGAGATTAGCGGCAGAGAATTGTAATTAGAGAGTTTTTGGTACATAGTAAGCACTTAACAAATACTATTATCATTATTATTATTATTATTCCCTGCTATTAACACTGGTGAAGCCCTGCTAAGATTCCTGCTAAGATCAGTGACCTGTAGACAGTTCGACAATGAAGACCTCAAATGGTGGCAAAACAGCCAAAGTTGCCCTTCTTTGAAGTAGATCCAAAATAATAATAATAATGGTATTTGTTGAGTGCATACTATATAATTATGGTACTTGTTAAGCGCTTACTATGTGCCAGGCATTGTACTAAGCACTGGGGTGGATACAAGCAAATTGGGTTGGACCCAGTCCTTGTCCCACATGGGGCTCACAGTCTTAATCCCCATTTTATATATAAGGGAACTGAGGGCACAGAGAAGTGAAGTTACTTGCCCAAGGTCACACAGCAGACAAGTGGCAGAGCTGGGATTAGAACCCCGATCCTCCTGACTACTGGACCCGTGTTCTATCCACTAGGCAACACTGCTTCCTTTTTGCTGCTTCCCTGCTTCCTGATTGACAAGGTGCCAGAAAATACAACTTTGACTCTTTTCGGAATTCTTGATTTCTAAAATTCAATATTGTGCTTTGGAAAATTATTCTGCCCTTCGGTTATCTTCTTCTTAGAATAATATTGGATGTGAAGGAGGGCACCTTGAATAGTGTAAGGGATGGGTAGGTCACTTCCAGCATCTTAGTAAAATCATAATGATTTCTTCCTGTTTAGCTGTGTCCCCAATATATTCAATTGTACGCTTCAAACCTGAAACACAAGAAAAGGTGATCCGCAAACCTAATCTGCTTGCTGCATTACAACAAAACGCAATTCATACAGTGTCTCTAAGCTTCTTTTATTATCTTTCCTTATTCCTTTTTCTCTCTGCCGTTTAAATTTATAGACTTGTATTTTCCACAGAAACAGATTCTACATTTAAATATGCAATTTCTTTTATTCCCTCTAGCTATTTTATTGTTAAATTAACCTTGTCTCCATAAATTCCATCTTTTTATGGTTTCTGGAAAATGGACTGTTTTATTATGATTAATTATTGTGGTATACACTGGAGCAGTCTCTTAGAGGGCATTATAACTTGACAATGCAGAAAGGAGGTGAATCGCAAGTAGTAATAACTGGTTTTCCTGTCTATAGGGAAAATGCTTGTTAGGAGTTGCCCATTTCTATTATTGAAATGACACATAAAAATCAGGAGGCTAGTAAAAGAGTGGCCAAAGGTCAAAGTAGCTACACTTCCAAAAGTTCAGTCTAATACTGTAGATTGTTATTCTAAGGATAACTATTCCTCACATCATTGATATACTAGAAACTTTAGTTCTTACTTTGGCTGGAATGATGTGGGGGAATTCAGGAATGTTCTTCTGATAACGCTGGAAATTTATGGAAGTCTCTCTCGCTAGAGCATAAACTCCTTGAGGGCAGGGATAATAATAATAATTATAATATATAATAATAATAATGGTATTAAGTGCTAAGCACTGGGGTAGATAAAAGGTACTCAGGTTGTCCAACATAGGGTTCACAGTCTTAATCCCCATTTTACAGATGAGGTCACTGAGGCACAGAGAAGTTTAGTGACTTCTCCAAAGTCACTCAGTTGATAAGTGGCAGAGCTGATAAGTGGCTGGGATTAGAACCCACATCCTCTGACTCCCAAGCCCGTGCTATTTCCACTAAACTATGCTGCTTACTTCTGCATGCTTAGTTCAGAGTTCTGGATACAGTAAGTGCCCAATAAATGCTAAATACTAGAGTCTGGTTAGAGCATGATGGAATGTCAGAAGAAATAGTCATGTGCTATTCGTGTGTCACTGACCAAAGAGTGTGCAGTTCAGGAAAAGGTTACTTTCATGAGGATTTTTTAATAATAATAATAATAATAACAGTAATAATAATAATAATAAGCATGGCATAGTGCATAGATCATGGGGCCTGGGAGTCAGGAGGTCATGGGTTCTAATCCCGGCTCTGCCACTTATCTGTTTTGTGATCTTGGACAAGTCACTTAACTTCTCTGCGCCTCAGTTTCCTTACCTGTAAAATGGGGATTGAGACTATGAGCACCATATGGGACAGGGACTGTGTCCAACCCGATTTGCTTGTAACCACTCCAGCACTTAATACAGTGCCTGGCACATAGTAAGCACTTAGCAAATACCATAATAATAATTATTATTAATAATAATAATATAACCCTGTTATTTTAAGAGAACTAAAGAAAATTTGGGCCAATATTGGTTAATTTCAATGTACCAGAGATCAGGCAGATCGGGAAAGACACAGAGAGGCAAAAAGAGAGAGAATGAGAGAGGGAAAGAGACCTAAGAAACTGAGCAGAGAGATATGTACTCTAATTATACTTAGGTAATAAGAAAAGTACGCCCTATGGTATACTATGCCTAAGGGATAGATAATGAGCTTGGAAGTGAGGAACCTGGGTTCTAATCCTGGCTCTGCCACTTTTTTTAATGGCTTTTGTTCATCAATCAAGCCATTATATTTATTGAGTGCTTACTGTCTGCAGAGCACTGTACTGTGCTTGGGAGAGTACAGTGCAACAGAGTTTGTAGACAGGTTCACTGCCCATGTTAAGTGCTTACTATTTGCCAGGCACTATATTAAGCACTGGGTTAGATCCAAGCTGATTGGGTCGAACGCAGTCTCTGTCCCACATAGAGCTCACAGTCTTAATCCCCATTTTACAGATGAGGGTACTGAGGCACAGTGGAGTGAAGTGACTTGCCAAAGGTCACACAACAGACATATGGCAGAGTCAGGATTAGAACCCAGGTCTTCTGACTCCGAGGTCCATGTGCTTCACACTAGGCCACACTGCTGGTCTTGTCTGCTATGTGATCTTGGACAAGTCACTTAACTTCTCTGCACCGCAGTTACCTTACCTGTAAAATGGGGATTAAGATTGTGAGCCCCATGTGGGATATGGACAGTGCTCTGCACACAATAAGCGCTCAATAAATACAATTGAATGAATATGGACTTTTTCCAACTTGATTACCTTGTATCAAGCCCAGTGGTTAATGCAGTGCCTGGCACATTGTAAGCACTTAACAAATGCCATTAAAAAAAAGAAAAAATCAGGATCTTTGAAGAGAGGGGCTTAGGGTTCATAACTGGGAACTAATAGTTTCTAAGTAACTTTGTTGAAACCCCAGCTTTCAATTTTGTCCATTTTCCCTCCTAAGGTGCATAAAAAAATGGAAAGGACATCTTAAAAATCACAATGAAAATGATTAAGGTCACAAAGAAAATGAACAAGAAAAAAGCCTAAAGAGGTTTGACCTGCCTATTGAACCTAAGAGAAAAGGAAGTAGCATTTTAGAAATGACATTTTCCTAAAGCAAAATATAAACCTGAAGACAATCAATCAACCAATCGATCAGTGGACCTGATTGGATGCCTACTGTGTGCTGAGCACAGTTCTAAATGCTTGGGAGGGTATAATAGAGGGAGAAAGCAGCATGGCTCAGTGAAAAGAGCCCGGGCTT
The DNA here is from genome assembly GCF_015852505.1 of Tachyglossus aculeatus. NCBI lineage: Eukaryota > Metazoa > Chordata > Mammalia > Monotremata > Tachyglossidae > Tachyglossus > Tachyglossus aculeatus. The sequence continues at coordinate 10,284,262 of NC_052068.1, forward strand.
TGGAGTCAGAGGTCATGGGTTCAAATCCCAGCTCCTCCAATTGTCAGCTATGTGACTTTGGGCAAATCACTTCACTTCTCCATGCCTCAGTTACCTCACCTGTAAAATGGGCTGAAGACTGTGAGCCCCCCATGGGACAACCTCATCGCCTTGTAACCTCCCCAGCACTTAGAACAGTGTTTTGCACATAGTAAGCACTCAATAAATGCCATCATTATTATTATTATTATTCAAAGAGTTGATATTCTAATAGAGGACACCAGATGATTGCAAGTAGGAAGAAAAGGAATTGATAAATTCATTCATTCATTCATTTAATCATATTTATTGAGTGCTTACTGTGGGCAGAGCACTGTACTAGGTGCTTGGAAAGTACAATTCAGCAATAAAGAGAGACATTCCCTGCCTGCACTGGGCTTACAGTCTAGAAGGGGGGAGACAAGCATCAAAACAAATAAACAGGAATCAGTATAAATAAATAGAATTATAGATATATATGCATCAAAACAAGTAAGCAGACATCAATATAAATAAATAGAATTATAGATAAGTACATGTATACCCAAGTGCTGTGGAGTGGGGTCGGGGGGGGGGGGGGTAGAGCAAAGAGAGCGAGTCAGGATGACCCAGAGGGGAGAAGGAGCTGAGGAAAAGGAGGGCTTAGTCTGGGAAGGCCTCTTGGAATCAATCAATCGTATTTATTGAGCGCTTACTATGTGCAGAGCACTGTACTAAGCGCTTAAAAAAAATGATGGCATTTGTTAAGCGCTTACTATGTGCAAAGCACTGTTCTAAGCGCTGGGGGGGATACAAGGTGATCAGGTTGTCCCACGTGGGGCTCACAGTCATCATCCCCCTTTTACAGATGAGGTAACTGTGGCTCCGAGAAGTTAAGTGACTTGCCCAAGGTCACACAGCAGACATGTGGCGGAGCCGGGACTCGAACCCATGACCTCTGATTCCAAAGCCCGTGCTCTTTCCACTGAGCCACGCTGCTTCTCTGGAAGCAGCACCTCTTGGAAGAGATGAGCTTTCAGTAGGGCTTTGAAGGGAGTGGGTGACTAAGCCAAAATAGCAGAGTATGTAAGTCCATTTGTCTATATTTGTCTATAAGTCTATAATAATAATTGTAGTTTTTTGTTAAGCATTTACTATGTGCCCAGCACTGTACTGAGTGCTGGTGTGGGAAGAAGCCAATCGGGTTGGACACAGTTCCCTGTCCCATGTGGGACTCACAGTCTCAGTCCCCATTTTACAGACGAGGTAACTGAGGCCCAGAAGCTAAGTGACTTGCCCAAGGTCTCACAGCACACAATTGGCAGAGGTGGGATTAGAACCCAGGGCCTAAGCGCTTAGTACAGTGCTGTGCACACAGCGCACAATAAATATGATTTAATGAACCCAGGTCCTCCTGACTTCCAGGTCTGGGCTCTATCCACTTTGTCACACTGCTGGGAGATTGTGAGAAGTTCAGCCTATACGTCATTATCTTCTATCTATTGCAGAAGCCTTAGAATTAGATTTTTCTCAGTTTCTCCATGTGGTTTATTTGATCAATCAGTGGTATTTATTGAGTGCTTTCTATGGTCAGAGCACTGTACTAAGCACTTGGGAGGGTGCAGTACAACAGCATTGATAGACATTCCCCATCCAGAACGGGGAAGCAGCGTGGCTCAGTGGAAAGAGCCCGGGCTTTGGAGTCAGAGGTCATGGGTTCAAATCCCGGCTCCGCCAATTGTCAGCTGTGTGACTTTGGGCAAGTCACTTCACTTCTCTGGGCCTCAGTTACCTCATCTGTCAAATGGGGATGAAGACTGTGAGCCTCCCATGGGACAACCTGATTACCATGTAACCTCCCCAGCGCTTAGAACAGTGCTTTGCACATAGTAAGCGCTTAAGAAATGCCATTATTATTATTATTATTATTATTATCCAGAAGGAGCTTTAGTTAAACTTTGAGTAAGGTACAACTGTAGTTACCACTAGGCTCAGATAAATACCTCAGTTTCTTACATAGCCTGAATGATAAGGAAATTCATTGTCTTTGTTTTCATGGGTTAATTTGGACCATGGTGATATCTTTCCTTTTTCTCCTCTATTGGAAGATTTTGCATTCTGTGTGAAAAACCCCGCTTGTTGACTGTTTTCTCCATAAACTGGTTTTACCCATGAGCTGGAAACTTTAACTTAGATTTCACAGGAAAATAAAGCAATTCATAGTCCGTTTATCAGACAGTGATTCAGATTCCACCTAATTGACCACACTTTTACTCCACTTCATAAAGCTTGAAGCTTCTTTCTTTGAATGAACATTTTCATCAGCTAGATAAATTTATATCTAGAGAACTCATTTCTGTATCAGGTGGCAACTGATGAATTCTAAATAGTTTTATACCTGTTGTACTCTCCCGAGGACTTAGTGCAGTGCTCTGCCCACAGTAGACGTTCAATAAATATTTTTAATTAATTTACTAGTTACACCTGTTAATGTTGATGGGTTACTAAAATAAATTCTGTAGGAATCATCTACATATATGCTTATTCCAGGGCTTTGTTTTGCAGCATCTGTTTTTGGTTATTTAGTGCGATAGCAGACAAATAAATTGATGATGATGATATTTGTTTAGCGCTTACTATGTGCCAGGTACTGTTCTAAATACTACGGTAGATACAAGCTAATCAGGTTGGACACCTTGCCTGTCCAACGTGGGGCTCACAGTCTTAATCCCCATTTTACAGATGAGGGAACCGTGGCCCAGAGAAGCAAAGTGACTTGCCCAAGGTCACACAGAAGACAAGTGGCAGAGCTGGGATCAGAACCCAGATCCTTCTGACTCCCAGGCCTGGGCTCTATCCACTAGATCATGGCATTCATGGTCAAGCTAAGGACTCATCCAGTCAAATATTCTGGTTCCAATAGAGGTAACGAAGGATGCTTGAAAGGAGGAAAGGAGAAATGCCTTCCCTGACTCTCATCCTCATAGTTGGAGTTACAGCATCTAACATGAATGTGCCCTCAACAACTTCAATGAATGGTATTTATCAAGCAATTACTGTGGGCAAGGCACTGTCCTAATTGCTTGGGAGAATACAGTGGACTATGTAGCTATGCCCCTCTCAGGGTTGCACCTGAAGAGTTTCCAGTCCTCTACCAGTCTCGATTATGGGAGGAAGAGTCAAACTGAGGCCTGTCCATTCCATTCCTAGCTTGGGCAGTGGCTAGCGAGTGTCAGGCAATCTGCTACAAGTCAAAGCTCACCTGTTCTGGGCAGCAGCGGCACTGGAGAGAGCTGAGGTTGGAGACTCGAGTTTACTGCACAGAAGGAGGCAATGGTAAACCACTTCCATATCTTTACCGAGGAAAAGATTGATTGCAGAAAGAGAGTGGGATGTTCTGGGAGAGATGTGCCCGTGTTGTCTCTATGGATCAGAAATGACTCGACGGCATAAGACAAGACAGGATGTAGACATGATTGCCTGTTAGTCTTTTAGACTGTGAGCCCACTGTTGGGTAGGGACTGTCTCTATATGTTGCCAACTTGTACTTCCCAAGCGCTTAGTACAGTGCTCTGCATACAGTAAGTGCTCAATAAATACGATTGATGATGATGAAGGAGCTTACAATCCCCATCAACAACTTCCCTCTAGGTCAAATTGGTAAAAAGTGGCCACAAAATATGTCTTTCCAGGACAAGTGACCTCAGGACTAACAAGTTCAGTGTTGAATGGAAGCAGTGTGACCTAGTGTAAAGAGTAAGTCCCTGAGAAACAGAGGGCCGGGGTTCTAACCCTGCTTCTGTCACTTGCCCACTGTGGAAAATGAGGCAGGTTACTTCACTTCTCTGTGCCTCATTTTCCTCATCTGTAAAATGGGGATTCAATATACTAATAATAATAATGATGGAATTTATTAAGTGCTTACTATGTGCAAAGCACTGTTCTGAGCGCTGGGGAGGTTACAAGGTGATCAGATTGTCCCACAGGGGTCTCACAGTCTTAATCCCCATTTTACAGATGAGGAAAATGAGGCGCAGAGAAGTTAAGTGACTTGCCCAAAGTCACACAGCTGACAGTTGGTGGAGCCGGAATTTGAACCCATGACCTCTGACTCCAGAGCCCATTCTTTTTCCACTGAGCCACGCTGCTTCTCGTTATCTGTTCTCTCCCCCTACATGCACTTTAGACTGTCAGCCCCATGAGAGACAGGGCCTGTCATTTATTCATTCAGTCCTATTTATTAAGCACTCACTGTGTGCAGGGCACACAGCACTACTAAGTGCTTGGGAGAGTACAGTATAACAATATAACAGACACATGCCCTGTCCAAAGTGAGCTCACAGTCTAGAGGAGAAGACAGACTTTGCCTGACCTGAGTATCTTGTTTATCCCTAGGGCTTAGTGTTTGGCATGTAGTAAGTACTTAACAAGTACAACAATTATTCTAGTTATTATTGTTATTATTTTTATAGTCTCCTGTGGGGTCCTGGTCTGCCTGGTGACCTTGGGCAAGTCACTTCACTTCTCTGTGCCTCATTTACCTCATCAGGAAAATGGGCAGCAAGACTGTGAGCCCCATGCATCCAACCTGATTTGCTTGTGTCCACCCCAGTGCTTAGTTCAGTGCATGGCACATAATAAGTGCTTAACAAATATCACTATGCTACACTTTACTGCTATACTCTCCTGGTGGCTGTATTGAATTTGTAGTTTTTAGCATGACTATTCAGGGAGAACATTTTTCAATCAATGAATTTGTTAAGCACCTACTGAGTGGTAGGTACTTGAACTGTGGTCTTGGGGAAGTACAAAAGTAAGAAGACACACATTCTCTACCCCTGGGAAATCTCCAAGTATTTGGGGGAGACAAAAATGATTTACACAGTGAAAGCCCAGAGAACAAATATGAAGCAGAAAGTAATACAGAGTCATCTGAAACAAAACCACTGAGCAAGTAATTAGAATGACAGAGAAATGTAGAAGTGACATTTGTAAAAAAATAGAAATCTATATTCCTATCTGAGTACCGAGGATGGGATGAAAGTAAAAGAGGGCTGATGGTGGGAGTGGTCACATGGGATTAGGGGGTTGGGAATTAATCATTCTGTCAACTCATCATGAGCAGGGACTGTGTCTGTCATATTGTTGTATTTGTGCTGTCCCAAGTGCTTAGTACAGTACTCGGCACATAATAAGTGCTCAACAATTATGATGGATTGTTTGATTGAGATGGCTTCTTGGGGGTGTTGAGATTTTAGCAGCATGGCTCAGGGGAAAGAGCCCAAACTTTAGAGTCAGAGGTCATGGGTTCAAATCCTGGCTCTGCCAATTGTCAGCTGTGTGACTTTGGGCAAGTCACTTCTTTTCTCTGTGCCTCAGTTACCTCATCTGTAAAAGGGGGATCAAGACTGTGAGCCCCCATGGGACAATCTGATCACCTTGTAACCTCCCCAGCACTTAGAACAGTGCTTTGCACATAGTAAGCACTTAATAAATGCCATTATTATTATTATTATTTAGAAGGGCTTTAAAGATGGGGAGAGCTGGAGTCCCCCAGCAGTTCCAGATTAGGAGACAGCATGGGAGAGGAGTCAGAGGTGGAGGAGTAGAGAGCACAGTTAGAAGGTAAGCTTGGGAGGGGTGGAAAACGTGATTTTTTTATGGTGTTTGTTAAGTGCTTACTAAATGCCAGGTACTGTTCTAAGCACCGGGGTAGATACAAGCTAATCAATTTGGACACAGTCCCTGTCCCACATGGGGCTCAGAGTCTCAATCCTCATTTAACAGATGAGGTAACTGAGGCACCGAAAAGGGAATTAACTTGCCCAATGTCACACAGCAGACAAGTAGCAGAGCCGGAATTAGAACCCAGGGCCTTCTGACTCCCAGGCCCATGCTCTAAACTTCTCATCCTGCTAGTCTAATTGAATGCCTAAATCTTTTCTAGCTTCAGTGGTAATCCAGTGCTCTATCCACTAGGCCCTAGATGGGGAGCAGTGGGGGAAAACAATGAGAGCAACACATAATAATAATAATAATAATAATAATAATAATAATAATAATAATAATAATAATAATAGTAATGGCATTTATTAAGCACTTACTATGTGCAAAGCACTGTTCTAAGCTCTGGGGAGGTTCCAAAGTGATCAGGTTATCCCACTGGGGGCTCACAGTCTTAATCCCCATTTTCCAGATGATGTGACTGAGGCCCAGAGAAGTGAAGTGACTTGCCCAAAGTCACACAGATGACAATTGGCAGAGCCAGGATTTGAACCCATGGCCTCTGACTCCAAAGCCCGTGCTCTTTCCACTGGGCCACACTGCTTCTCTATAACACAGCCATTTCTCTCTTTGGTGACTGCAGAGAGTCAGTCAGTCAGTCAAACATATTTATTGAGCACTTTCCATGTGAAAAGCACTGTACTTAGCATTTGGGAAAGTACAATATAACAAACAATATAGCAGATGTATTCCCTGCCCACAATGACCTTAAAGCCTAGAGGGGAAGACAGACATTAGTATAAAGAAATAAATGACAGATATGGGCATGAGTGCTGTGAGGCTGGGAGGGTAAAGGGAGCAAGTCAGGGTGATGCAGAAGGGAGTGGGAGAAGAGGAAAGAAGGATTTAGTCAGGGAAGGCCTCTTGGAGAAGATGTGCTTTCAGTAAGGCCTTGAAGGAGGGGAGAGTCCTTGTCTCTCAGTTGGTTTGGCCGCTTCCCAGAGCCCTTTCTGCTTCCAAATGGATTCTCAGTCCTTGCCTAAACCTTGGGGCCTGTGAATTATTTGCCATTGAATATATGTGTAGCTGACCAATCCCTCGGGATTATTGGTTGGTGGGATTGGCCATTTGCCAGGGATACTTGTCTCGCTGAAGGACCATGGAACACAGGCAAAGTATTATTTCTACTCATTGACTCTCTAGTTTCCTCACCACCTTGGTATGAAAACTTGAAATTAATACCGAAGCTAGAAAAGGTCACCGTGATCAAGATTGAGGTATTCAAATAGACTAGCAGGGTGAGAAAAAGCATGGCCTAGTGGATAGAGTATGGGCCTGAGAGTCAGAAGGACCTGGGTTCTAGTCCCGGCTCTGACACTCGTCTGCTGTATGACCTGGATCAAGTCACTTCCCTTCTCTGGGCCTCAGTTCCTCATCTGAAAAATGGGGATTATGTCTGTGAGTCCCATGAGGGACATGAACTGTGTCCAACCTGATTGACTTGCATCTACTCCAGTGCTCAGTACAGTGCCTGGTGCACAGTAAGTGCATAACAACTAACCAACAGAAAAACCAAAGAAATGGCCATGATTTTACATGACCTAAAATGTACATGATTCAATTTTTACACATACAAGGGCAAGTTATTTTCTTTTTTTTCTGTGAGTGTGTAATTCTGAAAGTGGAAAGGTGAAAACACACACGTGGGACTTAAATTCCATGATAAAAGTTTAATGAGTAGCATGGTTTAGTGGATAGAGACCGGGCCTGGGATTCAGAAAGGCCTGAGTTCTAATCCCGGCTCTCCACATGTCTGCTGTGTGACTTTGGGCAAGTCACTTAACTTCTCTGTGCCTCAGTTACCTCAAGTGTAAAGTGGGGTTAAGAGTGTGAGCCCCATAGGGGACCGGGACTATGTCCAACCGGGTTAATTTGTATAACTACCCCTGTGCTTAGAACAGTGTTTGGCACATAGTAAGTGCTTAACAAATACCATTATTATTATTATCCCCATATTACAGGTGGGGTAAATGAGGTACAGAGAAATTGAGAAACTTCATTAGCCTTAGAGTGGCTAATATTAAACATTAACCTATGATCATTATTTTTCTTCTCCCAAATAAATCAACCTTTTCCTGGATTGTATCATTCATTTCCTTTCTTTTTTTTTTAATGGTATTTGTTAAGTGCTAACTTTGTGCCAGGCACAATACTAAGCACTGGGCTAGATACAAGATAATCAGGGTGGACACAGGCCCTGTCCCACATAGGGCTCACAGACTTAATCCCTATTTTACAGATGAGGTAACTGAGACACAGAGAATTGAAGTGACTTGCCTAGGGTCACACAGTAGACAAGCGGTGGAGCCAGGAGTAGAACCCAGGACCTCTAACTCCCAGGCCTGTGTTCTTTCTGCTAGAGCAGTTTTTCCTGATAGATCTTGTTTTAAAGGCTTTTAATAATCTTCATTGCTCTCTTTTGAACTCTAAATCCCCTATCAAAGTATGGTCACTGTTGCCTTCCACTCACACTAGAAAATTCATACTGACAATTGCTTAACTAATTCCTGTAATTTGAATTAACGTGTATCTCCCCCACTAGATTGTAAGCACCTTGAAGGCAGATATATTGCCTATCTAACCTACTGCAATATACCAACCTTTAAATACATTCTTCTGCTCATAGAACCGCTTATTAAACCCCACTGATCTTTTTTTCTAAGCATATTTAGATTTTTCTAAACCCTTACTAATAATAAATGTGATATTAGTTAAGCATTTGCTTTGGGCCCACACACTGTACTTGAGTAAGCACTGGGGTAGAGACAGTCCTTACCCCTCACGGGCCTCCTAGTCAAAGTAGGAGGGAAACATGTTTGTTATCCCTATTTTTCGGATGAGGAAACTGAGGCCCAGTGAAGTTGTGACCTACCCAAGGGCACACAGCAGGCAAGTTGCAGAGCTATTACATCCCAGATCCTCTGATTCCCAGAGGCCCTGCTTTTGTCACTAGGCTGTACTGCTTAAAACCCTTCAGAAGAATAAAACCACTTGAGTAGGACAAGTTAGAATGTCATTATTACTTAATTCAAGATAAAGCTAGTAAAATTCAAAGTGAAATAATCTTTCTCCATGGTCACTGGAGCATTTCATCTTCCAAATCTTGTGCATCTTCTATGGGATTTTTCTGGCACACTAAATTAAGCTTCAGGTTTTCTTTTACTAGTTCTGATCATTTTTCATCTCATTCTATAAATGCATTGTTTATAGAGAGCTCTTGATAATTTCTGATGGTAAAAGAGATGAATATTTTTCAGGGTTTGCCTACTGTGCCGTAGTAAACTGCATAATAGTGGATCATGAAAAAAATTAAATAGTAGTTTATTTAGATTTAGCATTGTTCTGTGGAGCAGAATGCATTTGTGTTTTCAGAGTTGTATTTTGAAGTGAGACTCTGGAGAGTTTACTTGCTAATTACCAGCTTTTCAGAAATAAATTTCCCCAATAAATATCCCATTTGGAATGTTAAAGCTGACTGAGTAAAGGCCATTCTACTTAATAGGGTTGATTTATTGAATATGCAGAACAATCATTAGCTCCAAATGCTGGTCTGAAGAGTTGGGAAACGTGCTTATCCTAATTGATCATTGACATTTTATTCCCTTAATCAAACTTTCAGTCTGGTTTTCTTATGTATTTCCATCTTAATGTAGTGTTACTTTAAGTGGAAGAGGATTGTACCAATCTGATGTATTTTTTTTAACTTATCCTGACCTAACAGACATCTTCATCCATTTGCTCTGCAATGACTCCTTCCCCACTGCTTTCAAACATGCCCATGTCTCTCCTAGCCTCAAAAAATCTCTCTTGACCCCATGGATCCCTCCAGTTATCACCCCATCTCACTCCTACCATGCCTCTCCAAACTCCTTGGGCGAGTTGTCTACACACACTGTCCCAAATTCCTCTCCTCCAATTCTCTCCTTGACCCCCTCCAGTCTGGCTTCCATCCCCTTCACTCCACGAATCACCCTTTCAAAGGTCACTAATGATCTACTTCTTGTCAAATCCAGCAGCCTCTCCTCTACCCTAATCCTCCTTGACTCTCAACTGCCTTTGACACTGTGGCCCATCCCCTTCTCCTAGAAAAGTTAGCCAACATTGGCTCCTCTGATTCTGTCCTCTCCTAGTTCTCCTCTTGCCTCTCTGATCATTCATTCTCAACCTCCTTAGCAGGCTCCTCCTCTTCCTCTCACCCCTTAACTGTGTGGGGGGGAGGGTCCCTCAAGGCTCAGTTCTCCGTCCCCTTCTATTCTCCATCTATACCCACTCCCTTGGAAAACTCATTCGCTCCCATGATTTCAACTACCACCTCTAGGCAGATGATACCTAAAATCTTCATCTCCTGATCTCTCTCCCTCTCTCCAGTCTCTCATCTCCTCCTGCCTTCAAGACATCTCTACTTGGATGTCCTCCCGTCACCTCAAACTTAACATGTCCAAAACCAAACTCCTTATCTTCCCACCTAAACCCTGTCCTCCCCATGACTTTTCCATCACTGTAGACAGCATCACCATCCTTTTTGTCTCCCAAGCCTGGAACCTTGGTGTTTTCCTTGACTCCTCTCTCTCATTCAACCCACATAATCCATCACTAAATGTCGTCAATCCCACCTTCACAATATTGCTAAAATCCACCCTTTTCTCTCCATCCGAACTGCTACCTCATAATACAGTCACTCACCCTATCCCTCCTGGGTGACTGCATCAGCCTCCTTGCTGACCTCCCAAACTCCTGTCTCTCCCCACTCCAATCCATACCTCGCTCTGCTGCCCAGATCATTTTTCTACAAAAACGTTTGAGACATATCACTCTGCTCCTCAGAATATTCCAGTGGTTGCCCACCCACCTCCACATCAAACAAAAACTCCTCTCCAATGACTTTAAAGCTCTCCATCACCTCATCTCCTCCTACCTCACCTCGCTTCTCTCCTACAACCCAACCCGTACACTCCGCTCCTCTAATGCTAACCTTCTCACTGTGCCTCTAGCTCCACTAACTCATGCTGGCCCCTTGCCCACATCCTGCTTCTAGCCTGGAATGCCCTCCTTCCTTGTATCCAACAGACAATTACTCTCCCCCACTTCAAAGCCTTATTGAAAGCACATCTCCTCCAAGAAGCCTTGCCAGACCTAAGCTCCACCTTTCCTCTTCTCCCACTCCCTTCTGAGTCACTCTCACTTGCTCCCTTTATTCATCCCTCCTCCCAGCCCCACAGCACTTACGTACTTATCTACCATTTATTTATTTCCATTAATGTCTGTCTCCCCCTCTAGAACGAAAGCTCGTTGTGGGCAGGGAATGTGTCTTTATTGTTCTGTTGTTCTCTCCCCAGTGCTTAGTACAGTGCACACAGTAAGTGCTCAAGAAGTACGAGGCCAGAGAAGTTAAGTGACTTGTCCAAGGTCACTCAGCAGACACGTAGCAGAGCCGGGATTAGAACACAGTTCCCCTGCCCCCTAGGCTCTGGCTTTTTCCACTCATTCTGTCTTTACATGGTCACGTCATTCTAAATACCACAATGACATCTTTCAAAATGTAATCAAGAAGCAAGGGTCCTCTGGGACTCTAAATATTAATTACTTCCCCAATGCTCATTTTTTTTTAAGGTTGGAATATAAAAACATCCTGGGATGCCTAGTGGAATGAGCATGAGTCTGGAAGATAGGAGACCTGAGCTCTAATTCTGGCTCTGCCATTAGTGTGCGGTGTGATCTTGGGAAGACACTTAACCTCCCTGTGCCTCGGTTTCCTTTTCTGTGAACTAGACTGTGAGCCCTTGGTGGGACAGGAACTTAGCACAGTGTTTTGGCTCCTAATAAGAACTTAATAAGACCATCATTATTATTCTTATTATAACAAGGAGCAGCGTGGCCCAGTGGAAAAAGCATGGGCATGGGTGTCAGAGAAATGGATTCTAATCTCAACTCCACCACTCACCCACTCTATGACCCTGAGCAACTCAATGAACTTCTCTGGGCCTTAATTTCCTCAGCTGATAAATGGAAATTCAGTACCTGCTTTCTTTCCTACTTAGACTGTGAGCCCCTTATGGACAGGGACTGTGTCCACAGTTGTCTTTATCTGCCCCCATACTTAGTTCATTGCTTGACACATAGAAAGCACTAAATTAATAGCACAATTATTATTGTTATTATTATTATCATTATGACCAATTGAGGGTATCTGCATTTTTATTTTTTCTTGGTTTCCCAGTCAACAATTGATTCTGGACTTTCAAACCAGTTTCCAAAACTGACCAAATGAACCATAATCAGCCTCCCAGACTTTCATCAAGGATGGAAAAATCATCAAAGTCCTTTTCCCAGACATTTGGTCATTTGGAGTCCTTCTGCTCTTGTGAGCCATGAGAGTTGATTTTCCTCTCAGGCTTACAGTCACAGTCTACTTCCTCAAAGGTGACTCATTCCCCAGATTTGGCTAGCAGCCTCATGTACACCCTGAAACAAGGCAAAAAAAAAAGAGAAACCTCTACTCATTCGTTTCTCCCTTTATTTTTAGTGGCATTTGTTAAGTGCTTATTGTGTCGAGCACTGTTATAATCACTGGGGTAGATATAAATGAATGACGTTGGACCCAGTCCCTGTCCCGCATGGGGTTCACAGTCTGTGAGTGAGGGAGAACAGGTATTCCATTCCTATTTCACAGTTGAGGGAGTTGAGACATGTCCATGAAGTGAAGTGACTTGCCCAAGATCACACAGCAGGTAAGTGGTGGAGTCAGAATTAGAACCCAAGGCCTCAGACTCCCAGGCCCATGCTCTTTTCACTAGGCCATTAATTAATTAATTCATTCATTCATTTAATCATATTTATTGAGCACTTACTGTGTGCAGAGCACTGTTCTAAGCACTTGGGAAGTACAAGTTGGCAACACATAGAGACGGTCCGTACCCAACAACGGGCTCCCAGTCTAGAAGGGGGAGACAGACAACAAAACAAAACATGTGGACAGGCGTCAAGTCGACAGAACAAATAGAATTAAAGCTAAAATGCTGCTTCACGGTGATGGGGTCTCTTGATGAGACTCAAGCCTGACAATAACAATAATAATAATAATAATAATAATGGTATTTCTTAAGTGTTTATTATGTGCCAGGCACTGTAGTAAGCCCTGGGGTGGATACAAGCAAATCGCGTTGGACATAGTCCCTGTCCCATGTGGGGCTCACAGTCTCAATCCCCAACTTACAGATGAGGTAACTGAGGCCCAGAAAAGTGAAGTGACTTGCCCTAGGTCACACAGCAGACAAGTGGTGGAGCTGGGATTAGAACCCATGACCTCTGACTCTCAGTCCTGTGTTCTATTCACTACATCATGCTGCTTCTCTTCACTTCAGGACCTAGACCCCACATGAAGGAATTGATTCTAGCCCCGGTGGTTTGCTCTGTGCCACGCACAATCTCTCATTCTTGCCCATCTGAGTCCTGCTGGGCTGCGTTCAGGCCATGTTTCCCCACTCCTCAAGAACCTCCAGTGGTTGCCCAACCACTTCTACACCAAACAGAAACTCCTCCCCATTGGCTTTAAATCTCCTCACTGTACTTCGTTCTCGCCTGTCCCGCCGTCGACCCCCGGCCCACGTCATCCCCCGGGCCTGGAATGCCCTCCCTCTGCCCCTCCGCCAAGCTAGCTCTCTTCCTCCCTTCAAGGCCCTGCTGAGAGCTCACCTCCTCCTGGAGGCCTTCCCAGACTGAGCCCCTTCCTTCCTCTCCCCCTCGTCCCCCTCTCCATCCCCCCATCTTACCTCCTTCCCTTCCCCATAGCACCTGTATATATGTATATATGGTTGTACATATTTATTACTCTATTTATTTATTTATTTATTTATTTTGCTTGTACATTTCTATCCTATTTTATTTTGTTGGTATGTTTGGTTCTGTTCTCTGTCTCCCCCTTTTAGACTGTGAGCCCACTGTTGGGTAGGGACTGTCTCTATGTGTTGCCAATTTGTACTTCCCAAGCGCTTAGTACAGTGCTCTGCACATAGTAAGCACTCAATAAATACGATTGATTGATTGATTGATAAAGCAGTCCATCGCCTTGCCCCCTCCTACCTCATCTCACTACTCTCCTACTATAACCCAACCTGCACACTTCACTCCTCTAATTCTAACCTTCTCACTGTACCTCCATCTCATCTATCTCGTCCACATCCTGCCTCTGTCCTGGAACTCCCTCCCTCCTCAAATCTGACAGGAAATTACTCTCCCCGGCTTCATAGCCTCATTGAAGGCACATCTCCTCCAAGAGACTTCCCTGACTAAGCCCTCCTTTTCTCTTCTCCCAATCCCTTCTGCATTGCCCTGACTTGCTCCCTATATTCATCTCCGCTCGCAGCCCCACAGCACTTATGTCCATATTCATCATTTATTTATTTATATTAATGTCTGTCTCCCCCTCTAGAAAGTAAGCTCGTTGTGGACAGGGAATGTGTCTGTTTATTGTTCTATTGTATTCTCCCCAGCACTTAGTACAGAGCTCTGCACACAGGAAGCACTCAATAAATACAATTGAACAAATTGAACGATTAGATCCATTAAACGGGAAGGTCTTTGAAGGCAGGTTTTGTGTCTACCAATTCTATTGTATAAAACTCTCCAAGCGTAACTCCAACTCTCCAACTCTCCAACTCTCCCAGTACAGTTCTTAGCACTCAGTAAATACCGTTGACTGAATGATTAATTGACTGTAGCCTTCACTTAGGATGTCTCGGGTGCTGTGACTGCCGTGCTTCTTCCTGAGACATACAAACATCCCAGCCCCATTTTCCACTGGCACCCTCCCAGCCCTGTCCCATGTGGGGCTCACAGTCTCAATCCCCAATTTACAGGTGAGGTAACTGAGGCCCAGAGAAGTGAAATGACAAGGTCACACAGAAGACAAGTGGCAGAGCTGGGATTAGAACCCATGACCTTCTGACTCCCAGGTTCATGTTTTATCCACTCTGCCATGCTGTGCTTAAAGAGTGCAGAACACTGTAGTAAGCCATTAGGAGAATACAGTAAAATAGAGTAGATAGTCATGATCCCTGACCTCAAGGAGTTTAGAGTCTAGAGGGAGAGACAGACATATAACAACTGGAGATGGGAGAGTATAAGGGTATGTATATAAGTGCTGTGAGGCTATGCTGTGAGGTTTGAGTCCCCGGTGGGACAACCTGATCGCCTTGTAACCTCCCCAGTGCTTAGAACAGTGCTATGCACATAGTAAGCACTTAATAAATGCCATTAGTATTATTATTATTATGGGGTGGTATTAATAGTAGACATGGTTCCTGCCTTCAAGGAGCTTACAGTCAAGTAGGAGAATAATAACAATAATAATGATGGCATTTGTTAAGCGCAATGCAGTTGCGCAAAGCACTGTTCTAAGCACTGGGGGGATACAAGGTGATCACGTTGTCCCACATGGGGCTCACAGTCTTAATCCCCATTTTACAGATGAGGTAACTGAGGCTTGGAGAAGTTAAGTGATTTGCCCAAGGTCACACAGCAGACATGTGGGGAAGCTGGGATTAACCTCTGACTCCCAAGCCCATGTTCTTTCCACTGAGCCACAGACACAAAAATACTTTTTAAGTAGAGGGAAGCAAGGAAGGATAAAGATATGCACATAATGCAAAGGAAGGTGAACAGGCATGAATGTCCAAGGGGCTTGGTGACATGGAACTGTTGAAGTGGCAGTAGGTGGGAAATAAGGTGGGGAGATGAGAGATCAATCAGAGAAGGCTTCCCAGAGGAGGTGTACTCTCAAAAGGGCCTTGAAGATGGGTAGGGCAGTCACTTGCTGGATGTAAAGGGGGAGAGAGTACCAGGCGTAAGGGAGGGTAGAGCAAGACTTTGGTGGTGAGAGAGACAAGACTGAGGCATGATGACTAATAATAATAATAACAATAATGATATTTGTTAAGTGCTCACTAGGTGCCAGGCACTGTATTAAGTGCTGGAATAGATACAAACAACTTGGGTTGGACATAGTCCCTGTCCCACGTGAGACTCACAGTCTCTAATAATAATAATAATGTTGGTATTTGTTAAGCGCTTACTATGTGCCAAGCACTGTTATAAGCACTTGGGGGATACAAGGTGATCAGATTGTCCCACGTGGGGCTCACAGTCTTAATCCCCATTTTACAGATGAGGGAACTGAGGCACAGAGAAGTTAAGTGACTTGCCCCAAGTCACACAGCTGACAAGCGGCGGAGCCAGGATTAGAACACACGACCTCTGACTTCCAATCCCGGGCTCTTTCCACTGAGCCACGCATCCCCATTTTACACATGAGGTAACTGAGCCACAAAAAAGTAAAGTCATTTGCCTCAGGTCACACAGCAGACAAGTGGCTGAGCCAGGGTTACAACCCATAACCTTCTGATTCCCAGGCCCGGGCTCTAGCCACTACGCCATGCTGCTTCTCTAAGTTGGCTTGAGAGGAGCAAAGTGTGCGAGCTGGAGTGTAGTGGGAGAGGAGAGAGTATAGATTGAAGTTGAGAGCTACCAATCAATATTTCTATTTATTCTGATGACTTGACACCTGTCCACATGTTTTGTTTTGTTGTCTGTCTCCCCCTTCTAGACTGTGAGCCCATTGTTGGGTAGGGACCATCTCTATATGTTGCCAACTTGTACTTCCCAAGCACTTAGTACAGTGCTCTGCACACAGTAAACGCTCAATAAATACGATTGAATGAATGAATGAATGAATGAATGAATGAATGAATGAATGAATGAAATTACAGGTATTCATTCAGGAGACTTAATTGTGGCCACACAGGGAATATTTTTATATCTGGACTTGGGAAATCTAGGTGGAAATTAGAAAACTAATTCAGTTGATTAAATCTAGAACCCCTTGGCATTCGTGACTGCTGCATTATTACTGGCTGAGATGGGTTTTTGCTGTTTCCACGGTTCATCTGATGAAAGAAACTGTTAGTCTAGACAACATTATGTTGCCCGAAGAATGGGGCGTTATTAATAATAGGATAGCAACCTCGTTGCTAAGTAACCAGACCTGCCCCTTCCCCTGGCCTTGGGATCCATACAGGGGTGGAGGCTGGGAAATATTGTTGAAGTGAGATACCCATTAGGCACACCCTGTCCAGAAAGAACAGAGAGAGAAAGAGAGAATGTGTTTTCTCATTCTCTGCTCCATTTCCAATTTTAAAATATATATTTAAAAACTCCTTTAAAGACCAGTCCTTTCTCTTCTGGTGTTATTCATGCTTCCTAAGGGCACTTGAAATGATATATTTGTCATTAGTCACTGGATCTAGTGTTTACTGTGAGTACAAGGATAATTATTTTTAAACAGAGAATAAGGACTATGTTACGCTAAAATTGAACATGGAGAAGATCAGTGTGAGGTTAACTGAGAAGTGAATAATTTCATGCTTCATAAAAGGTCCCAGCCTATGGATTTGCTATTTGGTGTTCTTTTGATTATAATAGGTTGCAATCCTGGAGTCTCAACCACAGCAAACAATCAATCAATCAATCAATCAAGGATTCAGTGGTATTCATGGAGAGTCTGCTCTGTGCAAAGTACTTTCCTAAGCTCTGGAAGGAGTACAATACAAGAGAAGCAGCATGGCTCAATGGAAAGAGCACGGGCTGTGGAGTCAGAGGTCATGGGTTCAAATCCCAGCTCCGCCAATTGTCAGCTGTGTGACTTGGGGCAAGGCACTTCACTTCTCTGTTAACAAATCTGTAAAACGGGGATGAAGACCATGAGCCCCCCGGGGGACAACCTGATCACCTTGTAACCTCCCCAGCACTTAGAACAGTGCTTTGCACATAGTAAGTGCTTAATAAATGCCATTATTATTATTATTATTATTATTATTATTATTAACACAGAGTGGGTAGGCATGATTCCTGCCCTCAGAGAGCTTAAAATCTAGTGGGGGAGACAGAAGTTAAAACAAATTTCAGCTGGGAAAGCATCAGAGTGTAAGAATAATAACAATAATAACAACAATAATAATAATAACAATGGTATTTGTTAAGTGCTCACTATGTGCCAAGCACTGTTCTAAGCGCTGGGTTAGATACAAGATAATCAAGTTGTCTCACGTGGGGCTCACAGTCTTAAACCCCATTTTACAGATGAGGTAACTGAGGCACAGAGAAGTTAAGTAGCTTTCCCAAGGTCACAAAAGAGACGAGCAGCAGAGCCGGGATTAGAACCCACATCCTCTGACTCCCAGGCCCACGCTCTTTCTATGGACAGAAGTGTTGTGGAGGTGGGATGAATATCAAGGTGAATGGGGGTAGGGACTTAAGGGAGGGAAATAGGGTGGGAGGTTGAGGTATTAGTCATGGCAGGTTTCCTGGAGGAGGTGTGATTTTTTTTTGGAGGGCTCTAATGATAGGGAGAAGTGTGCAGGCTTCTAATTCTCTGCAAGATCAATCCATCAATTGAGAGAGTACAGTACATCAGGGTGGGTAGATATGTTCCCTGCCCATAAGGAGCTTACATTCTACATAAAGCTTTTTGCTTAGCCTCATACACACTGGATCATTGTGATGATCTCCATTCAAAGAAATTGGAGGAAATGACCTGGGAAATTCTTCAGCAGGTGAAATCACATGAAAGTAAGACTTTGGCTCAGACTCCACTCAGTTGATCTAATTGGGGTTCCAATGCTCGTGTGTGAATCTGCTGACCTACTGTCAGCTCCTCAATAGCTGGGATCAGGTCTATTGTTCTCACCCAAGTGCTTAGCACAGTACTGTGCAAATGGTAGGCTCCCAATAAATATTGAAAAATCCCTCCCTTGACCCCAAGGCTCCCTCCAGTTATCATCTCTGAAGATAACAGGGATCTAGAGCCCTTCTAGACTGTGAGCCAACTGTTGGGTAGGGACCGTCTCTATATGTTGCCAACTTGTACTTCCCAAGTGCTTAGTATGGTGCTCTGCACACAGTAAGCGCTCAATAAATACGATTGAATGAATGAATGAATGAATTCCATCTCCCTCCTACCGTTCCTCTCTGAACTCCTTGAACGAGTTGTCTACACTGTTTTCTCAAATTCCTCTCCTCCAATTCTCGCCTTAACCCCATCCAATCTGGCTCCTGTCTCCTTAACTCCACAGAAACCACCATTTCAAAGGTCACCAGTGACCTCCTTCTTGTCAAATACAACGGCCTCTCGTCCATCCTAATCTTCCTTGACCTCTCAGCTTCCTTGACCTCTCAGCTTCCTTGACTTCTCAGCTTCCTTGACCTCTCAGCTGCCTTTGACACTGTGGACCACCCCGTTCTCCTGGAAACATTATCCAACCTTGGCTTCCCTGACTCTGTCCTCTACTAGTTCTCCCCATCACTCTGGCTGTTCATTCTCAGTCTCCTTCTCTGGCTCCTCCTCTTCCTCCTGCCCCCTAACTGTGGGTGTCCCTCAAAGTTCAGTTCTCTGTCCCCTTCTATTCTCCATCTACACCCTCTCCCTTGAAGAACTCATTCCCACACATGGTTTCAACTACCACTTCTATGCGGATGATACCCAAATCTCCATCTACAGCCCTGATCTCTCTCCCTCTCTCCAGTCTCTCATCTCCTCCTTCCTTCAAGGCATCTCTACGTGGGTATCCAACCTGTCACCTCAAACTTAACATGTCCAAAATAGAACTCCTTGTCTTCCCACCTAAACCCTGCCCTCCCCATGTCTTTTCCATCACTGTAGATGGCATCATCATCCTTCCTGTCTGACAAGCCCATAACCTTGGTGTTTTCCTTGACTCCTCTCTCTCATTCTACCGATAGGATCCATCACTAAATCCCATCGGTCCCACCTTCACAACATCACTAAAATCCACCCTTTCCTTTCCATCCAAACTGCTACCACATAATACAGTCACTCATCCTATCCCTTGTGAGTGACTGCATCAGCCTCCTTGCTGACCTCCCAGCCTCCTGTCTCTCTCCACTCCAATCCATACTTCACTCTGCTGCCTGGTTAAATTTTCTACAAATTGTTCAGGACATGTCTCCTGGCTCCTCAGAAAACTCCAATGGTTGCCCATCCACCTCCACATCAAACAAAAATGCCTCACCAATGGCTTTAAAGCAGTCCACCACCTTGCAACCTCACTTCTACCTCACCTCACTTCTCTCCTTCTACATCCCAGTCCACACACTCCGCTCCTCTAATGCTAACTTTCTCGCCGTGCCTCCATCTCATCTATCTCGCTAGCGCCTTTCCCACATTCTGCCTCTGGCCTGGGAACACCCTCCTTCCTGGTACCTGACAGACAATTACTCTCCCCTACTTCAAACCCTAATTGAAAGCACATCTCTTCCAAGAGGCCTTCCCAGACTCATCCCACCTTTCCTCATCTCCCACTCCCTTCTGCATCACCCTGACTTGTTCCCTTGGCTTTTCCCTCCTCCCTGCCCCACAGCACTTATGTCCATATCTGTAATTTTATTTATTTGTATTCTTGTCCATCTCCCTTGTTCTAAACTGTGAACTCATTGTGGGTAGGGATTTTGTCTGTTTATTGTTGTAGTGTACTCTCCCAAGTACTTAGCACAGTGCTCTGTAAACAGTAAGTGCTCAATAAATATGATTGAATGAATGAAGGAATGAATAAACAAATGAATGAATGGAATACTACTGCTTGATCTACTACTTTTTTCATGGTATTTGTTAAGCACTTACTGTATGCCAGGCACTGTTCTGAGCACTGGGGTTAATCAGGTTGGACACAGTCCATGTACCACATGGGGTTCACAATCTTACTCCCCATTTTACAGATGAGGGAACTGAAGCCCAGAGAAGTGAAGTGACTTGCCCAAATTCATTCATTCATTCATTCAATCATATTTATTGAACACTTACTGTGTGCAGAGCTCTGTACTACTGCAGACAAGTGGTGGAGCTGGGATTAAAACCCAGGTCCTTCTGACTCCCAGAGCAGGATTTAAACTTTTTTTAAAAAATGGTGCTTGTTAAATGTTTACTTTGTACCATATGCAGACTGAACACCGAGGTAAATAGAAGATAATCAGGATGGACACAGTCCCTGTCCCACTTGGGGCTCACCGTCTAAATCTGCAGAAGGGGGATTAAATCCCTATTTTACAGTTGAGGAAAATGAGGCCAAGAGAAGTGACTTGCCCAAGGTTACCCAGCAGGCCCATGGTGGACCCGGGATTAGAACGCAGATCCTCTGCCTCCCGGGCCTATGCTCCTTCCTCTAGGTTGCTTCCTTAGATTATGACAGTCATTAGACTTGAATTTTCTCAACCAACTTACTCTAACCCCTGATCACCTTGCTAAACAGGCTGGAAGGGAAAGATTAGGAAGGAAATGTGCTCAATAAATATCCTGGCATATTCCATCTGTCCCTCAGCTCCCATTAACCAGAGGCAAAGGGAAACTTCATTCTGTGTCAAAGCTGTCATGGTCTAGAGCAAGATATAACCAGAGGCAATGACCATGTGATACCTCTTTAAGTTAGAGGAGAAAGCCCAACATTCAATTAAGGGAAAAGAGTCTCCAATACTGCCTCAATTACAGCCTAAAGATTCTCTTCAGGCTTCCCTAGACAGGAGAAATCATCCATTTGAAAGCAAGAGAAGGAATTTCAAACTCCCCATCAGCCTTCTCCATTTACTACCCTAAAGGGTGTAAAATCTCTATTCAGCAAGAATGCACCAAGTTTTCATCAGAAACCTCACTAGCGACAGGACAACCGCATGTATACTTCATCGATGTCGCTGATGATTTACTGATGGTCCCAGTGAGGAGATCCTGAATTGGAGTAAATACCTTTTTTTTAATTGTGTTTTTCATTTCAATCTTAGATGACGTAAAATGGCACTGCTTTCCAAGACTTGCCTTGTGAGCGAAAATAAAATGCATTCCCTTTTCTTAATATTTTGATTTGCCCCCTTGAGCAAAGTTAATGCAGTTTCCACGAAGCAGAACCAAAGGAATTGTGCATTGACAGTTATGACACCTCAGTGCTATATAATATGAACCAAGCATTCAAGGGGCAGAAAATAAGGACGTTGGATTTAGCTTCCTAAGTTATATGTTTAGCTTTCCCTTGCACTGTATATTAAATAAGTAGCATTATCATAAATAGTTCTCCAAAGGAATTGCCTTGATGAAGGTTGATAGGTTAATGATTCTTTTCTCTTCCCTGGAAGGCAGAAGGGCAACCCTGATGATAATTGACTTTCTAACGAGTTGCCATGATGCTGAGGTAACGGCTGAGTTGGATTTGACCCTCTGAAACCACAACAGAATTTTAGATAGCAACTTTGTAGTACTGCAGTCAAATGCCTGAAAGTAGGAATAGGGAATGAATTGCTTTGGTGCTGATTATAGGCCACTTTACTCTGGAAATTAATGCTGAAATAATATTTAAAAGCCTGGTTCCTTGGGAAAAGTGTTGTGAAAACAGGTAGGAAGCAGCATGGCTCAGTGGAAAGAGCATGGGCTTTGGAGTTAGAGGTCACAGGTTCAAATCCTGGCTCCACCAATTGCCAGTTGTTTAACATTGGGCAAGTCACTTAACTTCTCTGTACCTCAGTTACCTCATCTGTAAAATGGGGATTAAGACTGTGAGCCCCCCGTGGGACAACCTGATCACCTTGTAACCTCCTCAGCACTTAGAACAGTGCTTTGCACTTATTAAATGCCATTATTATTAGTGTTTCAATCCTGCTTTCTTTTTTTGCATGTATTTACTGATGTCACATGCTTCAAGTCATTCAAAACAATTGCTAGTTTTTCTCCTGTAACTCAGCCCTCATTTTGCCTTCTTGAGATGCTTTATTGACTTTCTTTTCTCATGCTGTGCTTAGTTTGTAGGAATTTTATTCATTTCCTTTCTGTAAATTTTACAAGACACAAGGCAGTAAAATATTTGGGTTCATTTACTTTGGCTCCTAGTAATATTCAAATGGAATAATTTTGTGCTTTTCTCTTCCCTGATTCATTCAGAATGGATCTCCTCAGGTCTCCTCATTTAATTTTTAAATGTAGCTTACACTAATGACTGCTTTGGGTTTCCATTTTTATTTGTTTATTCAAAATACTTGGAGTTATTGTTAATATTTCAAGCTGCAAAGAAAAGCTTTGGAATATTGGATTCAGAATCCCCTGGGTCTTAAAGCAATACCTACTTAGCTTTCTAGAATAGTAGTAGTGGTAGTAATGGCATTTTATGAGCACCAGTAATTGCAGTACACTGGGCTAAGCACTTGGGAATCACAACAGAATACTGTATTTATCTGCAGCCAATGATATGTTGAAAATACTATGAAAAAGCATTTAATAAAGGACAGGCTATATTCCCTGGTAAGATAGAAAATTGCTAAACTGGGGGAAAAATGCCGTTTCATAAGTGCCCTTTAAACTTTTTCTAAAGAAGTGTAGAGGACCTGGCTTCTAATCCACATCTGCCACTTGTCTGCTGTGTGACCTTGAGAAAATCACTTTACTTCTCTGTGCTTCATCTGTAAAATGGGGATTAAGATTGGAAGCCCCATGAGGGACATGGATTGTGTCCAATCTGACTACCTCGTAGCGTGCCTTAGTGGAAAGCGCATGGGCTTGGGAATCAGAGGTCGTGGGTTCTAATCCCAGATCTGTCACTTATCAGCTGTGTGACTTTCGGTAAGTCACTTAACTTCCTTGTGCCTCAGTTAGCTCATCTGTAAAATGGGGATCAAGACTGTGAGCCCTAAGTGGGACAACCTGATCACCTTGTATGTATCCCAACTCTTTAAACAGTGCCTGGCACATAGTAAGTGTTTAACAAATACCAAGATACATATATAGATAGATAGATATATCACCTGTAAATGTGAAAGTTTCCTCAAAGTTTACTCTCCAAGGTTCACTGGTTTTGAGGTCATAGTTCAGCAGCAGTGAAGCAACAATGCTAATGAGCAGTGTGGCCTAGTGGAAAGATCACGGGCCAGGGAGTTAGAGGACCAGGGTTCTAATCCTGGCTCCAATTTTTTCTGCTGTTTGACCTTGAGCAAGTCATTTAACTTCACAGTGCCTCAGTTTCCTCAACTGCAAAATAGGTATTTAGCCTGTTCTCCCTCCTACGTAGTCTGTGAGCCCCATGTGGGATCTGATTATCTTGTGTCTACTTCAGAGTTTAGTGCAGTGCTCGACACATAATAAGTGCTTAACAAATGTTGTTATAATCATTTTTATTGAATATATGGCCCTTGGAAAGAGGGAAGGAAGGGAGAAGACAAAACTAATATTCCTGTGAAAGGGCAGCACGTACTTGTGAACTTAACTTATTTCTCCATTTCCCTTTAGAGTGACTAAGAAATTCAGTAAATATCAACCTTCAAATGACCTTCAATCTTGGATTTAAAGCTAAAAATCTTAGAATTTGTCAGTAGTGGTAATAATGGTATTTCTTGAATGCCCAACTGAGAGCAATACACTGTAGTTGAGAAAGTACAATATCAGAAGCACAGGACATGTTCCCTGGCCACAAAGAGCTTGTACTCTAATAAGGGAGATAGAACTAATTAAAGTTGGTGGAATCAGGAAAAAAAAATTGTGTACAATTGAAAACTCAGTGGCTTTTGAGCAGTAATCGGAAAAGACTTATTGGAGGAGGTGGGATTTTAGGAGGGTTTTGTGGGTGGGGACGGCTGAGCTCTGGCATTTTTCTGAGGAGAAAAGAGTTTCTGCCTGAGAGGAAATCAATCAATCAATCAATCAATCGTATTTATTGAGCGCTTACTATGTGCAGAGCACTGTACTAAGCGCTTGGGAAGTACAAATTGGCATCACATAGAGACAGTCCCTACCCAACAGTGGGCTCACAGTCTAAAAGGGGGAGACAGAGAACAGAACCAAACATACCAACAAAATAAAATAAGTAGGATAGAAATGTACAAGTAAAATAAATAAATAAATAAATAAATAGAGTAATAAATATGTACAACCATATATACATATATACAGGTGCTGTGGGGAAGGGAAGGAGGTAAGACGGGGGGATGGAGAGGGGGACGAGGGGGAGAGGAAAGAAGGGGCTCAGTCTGGGAAGGCCTCCTGGAGGAGGTGAGCTCTCAGCAGGGCCTTGAAGGGAGGAAGAGAGCTAGCTTGGCGGATGGGCAGAGGGAGGGCATTCCAGGCCCGGGGGGATGACGTGGGCCGGGGGGTCGATGGCGGGACAGGCGAGAGCGAGGTACAGTGAGGAGATTAGTGGTGGAGGAGCGGAGGGTGCGGGCTGGGCAGTAGAAGGAGAGAAGGGAGGTGAGGTAGGAGGGGGCGAGGGGATGGACAGCCTTGAAGCCCAGGGTGAGGAGTTTCTGCTTGATGCGCAGATTGATCGGTAGCCATTGGAGGTTTTTGAGGAGGGGAGTAATATGTCCAGAGCGTTTCTGGACAAAGATAATCCGGGCAGCAGCATGAAGTATGGATTGAAGTGGAGAGAGACACGAGGATGGGAAATCAGAGAGAAGGCTAGTGCAGTAGTCCAGACGGGATAGGATGAGAGCTTGAATGAGCAGGGTAGCGGTTTGGATGGAGAGGAAAGGGCGGATCTTGGCAATGTTGCGGAGCTGAGACCGGCAGGTTTTGGTGACGGCTTGGATGTGAGGGGTGAATGAGAGAGCGGAGTCGAGGATGACACCAAGGTTGCGGGCTTGTGAGACGGGAAGGATGGTAGTGCCGTCAACAGAGATGGGAAAGTCAGGGAGAGGACAAGGTTTGGGAGGGAAGACAAGGAGCTCAGTCTTCGACATGTTGAGCTTTAGGTGGCGGGCGGACATCCAGATGGAGATGTCCTGAAGGCAGGAGGAGATACGAGCCTGGAGGGAGGGGGAGAGAGTAGGGGCAGAGATGTAGATCTGGGTGTCATCAGCGTAGAGATGATAGTTGAAGCCGTGGGAGCGAATGAGGTCACCAAGGGAGTGAGTGTATATTGAGAACAGAAGGGGACCAAGCACTGAACCTTGGGGAACCCCCACAGTAAGAGGATGGGAGGGGGAGGAGGAGCCTGCAAAAGAGACTGCATGAGTGAGGGTTTTGCTGCAGGCAAGGGGGCTGGGAGGGGGAAACAGGAGAACTTGGAGAGAGGCAAGAATGCAATAGAGAAGCAGTGTGGCTCAGTGGAAAGAGCGCGGGCTTGGGAGTCAGAGGTCATGGGTTCTAATACTGGCTTCACCACTTGTCTGCTGTGTGACTTTGGGTAAATCACTTCACTTCTCTGGGCCTCAGTTCCCTCATCTGTAAAATGGGGATTAAGACTGTGAACCTCATGTGGGACAACCTGATTACATTGTATCCCCTGGCACTTAGAACAGTGCTTGGCACATAGTAAGTGCTTAACAAATGCCATTATTAATTAATTAATTCCAAGAGCAGGCTGGGGAGTAGCAAGAGATCCAGGTTGTAAAATGGAGAAAAGCTAATGGTAAGGAGTTTCTATCAGAATAGAAAGGAGAGGGATAGGCTTTGGATGAGAAGATGAAGAAGGAGTGATATTTCAGCAAGATGATTTGGGTCCTAGTGTGGAATATCAACTTAAGCAGGGAGATGCTGAAGGCAAGAGACCACTGGGGTGGCTGATATAGTTGTCCAAATGTGATAAGCTTATTGTGGGCAGGGAACATCTCTGCCAGAGTTCTGTTATATCATACTCTCCTAAGTGCCTAATAGAGTGATCTGCACACAGTAAGCACTCAATAAATACAAATGATAGATTGAACAAAGGTACACAGCCCTTTCAAAAAGTTATTGTTAATAATTGTGCTGTTTGTTTAGCACTTACTACCACTATTGTAGCTCTGAGGTAGATACAAGAAATTAATCAATTGTATTTATTGAGTGCTTATCATGCCCAGAGCACTATACTAAACATTTGGTAGGATGTGAGCCCACTGTTGGTAATCAGGTTGTCCCACAGGGGGCTCACAGTCTTAATCCCCATTTTCCAGATAAGGTAACTGAGGCACAGAGAATAATAATAATGATAATAATAATAATAATGGCATTTATTAAGCACTCACTATGTGCAAAGCACTGTTCTAAGTTCTGGGGAGGTTACAAGGTGATCAGGTTGTCCCACAGGGGGCTCACAGTCTTAATCCCCATTTTACAGATGAGGTAACTGAGGCCCAGAGAAGTGAAGTGACTTTCCCAAAGTCACACAGCTGACAATTGGCAGAGCCGGGATTTGAATCCATGACCTCTGACTCCAAAGCCCAGGCTCTTTCCACTGAGCCATGAAGTAAAGTGACTTGCCCAAAATCACACGGCTGACAAGTGGCAGAGCTGGGATTAGAACCCATGACCTCTGACTCCCAAGTTCATGCTCTTCCCACTGAGCCACACTGCTTCTCTGCATATAAGAGGCAGATGGAGCAGTTACCTTCCTCCAGATACTTTGATGAAGAAACTGGGGACCTGAGCGGTTAAGTGATTTGCCTAAGGTCACACAGCAGGCCAGTGCCAGAGCTTGGTGTCTCAACTCAAAGTTAGTGGGTGGGAAGATAGGAAGTTCAGTTTAGGCATATTAGTTTTGAGGTGATGAGTGGATATCCAGGTAGAGATGTCTTGAAGGAAGAAGGAAATGTGAGACTGCAGAGAGGGGGAGAGAGATCAGGGCTGGAGATGGAGATTTGGGTATCATCTGCATAGTGGTAGTTGAAGCCATTGGAGTGAATGAGTTCTCCAAGGGAGTGGGTGTAGATGGAGAATAGAGTGGGGGCCAGTACTGAACCTTGGGGGACCCCCACAGCTAGGACGAGGGAGGCAGAGGAGGAGCCTGCAAAAGAGACTGAGATGAGCAGCCAAAGAGAGGAGGAGAACCAGAAGAGAACAGTGTCAGTGAGGCCAAGGTTGGATAACATTTTCAGGACAAGGAGGTGATTGACAGTGTCAAAGGCAGCTGAGAGGTCGAGGAGGATTAAGGTGTAGTAGAGGCCATTGGGTTTGGTGAGAAGGAGGTCATTGGTGACCTTTGAGAGGGAGGTTTCTGTGGTGTGAAGGGGACGGAAGCCAGGTTGGAAGGGGTCAAGGAGAGAATTGGAGGAGAGGAATTTGAGACAGCAAGAGCAGACAACTCCCTTGAGGAGTTCAGAGAGGAATGGTAGGATGGGGGTGGGGCAATAACTGGAGGGAGATGTGGGGTCAAGAGAGGGGTTTTTATTTTTTTACCTTAGAGAAGACATGGGAATGTTTGACAGCAGTAGGGAAGAAGCCATTGGAGAGTGAACAGTTTGAAGATGGCTGTTGAGGAGGGATGAAGGAAGGGGGCAAAGTGTTTTGATATGGTACAAAGGAATGGGATCAGATGCACATTGAGTTGGCTCTGACTAATTCGTGAATTAGACCATTAGTTTTCTTCCACTGGAACTAACATTTCCAATTTTTGCTGAGTAGCTGGTGATGGGGGAGAGAATGAGAGCCAATAAGAATTCACTCTTTTTTTTTCCAGTTTCATCTTACATTTATTTTCTGTGTTTTCTCCTTTAGTAATAATAATAATGATAGCATTTATTAAGCACTTACTATATGCAAAGCACTGTTCTAAGCACTGGGGAGGTTACAAGGTGATCAGGTTAGTAAGTGCTTAGTACAGTGCTCTGCACATAGTAAGCGCTCAATAAATACGATTGATTGATTGATTGATCAGGTTGTCCCATGGGGGGCTCACAGTCAATCCCCATTTTACAGATGAGGTAACTGAGGCACAGAGAAGTTAAGTGAGTTGCCCAAAGTCACACAGGTGACAGTTGGCAGAGCTAGGATTTGAACCCATGACCACTGACTCCAAAGCCCGTGCTCTTTCCACTGAGCCACACTGCTTCTCTACCATTCCTTTCTGCCATTACCACAGTTCAGATTTTAACATCTCCTCAGAGGTGACCCCATCAGTTAACCCTACAATTGAACTAATCATTTGTTCTTCTTTTGCAGCAGAGAGATAATGCCACATAAATTTTGCCCTGAAAATACTATTTGCTTGTCTGGGCTGTTGTGCTTTTCCCCAGCCTGGGTAGAAATAACTTACATGATCAGGCTTATTCAGCTTTCTTGGACACTTTCCCGCACAGATTGTAAATTAATGAAACATAGTCTTTTTCACTTAGCTAAAATCACTGGTTACCACCAACCTTAAATATTTATTAAGGACTCACAGTGCTAAATGGACACAGTATGGGATGAATAGTAAGCAGAAATATGGTGATCCTTTTTTATTTTCAATAACTGCAGACTGGAGACAAAGAAGCAGAATCAAAATAGGCCAACTGCTATTAGGTAGTACCTATTAATTCATTTAATCATATTTATTAAGCACCTATTGTGTGCAGAGCACTATACTAAGCTCTTGGGAGAGAACGATACAACACACGTGTGGGTAAAAGCGTAGTTTTGAAATGAACTACCTCTGACACAATGGTCTTTTCAGACTCTGATTTTTATGTCTTACTCTCCCATTATAAGCTTCTGGTGAGGATGTGTCTTGTTTTTCTGTTGTACTTTCCCAAGCATTTACTGTGGGCAGGGAAAGTATTTGTTGTATTATTATGCACTTAGTACAGTGCCCTGCACACAGTAAGCACTCAATAAATACGATTGATTAATTAAGTAGAATTTATCGTGCCCAGGTGTGCCCAATAACTATCATTACTACTACTACATATGTATGGGATAGAAGCTTTATTGGTCACAAATATAACAATAATAATAATGGTGACATTTATTAAGTGCTTAATATGTGCAAAGCATTGTTCTAAGTGCTGGGGTGGATGCAAGGTGATCAGGCTGTCCCATGTGGGGCTCACAGTCTTAATCTGTCTGAGTCTTAGTCTTCCCCAGACTCACCGGAAAAGGAGGAGGTGTCGGTTTCCTTCTCGCCCCCCAATGTCGCTTTCACACTATCCCTCCTCCCCCTTCCCTTTCCTTCCCTTCCTTTGAAACCCACATTATTCGCCTCAACCACCCCCTCCAGATTCTTGTAGCTGTCATCTACTGCCCCCCCCCGGCCCCTCCTCCAACTTCTTTAACGATTTTGACTCATTCCTCACCTTCCTTCTCTCCTTTTCCATGCCCACTCTGATCCTCGGAGACTCCAACATCCACGTGGATATCCCTGATGACTCCTCTGCCACCCGCCTTCTATCTTTCCTCGATGCTGCCAACCTCTTGCTCCACCCCACCTCACCCACTCACCAACTTGGTCATACCCTCGACCTCATCATCTCCTATCGCTGCACTGTGTCCACCCTCACCAACTCTGAAATCCCTCTCTCTGATCATAATCTTCTCACCTGCCTCCTCACTCACACTCCTTTCCCCTGTAAGTCCATATTACTCCCTCACAGAGATCTCTGCTCTCTTGACCCCATCCATCTTTCTGAGTGCCTCACACCCCACCTCGCCTCCCTCTCCTCTCTACCCAGTCTTGATGATCAGATTACTGCTCTCAACTCTACCCTTTCTACTCAGCTAGACTCACTCGGTCCCCTTTCCCTTCACCGCTCTCGTACCACTAACCCACAGCCCTGGATCACTGCCACTGTCCGCCTCCTTCACTCTTATGCTTGAGCTGCCGAACGCTGCTGGTGAAAGTCTAAACACCATTCCAACCTCGTTCACTACAAGTTTATCCTTTCCTGTCTTCTCAGCTCTCTCCTCTGCCAGACAAAACTATTTCTCCTCCCTTATTGACACCCATGCCCATCATCCCCGCCAGCTCTTCCGTACATTCAACTCCCTTCTCAGCCCCCGGTTCCTCCCCCACCACTTCCCTCACCCCCAACGATCTGGCCTCCCACTTCATTAACAAAATTAAATCCATCAGGTCCAACCTCCCCAAAGTCACTCCCCGCCTTTCTCCAACCCCCCGGCTTTCAACACTCTCTGCTACTCTCCCATACTTCCCAGCAGTATCCTCAGAGGAGCTCTCCTCCCTCCTCTCAAGTGCTACTCCGGCCACCTGTGCTTCTGACCCCTTTCCCTCTCATCTCATGAAATCTCTCACTCCATCCCTTCTCCCCTCCTTAACTTCCAGCTTCAACCGCTTACTCTCCACTGGTTCCTTCCCCTCTGCCTTCAAACATGCCCATGTCTCTCCCATCCTAAAAAAACCCTCTCTTGACCCCACCTCACCTTCTAGTTACCGCCCCATATCCCTCCTTCCATTCCTTTCCAAACTCCTTGAACGAGTTGTCTATACGCACTGCCTCGAATTCCTCAACACCAACTCTCTCCTCGACCCCCTCCAGTCTGGCTTCCGTCCCCTACATTCCATGGAAACTGCCCTCTCCAAGGTCACCAATGACCTCCTGCTTGCCAAATCCAACAGCTCATACTCTGTCCTAATCCTCCTCGACCTCTCAGCTGCCTTCAACACTGTGGACCACCCCCTTCTCCTCAACACGCTATCCGACCTTGGCTTCACAGACTCCGTCCTCTGCTGGTTCTCCTCTTATCTCTCCGGTCGTTCATTCTCAGTCTCTTTTGCAGGCTCCTCCTCCCCCTCCCATCCCCTTACTGTGGGGGTTACCCAAGGTTCAGTGCTTGGTCCCCTTCTGTTCTCGATCTACACTCACTCCCTTGGTGACCTCATTCGCTCCCATGGCTTCAACTGTCATCTCTACGATGATGACACCCAGATCTACATCTCTGCCCCTGCTCTCTCCCCCTCTTTCCAGGCTTGCATCTCCTCCTGCCTTCAGGACATCTCCATCTGGATGTCTGCCCGCCACCTAAAACTCAACATGTCCAAGACTGAACTCCTTGTCTTCCCTCCCAAACCCTGCCCTCTCCCTGACTTTCCCATCTCTGTTGACGGCACTACCATCCTTCCCATCTCACAAGCCCGCAACCTTGGTGTCATCCTCGACTCCGCTCTCTCATTCACCCCTCACATCTAAGCCGTCACCAAAACCTGCCGGTCTCAGCTCCGCAACATTGCCAAGATCCGCCCTTTCCTCTCCATCCAAACCGCTACCCTGCTCGTTCATGCTCTCATCCTATCCCGTCGAGACTACTGTATCAGCCTCCTCTCTGATCTCCCATCCTCATGTCTCTCCCCACTTCAATCCATACTTCATGCCTCTGCCCAGATTGTCTTTGTCCAGAAACGCTCTGGGCATGTTACTCCCCTCCTCAAAAATCTCCAGTGGCTACCAATCAACGTGCACATCAGGCAGAAACTCCTCACCCTGGGCTTCAAGGCTCTCCATCACCTGGCCCCCTCCTACCTCACCTCCCTTCTCTCCTTCTACAGCCCACCCCACACCCTCCGCTCCTCTGCCGCTAATCTCTTCACTGTGCCTTGTTCTCACCTGTCCCGCCGTCGACCCCTGGCCCACGTCATCCCCCGGGCCTGGAATGCCCTCCCTCTGCCCATCCGCCAAGCTAGCTCTCTTCCTCCCTTCAAGGCCTTACTGAGAGCTCACCTCCTCCAGGAGGCCTTCCCAGACTGAGCCCCTTCCTTCCTCTCCCCCTCGTCCCCCTCTCCATCCCCCCCATCTCACCTCCTTCCCTTCCCCACAGCACCTGTATATATGTATGTATGATTTACATATTTATTACTCTATTTATTTATTTATTTATTTATTTTACTTGTACTTGGTTTTGTTCTCTGTCTCCCCCTGTTAGACTGTGTGCCCACTGTTGGGTAGGGACTGTCTCTATATGTTGCCAACTTGTACTTCCCAAGTGCTTAGTACAGTGCTCTGCACACAGTAAGCACTCAATAAATACGATTGATTGATTGATTGATTGATTGATTGATTGATTAATCCCCATTTTACAGATGGGGTAACTGAGGCCCAGGGAAGTGAAGTGACTTGCCCAAAGTCACCCAGCTGATAAACGGCGGAGCCAGGTTTAGAACACAAGACCTCCGACTCCCAAGCCCAGGCTCTTTACACTCAGCCAAGCTGCTTCTCTGAATATGAAATATATATATGAAATATAGGAAATATACTGAATATGTGCATATGTATGCAAACACAGAGTCCCTTTCCTACCTTTAGGGAACTTATAT
Organism: Tachyglossus aculeatus; assembly: GCF_015852505.1. NCBI lineage: Eukaryota > Metazoa > Chordata > Mammalia > Monotremata > Tachyglossidae > Tachyglossus > Tachyglossus aculeatus. The sequence goes on from NC_052068.1 coordinate 10,317,072, forward strand.
TCTGATAAGCATTCCATTATGTAAATTTATTAATATTATTCATTTCCTCCTCCCTCTGTCATGCCCATTTTCCATTTCACTGCTATATTTAATGTCAGCTATCCCAACATTTATTCCCTCTCCCTTCTGTATTGCCCTTCCTCTTGGATTTGTTCCTTTTATTCACCACACCCTCAGCCCTACTGCACTTATTTATACATTAATAATTTATTTATATTAATGTCTGTCTCCCCTTAAAGACCACAAGCTCCTTTGTGAGCAGGGAACCTGTCTACCAACTCTGTAATATTGTACTCTCCCAAGCACTTAGTGCAGTGCTCTGCACAAGGTAAATGCTCAACAAATATGACTGATTAATTGATTGATTGAGTGAATGCCCGTTATGTGCCAAATCCCATTCTAAGTGTTTGGGAGAATACAATAGATCCAGTAGATACAGTCCCTGCCTTCAGTGAGCTTATAATTTAGTGGGGGAAACAGGCACTAAAATAAATCAAAGGAAAAAGGAAGTAGCTTTTTCCTCCCTGTGGGCAGGGCACACAAGCCACAGTGCAGCTGGAACCAAAAGAACAGGAGCTATAAAGGAGAAAATACCAATCCTAAACTAAAAGGAAACACCTCATTGATAAGTGAGAGTTTTTTTAATTTAATAAAACTAGAAATGGACAGAATCGGTGCCTTACACCCAGTTCATCTAAAATATGGGGGGCTGTGTTCTTGTAGAAACCAGTATTGAAGGAAAATCAGGCTGTAGCAATGAAGTTCCAAAACCGAGTACCTCATGTTCCTCTGAAATCCTCCCCTCCTCCTAACTTTCCCATCACTATTGATAACGCTGTCATCTTTTCTGTCTCCAAAGGCCTCGTGCTTAGCAAGAGCCTTGCCTCTGCCCTCTCTCTCTTTTTTATGGTATTTGTTACGTGCTTATTATGTGCCAGGCACCATTCTAAGCACTGGAGTAGAAACAAGCTAATCAGGTTGGACACAGTCCATGTCCCACATAGAGCTCATAGTCTTAATCCCCATTTTACAGATGAGGTAACTGAGGCACAGAGAAATGAAGTGACTTACTTCTCCAGGTTCATGGAGCAGACAAATGGTGGAGCCAGGACTAAAACGCAGTTCCTTCTGACAACCAGTCCTATGGTCTACCCACTAGGCATCACTGCTTCCCAGATTCTTGCAATCCCCATATTCAGTTTGTCACTAAATCCAGTTGATTCTTCCTACCACCAGCCCATACTACACTCTGCTCCCTGGATCATTTTCCTAGAATATCACTTCACGCACGTCTTCCCACTCCTCCAATAGTTTCTCATCCCTCTACACATCAAGCAGAAACTTGACATCAGCTTTAAGGCACTCAATCAACTCCTCCCCTCCTACTTATCCTCACTCCTCTTCCATTACACCCCAGCTCACACTCTGCATCCCTCTCAAAGCTAACCTTAATAATAATGATGGTATTTGTTAAGTGCTTCCTATGTGCCAGGCACTGTCCTAAGCACTGGGGTGGATACAAGCAAATCAGGCTGGACACAGTTTGTGTCCCACGAAGGGCTCACAGTCTCAATCCCCACTTTAGAGCTGAGGTAACTGAGGCCCAGAGAAGCAAAGTGACTTGCCGAAGGTCACACAGCAGACAAGTGGCATAGCCAGGATTAGAACCCATGACCTTCTGACTCCCAGGTCCGGGCTGTGCCCACTAAGCCATGCTGCTGACTCAAAGCACCTCATCCTCGCTTCTCCTTCCACGGACCTTTTGCTTACCCCCTCCATCCTGCGTGAAACTCCTTCTCCCTTCACAACTGGAAGGGCCCTACTATCCCAAACATCCAAGCCCTCCTGAAATTACATCTCCTCAAGGAAGCCTTCCTGGGTTGATTTCTAATCTCTCCAGTTTATATCCCCCAACTGCCATTTGAGCACAACTGTACCACTTCAGCATTTAAATACTGCAACTATTTCCCTCATCGCCAAGCGCTTATTTATATATCTTTAGCATAATGGGTAGAGCAAGGGCCTCAGAGTCAGAAAGTCATGGGTTCTAATCCCAGCTCTGCCACTTGTCTGCTGTGTGGCCTTGGAAAGTCACTTCACTTCTCTGGGTCTCAGTTTCCTCATCTGTGAAATGGGGATTGAGACCGCAAGTCCCACATGGGACAGGAACTGTGCCCATACCAATTTGCTCATATCCACCCTAGTACAGTGCCTGGAAAATAGTAAGTCCTTAACAAGTACCGCAATTACTATTATTATCTTTATATCCTATTACTTCCCCCTATCTGAAATTTACTATGTGTCTGTCTCCTTTACTAATTGTAAGCATCTTAAGAGCAAGAATCGTGTCTACTTGTTCTATTTTATTCTTCCAAATACTTAATATAGTGTTCTATCAATCAAGCAATGGTATTTATTGAGCATTTACTGTGTCCAGAACCCTGCACTAAGTGCTTGGGAGAGTACATTGTAACAGAGTTGGTAGACATATTCTCTGCCCACAATGAGCTTAGAGTCTACAGTGGAAGAGAGACATTAACATAAATAAGTAAATTATGAATCCGAGGACATAAGTGCTGAGGGGTTGAGGCAGGGATGAATAAAATTTACAAATCCCAGTGTAAGGGTGACACAGAAAAGAGATAGAGAAGAGGAAATGAGGGCTTTATCAGGGAAGGCCTTTTATTGGAGATGTGCTTTTATTAAACACAACATTTACAGAAACAGGGTGTCCTAGTGGTTAGAGCCCAGGCCTAGGAGTTAGAAGGACATGAGTTCTATCCCTGGCTCTACCACTTTTCTGCTGTGTGACCCTGGGCAAGTCCCTTTACTTCTCCGTGCCTCAGTTACCTCAACTGTAAAATGGGGGTTGAGACTGTGAGCCCCATATGGGGAAGGGACTGTGTCCAACTAGATTTGCTTGTATGTGTGCCAGAGCTTAGTACAGTGCTTAGCACATAGTAAGCGCTTATCAAATACCATCTTATTTTTATTAGATTATATTGATCAATCAGTCTTATCTATTGAGCACTTACAGTATGCAGAGCACTATACTAGGTGCTTGGGATATCGAAAGGTATTAATAATAATAATGACATTTATTAAGTGCTTACTATGTGCAAAGCACCACTGGGAAGGTTACAAGGTGATCAGGTTGTCCCACAGGGGGCTCACAGTCTTAATCCCCATTTTACAGATGAGGTAACAGAGACACAGAGAAGTTAAGTGACTTGCCCAAAGTCACACAGCTGACAATTGGCAGAGCCAGGATTTGAACCCATGACCTCTGACTCCAAAGCCCATGCTCTTTCCACTGAGCCATGCTGCTTATCTATTGAAGCGACAGAGACTGTGGCAGCTCCCTGAGGATAGACCATAGAAGCAGTGTGACTCTGGAAAGTGCATGGGCTTGGGAGTCAGAAATAATGGGTTCTAATCCCACTCCACCACTTGTCAGCTGTGTGACTTTGGGCAAGTCATTTAACTTCTCTGTGCCTCAGTTCCCTCATCTGTAAAATGAGGAGTAAGACTGAGCTACACAGTAAGCGCTCAATAAATACAATTGAATGAATGAACGTGGGACAACTTGATTACCTTGTATCCCCTCTAGCTCTTAGAACAGTTCTTGGCAGGTAGTAAGTGCTTAACAAATACCAGAATCATTATTATTTGGAGTGAATTCCCGTGCTTTGGGAGGAGGGGGGCTTAAAACTACCTTCTCCCTGGACTCTTTGCCAAACCTACCTTGAGAGGCCCCCCAAACTGCTGGCTCTTGCCTAGAAATGTAGGCAAAGAGGTGACAATTTAGAAGTCAAGTTCCTTTTTCCAGAATTGTTGTTGAAACCACTGGAGGCATATCTGGTGCTCAGTGACTTGTCTAGAGTTTACATTTTCAGTACATTAATGCGGAAGAGGATTACATGTGATTTGAGGGGCTTTGGCACTATCAAACAAAAGATAACTTGGAATCAGATCTTTGATCCTTTCTAATTTAGATGCTCTTTCGTGTTCCCTGGGTCTATTAGAGCAATAATGAAGTAAAGTATTAATTACTTTACTAATTAAGTAAAGTATTACTTTACTAATTAAAGTAGTAAAGTAAATGGACACAGAACAAGGGGACAATTTAAATTACTATAGAAGGATAATAACACTTTGTTATTATAGAGTGGAATATGTATTTGGTGCTTTATTCTATTTATTGTTTTACCATGGGCTAGGTCATGAGATCATGCTAATGTGTTACTTCTACTATGTGCAATAAAGGGAAGATCATTAGTTAAAAAGAAACTCTTGTGAAAAGAATACTCGGTCATATACCCAGGGAATTAAAGCATGATGTTTGCTTTTTTACAGGTTTTATCTGATTAGTGGAGGTGTTCCTTTTATTATATGTGGAATTACAGCTGCAACTAACATCAAGAATTATGGGACTGAAGGGGATGATGCATCATAGTAAGTAGACGGCAATAATATTATTAACAATCAGGGTACAAGTTACCAAATGTTCACCTTCTGTCCAGGCCTCTGCACCGCACTGGAATAGATGCAAGCTAGTCAGATCAGATGTGTTCCTATTCCACAAAGGGCTCACAGTCAAACAGGGAAGAAGAACAGAATGGGTATTTTATCCCCTTTTAAAAAAAAAAGAGGAAACAGAGGAATGAAAAAACATAAAGTGACTTACCTAAGATTGAACAGCAGGCAAGTGGAGGAGCCAGGATAAGAACCCATATCTGTTGACACCCAGTCAAGGGTGTCTTTCTTTCTGTTAGGCCACAAAATTGAGCTCAAATAATGTGGACTGCAAAGAGTGGAAAATCTCTAGAAAGGGGCAATCTTTGAAACTCCAGGGATTTGAATAAAAATAATAATAATAGTAATAATAATAATGGTATTTGTTAAGCGCTTACTATGTGCCAGGCACTGTACTAAGCACTGGGGTGGATATATGCAAATCGGATTTGACACAGTCCCTGTCCCACTTGGGGCTCACAGTCTCAATCCCCATTTTACAGATGAGGCACCTGAGGCACAGAGAACTGAAGTGACTTGCCCAAGGTCACACAGCAGACCAGTGGCAGAGCCGGAATTAGAACCCAGGTTTTCTGACTCCAGGCCTGTGCTCTTTCCATTAGGCCATGATGCTTTTCTTATGTTAATAACAATAATAATGATAATAATAATAAAGACTGCAGAATGTTGGATTGGAAGGCACTAGCTATGGTATTGGTCTGGGTGTGTCCTTTGAGAGGGGCTCCAGTTCTCAGAAATGGCCCCAAATAATAATAATAATAATAATGATAATAACTGTGGTATTTCTTAAGCGCTTTCTATGTGCCAAGCACTGTACTAAGCTCTGGGGTAGATACAAGCAAATCAGGTTGTACATAGTCCCTGTCCCACATGGGGGTCACAGTCTTAATCCCCGTTCTCTAGATGAAGTACCTGAGGCCCAGAGAAGTGAAGCAACTTGCCCAGGGTCACGCAGCAGATAAGCAGCATGGCTTAATAGAAAGCACATGGGCTTAGGAGCCAGAGGTCATAGGTTCTAATCCCGGCTCTGCCACTTGTCAGCTATGTGACTTTGGGCAAGTCACTGAACTTCTCTGTGCCTCAGTTACCTCATCTGTAAAATGGGGATTAAGACTGTGAGCCCCACGTGGGACAACCTGATAACCTTGTATCTATCCCAGTGCTTAGAACAGTGCTTGGCACATAGCGCTTAACAAATACCATTATAATTATTATTATAATTGTGTGACAGAGCTGATATTAGAACCCAAGTCTTTCTGAATCCCAGGTCCGTGCTCTATCCACTAGCCAGGCTATCAGATGCAGATATTTCTATATTGCAATACTCATTTTTGTAGAGCGATAAGCTAATCAAGGTCTCAACTCCCTCAATTTTGCTTTACCTAATGATGGATACCTTAGGATGGCAGGAACACAAATGCTTTCAGTTCTTCTACAAGGAAGATGTATTATAGGTGGTAACCCCCAGGGTCTCAAGGTCGACACCCTAGAATTTCTTACCCATAGCTCTGGGCTGGGAGCTTTGCCATTGGATGAGTCCCTGCCATTTCTGTCCAGTCTCTTGACCACCTGTGTATCAACATGCATCGAGCGGCATGAATATGTATTGACGTAACTTTGCTGCATTCACAGAGCCTGGAGAATTAGCTACTTAAAATTTCAAGAGCCTCATGTCAGCAGTTTCTTTGTGAGGAGAAAGAGCCAGATTCCCAGGAATCAGAGAAGATTGAGGTAGAGGTGGAGGGCAGTGGGGTGAGGTGAGAAGGAAAGGAAGAAGGAAAAAGAGATAGAAAGCACAAGGGGAGGGAAATGAGAGGCTCTTCAATAGATTGATCAAAAGTTTGAATGTCAAGAAGAAGCATGACAGTGAATAGAGCATGGGCCTGAGAGTCGAAGGACCTGGGTTCTAATCCCAGTTCTGCCACATGACTGCTTTGCTACCTTGGGTTTAACTTCTCTGAGCCTCATTTACTTCATCTGCAAAAGGAGGATTAAGAATGTGAGCCCTTTGTGAGACGGGGATTGTGTTCAATCTGATTAACTTGTACCTATCTGTGTTTAGAGCAATGCTTGGCACATAGTAAGCGCTTAACAAGTACCATTATTATTAAAAAGGGATCAGTCAATCAGTCATTCAAATTTACTGAGTGCTCACTGTGCGTTCAGAGCACTGTACTAATCTCTGGGGAGAGTGCAATACAACAATAAACAGACACATTCCCTTCCCACAGGAATTTACAGTCTAGAGGGGGAGACAAATATTACTATAACTCAATTTATGGGTATGTGCATAAATTCTGAGGGGCTGAGGGTGGGATGAATAAAAGGATCAGGGTGATTTGGACTCCAGCTGGAAAAGGAATGAGGGAGGAATTTCCTGCCTGGGCTCTGGAGTCAGAGGTCATAGGTTCAAATGACAGCTCTGCCAATTGCCAGCTGTGTGACTTTGGGCAAGTCACTTAACTTCTCTGTGCCTCAGTTCCCTCATCTGTAAAATGGGGATTAAGACTGTGAGCCCCCCGAGGGACAACCTGATCACCTTGTAACCTCCCCAGCGCTTAGAACAGTGCTTTGCACATAGTAAGTGCTTAATAAATGCCATCATTATTATTATTTATTATTTACCAACTCTGTTGCATTATACTCTCCCAAACTGAGAAGCAGTGTGGCCTAATGAAGGCGCCCAGGCCTGAGAGACAGAGGATCTGGGTTCTAGTTCCAGCTCTGCCACTTGTCTAATATGTGGCCTTGAGCTGGTCGCTTGACGTCCCTGTACCTTGTTTTGCTCATCGGTAAAATGGGGATTAAGACTTTGAGCCCTATTGGGACAGAGACCATGTCCAACCTGTTTATCTTGTATCTGCCCTAGTGCTTAGTACAGTGCCTGTCGCAAAGTAAATACTTAACAAATGCCATTTTTTAAAAAGAGTATTTAGTACAGTACTCTGCAAACAGTAAGCACTCAATCAACCGATCGTATTTATTGAGCGCTTACTGTGTGCAGACCACTGTACTGAGTGCTTGGGAAGTACAAGTTGGCAACATACAGAGACAGTCCCTACCCAGCAGTGGGCTCACAGTCTAGAAGGGGGAGACAGAGAACAAAACCAAACATATTAACAAAATAAAATAAATAGAATAGATATGTACAAGTAAAATAAATAAATAAATAGAGTAATAAATATGTACAAACATATATACATATATACAGGTGCTGTGAGGAAGGGAAGGAGGTAAGACGGGGGATGGAGAGGGGGACGAGGGGGAGAGAAAGGAGGGGGCTCAGTCTGGGAAGGCCTTCTGGAGGAGGTGAGCTCTCAGTAGGGCCTTGAAGGGAGGAAGAGAGCTAGCTTGGCGGACGTTGGAAGGGAGGGCATTCCAGGCCAGGGGGATGACGTGGGCCAGGGGTCGACGGCGGGACAGGAGAGGACGAGGCACGGTGAAGAGATTAGCGGCAGAGGAGTGGAGAGTGTGGGCTGGGCTGTAGAAGGAGAGAAGGGAGGTGAGGTAGGAGGGGGCGAGGTGATGGAGAGCCTTGAAGCCCAGGGTGAGGAGTTTCTGCCTCAGTAAATAATACTAATAATAACAATTGTGGTATTTGTTAAGCCAGGCACTGTACTAAGCGCTGAGGTGGATACAAGCCAATTGGGTTGGACACAGTTCCTGTCCCATGCGGGGCTCACAGTCTGAATCCCCATTTTACAGATGAGGTAACCGTGGCCCAGAGAAGTGAAGTGACTTGCCCAAGGTCACACAGCAGACAAGTGGCAGAGCTGGGATTAGAACTCGTGACCTTCTGACTCCCAGGCTTGTGCTCTGTCCACTACGCCAATAACTGAAGCATGTCACTTTTTTTGAACTTCTCACACACTAAATATAGCACAACTGCACCCAGGAATGGCTTAATAAAAGTTCTTACTACTACTACTGCTTCTACTACTCGTACATTATTTCTGCTGCTGTTTTTGGCTCTGTTACTAAGGAGGCAAGGTTTTCCTCAGTGACATTTATTCATCATCAAGCTTTGATTTATTTAGCAACTGAAGAAGGAGAAAAAGATTTCAAAATCACCCTGTGTAAAAATAAAACAAAATGCATATACTCTATGTGGCACTAATTACATTTTAATGATATACCTGGACATATAAAGCAGAGATATTTTGCGAATCTTTTGAGGATAACTGTAGCAACATATGGTGAAAATCCATATGTTATAATTTTTTAGGCGCTTGGAATATCTTGCAATTGTGAGAAGCAGTGTGGCCTAGAGGAAAGAGTTTGGATCCGGGAGGCAGAGGACCGGCTAATTGCTTGCTGGGTGACCCTGGACAAGTCACTTAACTTCTCCATGCCTCAATGACCTCATCTGTAAAATGGGGATTAAACCCTTCACCTTCCAATTTAGTCAGTCAATTTTTTTGAATAGTTACTGTGTAAAGACCACTGTACTAAGTGTTTGGTAAAGTACAATAGCGTAGAGCTGGCAGACACATTCCCTGCTAACACAATAATAATAATAATAATAATAATAATGGTATTTGTTAAGCGCTTACTATGTGCCAAGCTATGTTCTAAGCGCTGGGGTAGATAAAACGTACTCAGGTTGTCATTCATTCATTCAATCGTATTTATTGAGCGCTTACTGTGTGCAGAGAACTGTACTAAGTGCTTGGAAAGTACAATTTGGCAACAGATAGACACAGTCCCTACACAATAATGGGCTCACAGTCTAGAAGGGGGAGACAGTAGACAGGTTTCAATGCCATCAAAACAGATAAATAGAATTATAGATATATAAACATCATTAATAAAATAGAGTAATTACTATGTATATTTGTATATGTATAAGTGCTGTGGGGAGGGGAAGGGGGAAGGGCAGAGGGAGGGAGTGGAGGAGTGGGGAGGGGAGGAGGAGCAAAGGAAAAAGGGAGGGCTCAGTCTGGGAAGGACTCCTGGAGGAGGTGAGCTCTCAGTAGGGCTTTGAAGGGAAGAGAGCTAGGTCGGTTGATGTGGGGAAGGAGGGCATTCCAGGCCAGGGGAAGGACGTGGGCTGGGGCGAGAACAAGGCCCATTGAGGAGGTTAGCGGCAGAGGAGCGGAGGGTGCAGGCTGGGCTGTAGAAGGAGAGAAGGGAGTTGAAGTAAGAGTGGGCAAGGTGCTGGAGAGCTTTGAAGCTAATAGAGAGGAGTTTTTGCTTCATGCAAAGGTTGATAGGCAACCACTGGAGATTTTCGAGAAGGGGAGTGACATGCCCAGAGTGTTTCCATAGAAAGATAATCCAGGCAGCAGAGTGAAATATAAACTGAAGGGGGAAGAGACAGGAGGATGGGAGATCAGAAAGGAGGCTAATGCAGTAATCCAGTCGGGATAGGATGAGAGATTGAACCAACAAGGTGGCGGTTTGGATGGAGAGGAAGGGGCAGAACTTGGTGATGTTGTGAAGGTGAGAACAGCAGGTTTTGGTGACGGATTGGATGTGTGGGGAGAATGAGAGAGCTGAGTCAAGGATGACACCAAGGTTGCGGGCTTGTGAGCTGGGAATGATGGTAGTCCTGTCCCCAGTGACGGGAAAGTCAGGGAGAGGACAGGGTTTGGGAGGGAAGATAAGGAGCTCAGTCTTGGATATGTTGAGCTTTAGGTGGTGGGCGGACATCCAGGTGGAAATGTTCTGAAGGCAGGAGGAGATACGAGCTTGGAGGGAGGGAGAGAGAACAGGGGAGGAGATGTAGATACGGGTGTCATCTGCATAGAGATGATAGCTGAAGCCGTGGGAGCGAATGAGTTCACCAAGGGAGTAAGTGTAGATAGAGAACAGAAGGGGACCAAGAACTGACCCTTGAGGAACCCCTACAGTAAGGGGATGGGAGGGGGAGGAGGAGCCCTCAAAGGAGACTGAGAATGAACGACCAGAGAGATAAGAGGAGAGCCAGGAGAGGACAGAGTCTGTGAAGCCAAGGTTGGATAGCATGTTGAGGAGAAGGGGGTGGTCCATAGTGTCGAAGGCAGCTGAGAGGTTGAGGAGGATTAGGATAGAGTAGGAGCCATTGGATTTGGCAAGAAGGAGGTCATTGGTGACCTTTGAGAGGGCAGTTTTGGTGGAGTGTAGGGGACAGAAGCCACATTGGGCTCACGCTTTTAATCCCCATTTTCCAGGTGAGGTAACTGAAGCCCAGAGAAGCTAAGTGACACACAGCAAAGAAGTGGTGGAGCTGGGATTTGAACCCACGTCCTCTGACTCCCAAGCCCATGCTCTTTCCACTAAGCCACGCTGCTTCTCTAGTCTAGAGGGGGAGACAGACATTAATATAGAGAAATTATAGTTATATATATGTAATAATAGTAATAATAATAATGGTACTTTTTAAGCACTTACTATGTGCAGGCATTGTGCTAAGCACTGGAGTTGGATACAAGCAAATTGGGATGGGCGTAGTACCTGTCCCATGTGGGGCTCACGGTCATTCATTCATTCATTCATTCAATCGTATTTATTTAGTGCTTACTGTGTGCAGAGCACTGTACTAAGCGCTTGGGAAGTACAAGTTGACAACACTTAGAGATGGTCCCTACCCAACAACGGGCTCACAGTCTAGAAGGGGGAGACAGACGACCAAACAAAACATGTGGACAGGTTTCAAAATCGTAAGAACAAATAGAGTTATAGCTATGTGCACATCATTAACAAAATAAATAGAATAATAAATATGTACAAGTAAAACAGAGTAATAAATCTGTACAAACATTCATTCAATCGTATTTATTGAGCACTTACTGTGTGCAGAGCACTGTACTAAGTGCTTCGGAAGTACAAGTTGGCAACACATAGAAATGGTCCCTACCCAACAATGGGCTCACAGTCTAGAAGGGGGAGACAGACAACAAAACAAAATATATTAACAAAATAAAATAAATAGAATAGTAAATATGTACAAGTAAAATAAATAGAGTAATAAATCTGTAAAAACATATATACAGGTGCTGTGGGGAGGGGAAGGAGGTAGGGCGGGGGTATGGGGAGGGGGAGAGGAAGGAGGGGGCTCAGTCTGGGAAGGCCTCCTGGTGGAGGTGAGCTCTCAGTAGGGCTCTGAAGGGAGGAAGAGAGCTAGCTTGGCAGATGTGCGGAGTGAGGGTAGAGAAGCAGTGTGACTCAGTGGAAAGAGCACGGGCTTTGGAGTCAGAGGTCATGGGTTCAAGTCCTGGCTCTGCCAATTGTCAGCTGTGTGACTTTGAGCAAGTCACTTAACTTCTCTGTGCCTCAGTTCCCTCATCTGTAAAATGGGGATTAAGACTGTGAGGCCCCCGTGGGACAACCTGATCACTTTGTAACCTCCCCAGCGCTTAGAACAGTGCTTTGCACATAGTAAGCACTTAATAAATGCCATCATTATTATTATTATTGTTATTCCAGGCCAGGGGGAGGACGTGGGCCGGGGGTCGATGGCGGGACAGGTGAGAACAAGCCAGAGTGAGGATGTTAGCGGCAGAGGAGCGGAGGGTGCGGGCTGGGCTGTAGAAGGAGAGAAGGGAGGTGAGGTAGGAGTGGGTGAGGTGATGGAGAGCCTTGAAACTGAGAGTGAGGAGTTTTTGCTTGATGCATAGGTTGACTGGTAGCCACTGGAGATTTTTGAGAGGGGAGTAACATGTCCAAAGCATTTCTGCACAAAGATGATCCGGGCAGCAGCATGAAATATAGACTGAGGTGGGGAGAGACAGGAGAATGGGAGATCAGAGAGGAGGCTGATGCAGTAATCCAGTCGGGATAGGATGAGAGATTGAACCTGCAAGGTAGCAGTTTGGACAGAGAGGAAAGGGCAGATCTTGGTGATATTGCGGAGGTGAGACTGGCAGTCTCAATCCCCATTTTACAAATGAGGTAACTGAGGTCCAGAGAAGTGAAGTGAGTTGCCCAAGATCCCACAGCAGACAAGACTTGGGATCATAACCTCTGACCTTCTGATTCCCAGGTCCTTGCTCTACCCACTAGGCCACACTGTGCTGTGGGACTGGGGGAGGGGTGAATAAAGCGTGCATATCCAAGTGTGAGGGTGATGCAAAGGGTGTGGGAGAAGAGGAAATTATTCTTCGAACCCTATGTGGGACAAAGAATGTGTCCAACCTGATAAACTAGTATCTACCCCAGTGCTTAGAACAATGCCTGAGATATCTTATCTTACGCTGTCGAATGGTCTCCGACCCAGAGCGACACCATGGACACATCTCTCCCAGAATGCCCCACCTCCATCTGCAATCATTCTGGTAGTGGATCTATAGAGTTTTTTCAGTAAAAATCCAGAAGCTGTTTACCATCGCCTCCTTTTGTGTAGTAAACTAGAGTCTCCACCCTCAACTCTCTCCCGTGCCACTGCTGCCCAGCACGGGTAAGATTTGACTTGTAGCAGATTGCCTTCCACTCGCTAGCCACTGGCCAAGCTAGGAATTGAATGGGTAGGCCTCTACTTGATTCTCCCTCCCATAGCTGAGAATGGTAAAGTACTGGAAACTCCCCAGTGTGACCCTGAGAGGTTCCTTGAGTTATAGTAAGTGCTTAACAAATACCATAAAAAAAAATCACTGAAAGAGATAGGAATTTAAAACCACATGTTAAACTTTGGCAAGGACTTTTAAAATGAAAACTAAAATTTCTTAGATACAGACAGGTTGAGGCCAGTATGTGGCTAATTCAGCCCCCTCCACAAAAAGGTAAAAGAGAGATGTAGGCTTGAGTGATTCATATCGACTCCTTACATTGATGAAATTCACCGGGAAATTGCTTTCCTCACACTTTTTTATGGCATTTGTTAAGCACTTACTATGTGCCAGACCCTGTAGGATGCAGTAGGGTAGATAAAAGCTAGTCAAGTTGGACCCTGTCCCTGTCCCACAGGGGGCTCACAATTCATTCATTCATTCAGTTGTATTTATTGAGCACTTACTGTGTGCAGAGCACTGTAAAAAACGCTTGGGAAGTACAAGTTGGCAACATATAGAGACGGTCCCTACCCAACAACAGGCTTATGGTCTAGTAGCGGGAGACAGACAACAAAGCAAAACAATCTTAATCCCTGTTTTACAGATGAAGTAACCAAGGCATAGAGACTTGCCCTAAGTGACACAGCAGACAAGTGGCAGAGCCGGGATTAGAACCCAGGTCCTTCTGACTCCCAAGCCTATTCTCTGTCCACTAGGCCATATTCCTTCTCTGTGTCTTCACTTTGTAAGTGGAACCAGTCTAAGTGGGAGGAAAGCAATCAATTCATTGTATTTATTGAGCATTTATTCAAGACAGAACACTGTACTAAGCATTAAGTACAGTAGAGTTAGTAGCACTTAAGGAGCCAGTAGGAGGGATCGGTAATGGCCCAGATTGTCCAGCATTTTTTCATGGAAACATCCTTTTTTCTCCAAAGCCCCTAGGACACCAATCTGAACATCAGTGATTGGGTCTGTGTATAAAGTAATAAAGAACACTGACCCATAGCAGCCAGAGAATAGACATTGAAACAGGTTTCCATTGAACCAAAGGACTGAATTTCAAAGAGATATGTTTTTGAAGTGTCCTCTCACCAAGAGACTCCGCAGAGAGGGCATCTTGGGGCTTAATGTGCAGAGCCGTGGGCTAAGTGCTTGGCACCATCGTAGTGGAAGACAACAGTGTGGAAAGAGCACGGGCTTTGGAATCAGAGGTCATGGGTTCAAATCCTGGCTCCGCCAATTGTCAGACATGTGATTTTGGGCAAGTCACTTAACTTCTCTGTACCTCAGTTACCTCATCTGTAAAATGGGGATTAAGACTGTGAGCCCCCCCGTGGGACAACCTGATCACCTTGTAACTTCCCCAGCACTTAGAACAGTGTTTTGCACATAGTAAGCACTTAATAAATGCCATTATTATTATTATCCCTGCCCTCAGAGAGTTTATGATCTAAAGGGGGAGATGGATCCAAAATGATTTACAATTAAGAGGAGGAAGAGACTGGAAGGATGAATTTGAGTAAGCGTTTAAATAGCAGACGATGTTCATTTAATTCGGTTGTATTTATTGAGCATTTACTGTGTACAAAGCACTGTACTAAGCACTTGTGCAGAAGTGCTGCACAGTTCTGGAGGTGATGTACAAATGTGAGGGGTGGGAATTGGACAGGTAAGACAGGGAAAGAAAAGTCAATCAGGGAAAGCTTCTTGGAGGTGGGACTTAAGAAGGCCTTTGAAGATGGGGCAAGCTGTTGTCTAGTGGATCTCAAGGAAGAGGAAAAAAGGGTTGGGAGTGGGAGAGTTGAGGACAAGCACAAGGAGCAGGCTAGCTTGAGAGTTGTGGAGATTTCATTTAAAGAAGAAAACCCAGAGAGCTGCCAATACGCTCCAGTCCCCTTCCTTTTTCTTTTTTAAATGGCTTTTGTTACTCACTTAATATGTGCCAGGCACTGTAATAATAATAATAATAATGTTGGTATTTGTTAAGTGCTTACTATGTGCCAAGCACTGTTCTAAGCACTGGGGGGGGATACAAGTTCATCAAGATTGTCCCACGTGAGGCTCCCAGTCTTAATTCCCATTTTACAGATGAGAGAACTGAGGCACAGGGAAGTTAAGTGACTTGCCCAAAATCACACAGCTGACAAGTGGTAGAGTCGGGATTAGAACCCATGACCTCTGACTCCCAAGCCCGTGCTCTTTCCACTGAGCCACACTGCTTCTTAAGCACTGGGGTAGATACAAGCTAATCAGGTTGGACACAGTCTCGGTCCCATAAAAGGCTTACAGTCCTAATCCCCATTTTACAGGTGAGAGAACAAACTGAGGCACAGAGAAGTGAAGAGACTTGCCCATGGTCCCACAGCAGGGAAGGGGTGGAGCTAGGGGATTAGAGCCGAGATCCTTCTGACTCCAAGGCCCATGCTCTATCCACTGGCCACGCTGCTTCTCTAAGCATAAATTCCAAGTATAAATCCCTGATCTTATAATAATAATAATAATTCATTCAATCATATTTATTGAGCACTTACTATGAGCAGAGCACTGTACTAAGCACTTGGGAAGTACAAGTCGGCAACATATAGAGACAGTCCCTACCCAACAATGGGCTCACAGCCTAGAAGGGGGAGACAGGCAACAAAACAAAACATGTAGACAGGTATCAAAATCGTCAGAACAAATAGAATTATAGCTATATGCACATCGTTAACAAAATAAATAGAATAGTAAATATGTACAAGTAAAATAAATAGAGTAATAAATCTGTACAAATTTATGCAAGTTCTGTGGTGAGGGGAAGGAGCTTCCTCCTGAGGGGGCAATGGGGAGGAGGAGAGGAAAAAGGGGGCTCAGTCTGGGAAGGCCTCCTGGAGGAGGTGAGCTCTCAGTAGGGCTTTGAAGGGAGGAAGAGAGCTATAATAATAATATTATAATAATAATAATGAGAGCTATAATAATGGTGGTATTTCTTTAGCGCTTACTATGTGCCAAGCACTGGTACAATGAAGGACCGTCCACTAATTCATCCTTTCAAATGGATTATTTTAGCATCCTTCTAGACTGTAAATTTGTTGTGGGCAGGGAACATTTCTACCAGTTCTATTGTACGGTACTCTCCCAAGCGCTTCCTATAGTGTTCTGCATTCAGTAAGTGCTCAATAAGTACTATTGTCGATGATGATGATATAATCATAGTACTGAGAAGCAACATGGCTCAGTGGAAAGAGCACAGGCTTTGGAGTCAGAGGTCATTGGTTCAAATCCCGGCTCTGCGGCTTGTCAGCTGTGTGATTTTTGGCCAGTCACTTCACTTCTTTAGGTCTCAGTTCCCTCATCTGTAAATTGGGGATGAAGCCTGTGGGACAACCTGATCACCTTGTATCCTCCCAAGTGCTTAGAACAGTGCTTTCTTGCACATAGTAAGTGCTTAATAAATGCCATCATTATTATTATTATTATTACTGTACTTAGCATTTGCGAGACCATAACAAAATACATACCCCTGCCCTTGAGGAGATTAGGATCTGATGGACAGGACTAGGAGTCATAAATTGTGTAGAATCCCGTGGTGAAGATTTACCTGGCGCCTGCTGAGATCTAGTGCTTAGTACAGTGCTCTGCACACAGTAAGTGCTCAATAAATACGATTGAATGAATGAATGAGTCATCTCACATCAGGATTATTTTAGCCACTTGAACTGGCTTTTTTTTGGTATTTGATAAGCACTTTCTGAATAGCAAGGACTGTGCTAAATGCTGGGGTGGGTACAGAAGGAGAATTAGCATGACATGGTGGATAGAGCACAGGCCTGGGAGTCAGAAGTCATGGGCTCTAATCCCGGTTCTGCCGTGTATCTGCTGTGTGACCTTGGGCAAGTCACTTTAATTATCTGGGCCTCAGTTACCTCATCTGTAAATTGGGGATTAAGAGTGTGAGCCCCATGTGGGACAGGGACTGTGTCCAACCTGATTACCTTGCATAATAATAATGATGATGGTATTTATTAAGCACTTACTATGTGCAAAGCACTGTTCTAAGCACTTGGGAGGTTACAAGGTGATCAGGTTGTCCCACCAGGACACTGGGCTCACAGTCTTAATCCCCATTTTACAGATGAGGTAACTGAGGCACAGAGAAGTTAAGTGACTTGCCCAAAGTCACACAGCGGACAGTTGTCAGAGCCGGGATTTGAACCCATGACCTCTGACTCCAAAGCCCTGGCTCTTTCCACTGAGCCATGCTGCTTCTCTAGTATCTAGTATCTTCTTGTATCTACCCCAGTGCTTAGAACAGTGCTTGGCACAAATAAGCACTTAACAAGTACCATACTTATTAATTCATACAGCTATATTCAGATGAGACCCAGTCCTTGTCCCATGTGGGACACCCAGACTAAATCTAAATCTCACAGCAGTCTGGACAATCAGTGAATCAATTAGAGAAGCAGCATGGCCTAGTGGAAAGAGCACGGGCCTGGGAGTCAGCTGGGGTTGAATTCTAGCTCTGCTATTTGTCTGCTGTGGGACCTTGGGCAAGTCACTTAACTTCTCTGTGCCTCAGTTACAATATCTGTAAAATGGGGATTAAGACTGTGAGCCCCATGCGGGACAGGCATTGAATCCAATCTGATTAGCTAGTCTCCACCCCAGCGCTTAGACTATGAGCCCATTATTGGGTAGGGAGCTTCTCTATATGTTGACAATTTGTACTTCCCAAGCACTTAGTACAGTGCTGTGCACACAGTGAGTGCTCAATAAATATGATTGAATGAATGAATAGAGTACCTGATACATAGTAAGTGCTTAACAAATACTAGAAAAAGAAAATCAACCCATGGCATTTACTGAACGCAATGACTTTTTTTAAGCTTCTAGACTTCTACTGTAAGTTTAGATTTTGACTCCTTCACTGAAAGTAAACCGTTACTTGGCATGACAGTTTGTGTAGTCTGCCAGCCCTAGGAGTTGGAGTCTAACTCTTTTTGCCTCCTCCTGTCCTGTTTCCTCACCAGCATCTGGCCTCTCCTTCTCTTCTGTCACTCCACATCCATCCTTCTCTACCCTCCTCCTCTTGTCTAGTAATAATTATTATGGTGTTTGTTAAAGTCTTGCTCTCTGCCAAACGGTATACTAAGTACTAGAGGTGGAGAGACAGATACGGATAGAAATAAATAAACTATGGATACGGACGTAGGTGCTTTGGGGCTGGGAGGGGGAACGATTGATCGATCGACCGAATGATTGTTTTCTGGGCAGTGTTGAGACATTTTTGCCCTTTGGTCCCCCCCACAGCTGCTGGATGGCCTGGGAGCCGAGCCTGGGGGCCTTCTACGGGCCCGTGGCCTTCATCGTGCTGGTCACCTGTGTCTACTTCCTCTGCACCTATGTCCAGTTGAGACGCCACCCGGAGCGCAAGTACGAACTGAAGGAGCATCCCGAAGAGCGGCAGAGGCCAGGCGGGCTAGCCGAAGCAGGGCCCAGCCTCCCGCCGGCCCCTCGGCCTGGCCCCTCGGCCCCCTCGTCGCTTCTGGAAAACGAGCACTCGTTCAAGGCCCAGCTGCGGGCGGCGGCGTTCACCCTCTTCCTGTTTGCCGCCACCTGGACCTTCGGGGCTCTGGCCGTGTCCCAGGGCCACTTCCTGGACCTGGTCTTCAGCTGCCTCTACGGGGCCTTCTGCGTCACGCTGGGCCTCTTCGTCCTCATCCACCACTGCGCCAAAAGGGACGACGTGTGGCACTGCTGGTGGGCCTGCTGCCCTTCCCGGAGAGACGCTCCAGCCCTCGCCCCGCCGGGCGCCCCCTACCCCAAGGCTGCCGTCAACGGGGAGGCCCTCCGGCCCGGCCCGGCCGAGCCCGCTGCCCTGGGCCACCCGGCCCTGGGTTCCTGCAAACTGACCAACCTCCAGGCCGTCCAGAGCCACCCCGTCAACTGCCTGTCACCTGTGACGCCCTGCTGCGCCAAGGCGCGCTGCGAGCAGCTGATGGGGGTCGACGACGAGGACGACGAGGACGACGACGAGGACGACGCAGACCACGATGGGGCTCGTGGCCATGTGCCCGGCGAGGGCGGCTTTGGGCCCACCCCGGCCCTGAGCAGGTGCCCCAAGAGCCGAAACAAAGCACGCTACCTGAGCTGCCCCCGGGCCTCGTATGCTTACCACATCCCCTCCAGCCTGGACGGCAGCCTCCGCAGCTCGTGTGCCGACAGCCCCCGAGACGGACGCGCCCCGGGAGACCCTTACCGGCCCCTCGCCACCACCAGCCAGCCCGAGAGCGGTGACACCAGCCCCGTGGGGCTCTACAGAGGGGCTGGCTCGGCCGACGGGACCCCGGGACCTCACTTAGAGATGCAGGCCCGGAGCCGGCCTCTGCGCTTCGGGCCCGCGGGGCGCGACGGGATCCTCCAGGGCAAGCTGCTGCACGAGGCCCTCGTGTATGGCTCGGATGGGACGGGGAATATCAAAACCGGCCCCTGGAAAAACGAAACTACCGTGTAGGGCTGCGACCCGGGCCCGCCCTCCGCCAGGCTTGTCTTCGAAACCGGGGAAGATCAATCCGAGAGATCTGTACGACGGCAACCTTTTCCAGCTTTCTCTCTGCTGAGAAGGAGGCCTACCGAAGAGACGTGGCAACAGTATCCAGAATGTGAAGTGTCTGTCTGTTTCTTTGCTCGTTCATGTGCGAAAGGTTTGGAAACCTGAGAGAGGTTTGGAAAATCAACCTACACAACTGACTCTGAGACAATGTCTTTTGGTCACCCAGAATGGTATTTAGGCAGACAGGCATTTCCTTTTAAACCACTGCTTCATTGAAAAAAATCCTCCAAGACATGAAAACTTTTGTTTTTTTCTTTTCACCTGTGAACATGCTGATCTCTGCTTCTCAATTTTTTTTTTGAGCGAGCCAATTTCAGTAGGGCGTGGTTTAATATGCAAAAGCAACAGCCATAGAAATAAAGGGCAGGATTTTTTAAAACAACTGTGATCAATTTTTAGACCTCCAAAAGTGATACTGCCTCAAACGTCCTTACCATAGCGTGTGGCTTGTAAAATCACTTAATGCACAGTCTCTCCCTCCATGCTGGAGAGAAGTAATAAGTAATTGATGTCTCTGTTACATCTCCAGCATCGTACCAGTTGTGTTCTGCATGCCCCATGTCAGATATTTCATTTGCTGATGTTTTCTGGTGTTAAATGTGTTTAAAAAAAAAAGCAGTATTTTAAGAGACTGCGAAAGCCCTGTTGGTATTGCCACAGAGCATTACGAATCCACACCGATCTCCACTGGACTAGTTAAAGTGGCACGATCCCTCATCCGAGGTTATACGATAGTCTTGATAAGGGCCCACTCTAATATCTCTGTCAAGCATGCACAATCATGTTTTGTGACACTGCCATGGACTGCCAGTTGTCTCAACAAGTGTGACACACTTTCGTAAAATATGCCTTCGGAACACTCCTGTCGGCTGTTTCCCAATCACCGCTGCTCCCATCATGCAGTGTTATCATTATCTCTTAGGGGACTACAGTCATCTTTCACTAGGACCTTGACATTCTGCATTGAGTGATCATGTGAGGAATGGGGTCTTGTAGCAGCACTGATTGATGACTGTGTGTTTATTTGAAATTCCAACATCATCACATTATTGTTGTCATCATAGTTATGATTGCGTGGGAATGCCGTTCCTCCGATAAATCCCAGATGTATATGTGGTCTTCGAGTTACAGCATGGCCTAGTGGATAGAGAACGGGCCTGGGTGTCAGAAGGACCCAGGTTCTAATTCTGGCTTTGACACATGTCTTCTGTGTGACCCCAGGCAAGTCACTTCACACCTCTCAGCCTCATTACCTCATCAAGCGCGTAGTACAGTGCTCTGCACACAGTAAGCGCTCAATAAATACGATTGATCTGTAAAATGGGGATTAAGAGTGTGAGCCCCAGCTGGGACAGGCACTGTGTCCAAACTGATTACCTGGTATCTACCCCTGTGCTTGGAACAGTGCTCGGCACATAGTATGCTCTTAACGAATACCATAATCACTCTTCTTTTTATTATCATTTTCACTCAGTCACAATCATTCATTCTGTTCTAACCCAGAGCACCTGGGAGCAATGACCTTTGTTATTTCCCCCAAAAATGAGGAGGGGGAGAAGTTAGGGAGGAATTTACTTTGACTCTTCCCACCAGCACCTGGGCAGAATAAATGGACTCAGAGGGTAGATGATGATTGCAACTAGCCTTATGTAAAAGAAAAAGATTTTATTAGCGAGGAAGTAGTAGCGTAATGAACAGGTTCCAGAGGTGACCAGCATCAATCAGTCAATTAATCGATGGTGTTTAATGAACATTTTGACATTTGCTCTGGGCAGAACATTGTGCTAAGTTTTTGGTGGGAATCAGTAGTCACCATTCCTACATTATGCTTATTCTCTGAGCCCCTTATGGGCCAGGAACTTGTATACAAACTGATTAACTTCTGTCTACATCAGCACCTAATATGATGTTTGACACACAGTAAGCACTTTAAAAAAGCCAGGGTTATCGTTAACATTATTATGGTGAAAAGAGGAAAACATCCATCTCTAGCAGGATTAGCCCAACACCATAGAAATATAAGGGTATCTATTAAGTGCTTTACTATGTGTCAAGCACTATCCTAAGTGTGGGGGTAGTTCCCACATAATCAGGTTGGACACAGCCCCTGTCCCACATGGGGCTCACAGTCCAAATAGAAGAGAGAACAGGTATGGAATCCCCATCTTACAGATGAGGAAATTGAGGCCCAGAAAGGCTAAGCAACTTGCTCGAGGTCACACAGCAAGAAACAACATGGCCTCAAGGAAAAAAAACACGGGCCTGGGAGTCAGAAAGACCTACCTTCTAATCCCAGCTCCACCACTCATCTGCTGCGTGACCTTAGGTAAGTCACTTAACTTCCCTGATCCTCAGTGACCTCATCTGTAAAATGGGGATGAAGACAGTGAGCCCCATGTGGGACATAGACTTGTCCAACCCGATTAGTTTGTATCTATCCCAGTGCTTAGTACAGTGCCCGGCACATAGTAAGTGCTTAACTAATACCATTTTAACAAAACAAAACGAAAAGAAAGCGAGTGGCAGAGGCAGGATTAGAACCCAGGTCTTCTGACTCCCAGGCCCCGGCTCTTTCCACAAGGCCACAGGAATATAAGAAACTTTACTCTCAGATCCTCACATGAGCTTAGGTAGTTGACACGTTGCTTTAGAAACCAGAAGAAATCGTTGAAAAAGAAAAAAAAAACTTTGCTAGATCTCTGATGTTTTAGATCACAGTCTGTCCCTGCCAGAGTCCCTACATATTTCAACTTGGCGTCTGTCCATTTTCTTTCAGTTGCCTAGCCCCTACAGTTTGGTTGTATTTTTTTGTTTTGTTTTTCTTTTGCGAGGAGCAGATACTCCTGACAGTGTATATAAAGCCGAGAAGTATTATCCGTCGGAATGTTTTGCAAATGTATTTGTTGTGATGAATGTGTTCTACACTGTTGCAGGTGGGAATCAGTGCTCAAGGGGTTAATGCTCAGTATCTGAGTGCGAGAAATCTTGTCTTTCTGTATTTTTGTAAATTTGAAAGATCTATTGTAAACTACAACAGTGTAATGGATCCATTTCATATGCGATGTGTCTTTAAAAGCAGAACCAGCTGAATGCACTAGATGAGAGTGCGGTTATTGCTTTATCCCAATGTCTAACCTGTCCATGACTGCTTCTTTAGCTGCGGCCAAAACAACAGCAACAACATAAAAAAAAACGAAGCTTTATTGTGTATATGCTGTATATGCTTGGACCGTCACAGAACTAAAATACAGTATTTTCCATTGTTTGCAGATTGGACTGTTTCATTTAATAGTTATTTTCATGCTTGGTTCTCCTGACTTATAGAGAACAAGTCCTCAGGGAAGATAAATATAGTCACTGGTTGTAATTATCAAACGGGGAGACCACCAAGCTATGCAGTCACCCTGCATTTGCCAGGCTGTACATTCACATTTCCATCTGCATCCTTCTTTCAGGCACACACTTGAGAGATTGTTTTCGTAGCTCTCAGATCTGCGCAGATGGTCCTTTGCTATTGGAGAGGCTGGTACACTAGAATTCAACTGAGTGGTTGCCTCTCTCCGCAGGGGATCGGGCTCTGAAAAACAATGGAAACTTAAGCATTAAACATTCAATTCTATTGTACTTAAATGTTGATTTAGTTGCTATTGGACTGCATCTGGAAAGGATGTCGTGCAGTGTTGTTTGCCCATCTTTGCACATAGTAAGCACTTAACAAATACCATTATTATTATTATTATTTATGGAAAAATAAAAATCGACCCTGCGACCAGAGGGTAGGGTCATTCCAAGTGAAATAAATTTGAAAAAGAGTCTGGTAGTGCCAGAGATCATCAGAATTTTTCAGTTGCTTACAGATTTCCTGTGGTTCTCTATACTTCTTTCTTTCACAGCCCAGGAGGCAGGATGATGAGGAGTAAAAATAGTAAGAATGATAACAACAATAATACTTGTGTTTGTTAACCACTTACTAGGTGTCAAGCACTGTTCTAAACCCTGGAGTAGATATAAGATAATCAGGTCAGACACAGTCCCTTCCCAACATGGGGCTCACAGTTTAAGCAGTAGGGAGAACTGGTATTGAATCCCCATCTTATATTTGAGGAAACAGGCATAGAGCTGTTAAGTGACCAGGGTCCCAAAGCAGGTGGGTGGCAGAGCTGGAATTAGAAGCCAGTTCCTCTGACTCCTAAACCTGTGCTCTATCCACTAGGCCACACTGCTCCTGAGTAAGACTGATTCATTAGCAACCTTAATTTTACCAGTGCCTGTCCCCTGACCCCTACATTAGACTCTGAGGAAATGGAAGGGAAAGCTATGTGACCTAATGGAAAGAGCCCAAGCCTGCTTTGGGAGACCTGGGTTCTAATCCTGGTTCTGCCACTCACCTGGGTGCCCTTGGGTAAGTCATTTCACTTCTCTGTGCCTCAGTCCCCTCATCCTCTATACTGTAAGCTTGTTGTGGGCAGGGAATATGTCTGTTGTTTTGTTCATTTATTAATTTGTTCAGTCATACTTATTGAGTGCTTACTGTGTGCAGAGCACTGTACAAAGCGCTTGGGAGAGGACAATACAACAATAAACAGACATTCCCTGCCCACAGTGAGCTTACATTCTAGATGGGGAGAGACAGACAGAAATAAATAAATGACAGATACGGACATATTTGCTGTGGGACTGGGAAGGGAGAAGAACAAAGGGAACAAGTCATGGTGACACAAAAGGGAGTGTTATATTGTACTCTGCCAAGCGCTTAGTACAGTGCTCTACACACAGTAAGCACTCAATAAGTACAATTAACTGAGTGATCTGTAAGCCAGGTATCCAATACCTATTCTCCCTTTCCCTTAGATAGTGAGCCTCATGTAGGACAGGGACCATGCCTGATCTGCTTGAATCTACCCCGTTGCTGATCACAGTGCTTGGTACATAGTAAATGCTTAACAAATGCCACACACATTAAAAAAAAACACGCTGGTATACAGAATGTTCTAAGGAGAGCAAATAAAAAACCGGGTCCTTTAAAAGAAAGAGGAATCAGTTTAAAATGTAGAGTCAATGTCAAAAATTGCCTTCCCTGATACAAAGGCAATGAATTAAAGTGGCTCTGATCCAGAAGTAGGATCCTTCTCCTTAAAGGACAGTTTAAGCATCAGGAAGAGCTAAGCATTCACAGTAGCAGGAGACAGTACAGATGATTATAAACTGAATTAGTAAATGGACTAGCTACTCGCCTTTTTAAAGTTCTGTTTTTACTGCCACTGTCCAGAAGAGAGGGTGTTTTAAAGGGAGATGCTGATGGGATTTAGAGACACTGTCTCCACTGAGTTGGCATTTCCCTTCTCATTTTCAGTTCTATCTTTCTGTGGAAATTATACTGGCAGTGAACCTCTCATGGCTGAGCTCCTCCTGGAAACAAACAGTTTGGACAGTTTCCATGGAAAAGCTATCTTTTTGGTGATGTTTAAATTATTTAAGTATTACAAGGAAAACACGAGCCTTGTGTGTTTTCGGTCTCGGACATGTTTAGGAGTCTTTTTGTGTCAAAGATGTTCTTTAAACGTCCAGATTCATTGTGGAGGCAATCAGTAAATCAACTAAGAGTATTTATTGTTATTTTATTCTCTCTAGCACTTAGGACAGTGCTTCACCCACAGTAATCACTCAATAAATACGATTGAATGAGTGAATTTATTGATTGCTTATTCTGTGCCGGGCACTGTCTGGAGATCTTGGGAGAGTATAATAGAGTTTTTTGGTGTTTTCCTTTTACGGTATTTCTGAAGTGCTTACTATGTGCCGGGCACTGTACTATGCACTGAGGATGATACAAGATAATCGGGTTGCGCACAGTCCCTGTCCTGCACGGGGTTCCCAATCATAATCCCCATTTTATAGATGAGGGTACTGAAGCACAGAGAAGAGAAATGATTTGCCCAAGATCATACAGCAGACAAGCGGCGGAGTTGGCATTAGGACTCAGGTCTTTCCAATTCCCAGGCCTTTGCTCTATCCACTAGGCCACACTGCTTCCAGGTTAGTAGCTACAATCACTGAACTAAAGGGGCTTACTATCTAATGGGGAGCCCGATCAATTTCAGATCGGGAGAAGCAATGGAGTTTAAAGATATGGACATAGATGCCATGGTGAAGCCAGGGGGCTGGGAGGGCAGGGGGAACCCCCTCTGGTCTACCCTGGATAGCCCATAGCTGGGGTCCCATAAATCCCTGATTTATGAAACCCACTTGGGTGAGCCTCTACCAGCTAGGCAGTCACAGCAGATAAAACGAAAATGTTGGCCGTTTCTCAGGTGGGTGCCATTTTGGTTTCATGGAGGCGGCATTCTGAGGCTATATCAGCAGCCTCAGGTAGAGAGGCCAAGTGGTCTGGTTTTCAAGTGGTTCGTCTCCTGTCTGGTGCTATGAGAGGGTGGAGAGAGGGTTCAGCAAAGAGGGGGTCGGGATTGGTTAGTGTCATCAATGGCCAATCCGGCAGCGGGAGATTCCCCCAAAATTCATGCTGATGGTTGGAAATAACTGGTCCTTCACTTCCACATGCCAACACTGGTAGGTTGTGTAAAGGAGAAGAAGAACTGAATTAGATTTTAAGTGGTGTCTTTCTCAGATATGAAGGTCACACACATATGTGGGGGTTTTTTGTGTGTGTATGTGTGTGTCTGTATGTTCATTCATTCATTCATTCAATCATATTTATTGAGCGTATACTGTGTGCAGAGCACTGGACTAAGAGCTTGGAAAGTAGAATTCAGCAACCGATAGAGACAATCCCTACCCAACAACGGGCTGACAGTCTAGAAGGGGAGACAAACAACGAAACAAAACAAATAGACAGGCATCAATAGCAACAAAATAGATAAATAGAATTATAGATATATGCACATCAAATAATCAAATAAGTAGAATAATATGTGCAAATTTACAAAAGTGCTGTGGGGTGGGGAAGAGGGTTGAGCAGAAGGAGGGAGTAGGGGCAATGGGGAGGGGAGGAGGGGCAGAGGACAAGGGGGGCTCAGTCTGGGAAGGCCTCCTGGAGGAGGTGAGCTTTCAGTAGGGCTTTGAAGGGGGGGAGTTTGCTAGTTTGGCAGATGTGAGCAGGGAGAACATTCCCGGCCAGAGGTAGGATATGGGCCAGGGGTCGACGGTGGGACAGGTGAGAACGAGGCTCAGTGAGGAGGTTAGCAGCAGCAGAGGAGTGGAGTGTGTGGGCTGGGCTGTGGAAGAAGAGAAGAAAGGTGACGTAGGAGGGGGCGAGGGGATGGACAGCTTTGAAGCTGAGAGTGAGGAGTTTTTGCTTCATGCAAAGGTTGATAGGTAACCACTGGAGAGTTTTGAGATTTTGGGGTGATGTGCCCAGAGTGTTTCTGTGCAAAGATAATCCAGGCTGCAGAGTGAGGTATAGACTGAAACGGGAAGAGACAGGAGGATGGGAGATCAGAAAGGAGGCTGATGCAGTAATCCAGGCAGGATAGGATGAGAGATTGTACCAACAAGGTAATGGTTTGGATGGAGAGGAGAAGGCAGATCTTGGTGATGTTGAGGAGATGAGACCGGCAGGTTTTGGTGGTGGATTGGATGTGTGGGGTGAATGAGACAGCAAAGTAAAGGATGACACCAAGTTTGCAGGCTTGTGAGACAGGAAGGATGGCAGTGCCATCCACAGTGATGGGAAAGTCAGGGAGAGGACAGGGTTTGGGAGGGAAGATAAGGAGCTCAGTCTTGAACATGTTGAGTTTTAGGTGGCGGTCAGACATCCAGGTGGAGATATCCTGAAGGCAGGAGGAGATGCGAGCCTGGAGGGAGGGAGATAGAATAGGGGAGGAGATTTAGATTTGGATATCATCTGCGAAGAGATGATAGGGAAGCCTTGGGAGTGAATGAGTTCACCAAGGGAGTGAGTATAGATGGAGAACAGAAAGGGACCAAGAACTGACCCTTTGAGGAACCCCTACAGTAAGGGGATGGAAGGGAGAGGAGGAGCCCCTGAAGGAGACTGAGAATGAATGGCCGGAGAGATGAGAGGAGAACCAGGAGAGGACAGAGTCCGTGAATCCAAGGCTGGATAACATGTTGAGGAGAAGGGGATGGTTGACAGCATCAAAGGCAGCTGAGAGGTCGAGGTGTGTGCTTTCATTCAACTGTATTTATTGAGCACTTACCATGTGCAAAGCACTGTACTGAGTACTTGGGAGAGTACAATATAACAATAAACAGACACACTCCCTCCACAGTGAGTTTACATTCTAGATGGGGAGAAATACATTAATATAAGTAAATAAATAAATGCCTGATGCATACATAAGTGTTGTGGGCCTGGGAGGGGAGGATGAATAAAAGGAACAAGTCAGGGCGATGCAAAAGGGAGTGGGAGAAGAGGAATGGAGGGCTTAGTCAGGGAAGGCCTCTTGGAGGAGATGTGCCTTCAATAAGGCTTTGAAGCGGGGCAGAGTCACAGCGTGGCTCAGTGGAAAGAGCCTGGGCTTGGGAGTAAGAGGTCATGGGTTCTAATCCCTACTCTGCCACATGTCTGCTATGTGACCTTGGGCAACTCACTTAACTTCTCTGAGCCTCAGTTCCCTCATCTGTAAAATGGCGATTAAGACTGTGAGCCCCACATGGGACAACCTGATCACCTTATATCCCCCCACCATTTAGAACAGTGCTTGGTACCTAGTAAACACTTAACAAACGCCGCCATTAATTAATTAATATGAGGAGGGAGGGAGTTCCAGGCTGGAGGCAGGTCACGGGCAAGAGTTTGGGGGCGAGATAGATGAGATCATCATATGGTGAGAAGGTTAACATTACAGGAGGTAGATGGGCAATTAATATGCATATTACGTATTACATATGGCATGTAACGTAATAATTAAAGTAGGCTATTGAAGGGCTTTCTAGAGGTGTCCTTCATGGTCTCTGACAGGTGGGGTCCAGGGAATGGAACCAGTCTTGTCCCTGGCTGGATCTCCTTCAGTAGCTTAAACACTGGACCCGGAACTCAGAATGCTCTCTTTTATCCTTTCTTCCAGAAATCATGAGTCTCACCTCCCTTCTCTCCTTCTCCAGCCTGCACCCTCCACTCCTCTGCGGCTAACCTCCTCACTGTACCTTGTTCTCACCTGTCCCGCTGTCGACCCCTGGCCCACGTCCTCCCCCTGGCCTGGAATGCCCTCCCTCTGCACATCTGCCAAGCTAGCTCTCTTCAAAGCCCTACTGAGAGCTTACAGGACAACATGATGAAAAATACCAAATGAGCTTGTCATTCATTCATTCATTCATTCAATTGTATTTTTGAGCACTTTCTGTGTGTGCAGCCCGCCTTCTCCACCCACAAGTTTGCCCAACATTAGAAACTACACAGTAAGTGCTCAATAAATACGATTGATTGATTGATTGATTGACCTAGTGGTTAGAGCAGAGGCCCAGGAGTCAGGAGGGCCTGATTTCTAATCACAGCTCTGCCACTTGTCCACCGTGTGACCTTGGGCAAGTTTCTTCACTTCTCAGCGGCTCAGTTACCTCATCTGTAAAAAGTTGACGAATACCATGAGGTAAGGGACTGTGTTGAACCTCTCTGATCTCCCATCCTCCTGTCTCTCCCCACTTCAATCTATACTTCACGCTGCTGCCCAGATCATCTCTGTGCAGAAACGCTCTGGGCATGTTACTCCCCTCCTCAAAAATCTCCAGTGGCTACCAATCAACTTACGCATCAGGCAAAAACTCCTCACTTTCAGCTTCAAGGCTCTCCATCACCTCGCCCCTCCTACCTCACCTACCTTCTCTCCTTCTCCAGACCAGTTGGCACCCTCCACTCCTCTGCCGCTAACCTCCTCATTGTGCCTCGTTCTCGCCTGTCCTGCCGTTGACCCCCAGCCCACATCCTCCCCCTGGCCTGGAATACCCTCCCTCCGCACATCCGCCAAGCTAGCTCTCTTCCTCCCTTCAAAGCCCTACTGAGAGTTCACCTCTTCCAGGAGGCCTTCCCAGACTGAGCCCCCTCCTTCCTCTACCCCTCCTCCCCCTCCCCATCCCCCCACCTTACCTCCTTCCCCTCCCCACGGCACCTGTATATATGTATATATGTTTGTACATATTTATTACTCTATTTATTTTACTTGTACATATTTATTCTATTTATTTTATTTTGTTAATATGTTTTGTTTTGTTGTCTGTCTCCCCCTTCTAGACTGTGAACCCTCTGTTGGGTAGGGACCATCTCTATATGTTGCCAACTTGTACTTCCCAAGTGCTTAGTACAGTGCTCTGCACACAGTAAGCACTCAGTAAATATGATTGAATGAATAAATGAATGAATACTTCTGCGTAGTTAACACAATGCTAGCAATTAGCTGTCCTTTGAAAAATACTGTGGAAATATGCTACAATATTATCAGCAGATCATTTGGCTCCTTTGTAAACAGGCAGGTTACCTAGGCCATCCTGTCTTTGCCTCATGCTGTCGAGCCATCTACAACCCATAGCAACTCCAGGAACATATCTCCCCTAGAATGACCCATCTCCACCTGCAATCGTTCTGGTAGTATATCCACAGAGTTTTCTTGGTAAAAATATGCATTTTTACCATCTTTTCATTTACCACCGGGTAAACTTGAGTCTCCATCCTGGACTCTCTCGCCATGCTCCATGCTCTCTCACCTCCTCCAGGAGGCCTTCCCAGACTGAGCCCCCTCCTTCCTCCCCCTCTTCCCCCTCTCCATCCCCACCGCCTTACCCTCCTTCCCTTCCCCACAGCACCTGTATATATGTATATATGTTTGTACGTATTTATTACTCTATTTATTTATTTATTTTACTTGTACATATCTGTTCTATTTATTTTATTTTGTTAATATGTTTTGTTTTGCTCTCTGTCTCCCCCTTCTAGACTGTGAGCCCACTGTTGGGTAGGGACCGTCTCTATGTGTTGCCAACTTGTACTTCCCAAGCGCTTAGTACAGTGCTCTGCACACAGTAAGTGCTCAATAAATATGTTTGATTGATTGATTGATTGATTGATTGATTGATTGATGCTGCTTCCTGGCATACTTCCCATGGCAGGCCATTCCATCCACACAACCTTCTCTGTCAGCTCACCCCGCTAATCCTTCCGGCCTTCCTGGGGTTAAACAATTTCCCACTCTCATGCATAAGGGGCAGTCAGGGGTATTTATAGAGTACTTACTGTGGGCGGGGATGGGGGTGGGTGGGTAGTACAGTGCAGTAAAATAAATAGACACAATCCCCGCTCAAAAGAAGCTTATGGGCCAGAGGTGGATGGATGGGAATCTCTTGGAAAGAGCACGGACTATGGAGTCAGAGGTCGTGAGTTCTAATCCCAGCTCTGCTGCTTCTCAGCTGTGTGACTTTGGGCAAGCCACTTAACTTCTCTGTGCCTCAGTTACCTAATCTGTAAAATGGGGATTAAAAACTGTGAGCCTCCCAAGGGAGAACCTGATTACCTTGTACTCCCCCAATGCTTTGAACAGTGTTTTGCGCATAGTAAGCTCTTAACAAGTGCCATTATCATTATTATTATTATTATTATTATTATCTCTTCTCCTCAATCAATCAATCAATCAATCGTATTTATTGAGCACTTACTGTGTGCAGAGCACTGTGCTAAGCACTTGGGAAGTACAAGTTGGCAACATATAGAGACGGTCCCTACCCAACAGTGGGCTCACCTCCTCCTCCTTCCCCAGGTCCTCTTCTGTGCTCCTGCTGATGTCTCCGGGATCTCTTTCCAGATTCATTCATTCATTCAATCGTATTTATTGAGCGCTTACTGTGTGCAGTAAGTGTAAACCCTGCCTTTGGGGAAAGAAAAGGGAGGCAGATCTGGTGTCGATATTGTAACCTTTGTTGCCAAATTGCACTTTCCAAGCGCTCAGTCCAGTGCTCTGCACACAGTAAAGCGCTCAACACCTTACGATGGAATATCTATTCTATTTGTTTTATTTTGTTAATATGTTTGGTTTTGTTCTCTGTCTCCCCCTTCTAGATTATGAGCCCACTGTTGGGTAGGGACCGTCTCTATATGTTGCCAACTTGTACTTCCCAAGCGCTTAGTACAGTGCTCTGCACACAGTAAGCGCTCAATAAATACGATTGATTGACTGATTGATTGCAGAGCACTGTACTAAGCACTTGGGAAGTACAGATGAATATTTTAGTATGGTCGTTGTAGAATTATTCATCAGATGCACTTAGAATGTCCTCCGAGAGACGCTTCATTAAGTAGCTCTGGAAGAGTGCTTTGGAAGAGTGTCTTAATCCCTTTGGAGCCAAAGGTCATGGGTTCAAATCCCGGCTCTGCCAACTGTCAGCTGTGTGACTTTGGGCAAGTCTGTGGGCCTCAGTTCCCTCATCTGTAAAACGGGGATTAACACTGTGAGCCCCCCTGGGACAACCTCATCACCTTGTAACCTTCTCAGTGCTTAGAACAGTGCTTTGCACATAGTAAGTGCTTAATAAATGCCATCATTCACCTCCTCCAAGAGGCCTTCCCAGACTGAGCCCCCTTTTTCCTCTCTCCTCCCCATCCCCTGGCCCTACCTCCTTCCCCTCCCCACAGCACTTGTATATATTTGTACAGATTTATTACTCTGTTTATTTTACTTGTACATATTTACTATTCTATTTATTTTGTTAATGATGTGCATTCCCTTCTAGATTGCGAGCCCACTGTTGGGTAGGGACTGCTTCTATACGTTGCCAACTTGTACTTCCCAGGCGCTTAGTACAGTGCTCTGCACACAGTAAGCGCTCAATAAATACAATTGATTGATTGATTGATTGATTGATTTAGCTTTAATTCTATTTGTTCTGACTACTTGACACCTGTCTCCATGTTTTGTTTTGTTGTCTGTCTCCCCCTTCTAGACTGTGAGCCCATTGTCGGGTAGGGACCGTCTCTACATGTTGCCAACTAGAACTTCCCAAGCGCTTAGTACAGTGCTCTGCACATAGTAAGCGCTCAATAAATACGATTGAATGAATGAATAAATTATTGTTAAGAGCGAGGACTGCGTTTTGAGGCGGTAGCGCCATAGTTTGG
Organism: Tachyglossus aculeatus; assembly: GCF_015852505.1. Taxonomy (NCBI): domain Eukaryota; kingdom Metazoa; phylum Chordata; class Mammalia; order Monotremata; family Tachyglossidae; genus Tachyglossus; species Tachyglossus aculeatus. Next base: position 10,349,752 of record NC_052068.1, read on the forward strand.
CCACTAGGGGGTGTAAAGCAGCAAGTGTGCGGAGTTGCTGAATCAGCGAAAGTGTGTGGGATTAACACTTGGCGGTACGCTCAGACCTTAAAAGTCCACAGCCATTCATTCATTCAATTGTATTTACTGAGCGCCTACTGTGTGCAGAGCACTGTACTAAGCGCTTGGGAGAGTACAATACAGCAAAAAAACCTATCCCACTCCCTGCCTGCAATGGGCTTACAGTCTACAGTGGGGGACGTAGACATTAATGCAAATAAGCAAAAACTCCTCACCCTTGGCTTCAAAGCTGTCCATCCCCTCACCCCCTCCTACCTCACCTCCCTTCTGTCCTTCTCCAGCCCAGCCAGCACCCTCAACTCCTCTGCTACTAACCTCCTCACTGGGCCTCGTTCTCACCTGTCCCGCCATCGACCCCCTGCCCACGTCTTCCCCCTGGCCTGGAATGCCCTCCCTCTGCACATCCGCCAAGCTAGCTCTCTTCCTCCCTTCAAAGCCCTACTGAGAGCTCACCTCCTCCAGGAGGCCTTCCCACACTGAGCCCCCCCTTATCCTCTCCTCCTCCTTCCCTCTCCATCGCTCCAACTCCTCCTTCTGCACTCCCCCCTTCCCCTCCCCCCAGCACTGTGTATATTTGTACACATTTATTACTCTATTTTATTAATGATGTACATATAGCTATAATTCTATTCATTCTGACAGTTTTGACACCTGTCTACATGTTTTGTTTTGTTGTCTGTCTCCCCCTTCTATTCATTCATTCATTCAATTGTATTTATTGATCACTTACTGTGTGCAGAGCACTGTACTAAGCACTTGGGAAGTACAAGTTGGCAACATATAAAGACGGTCCCTACCCAACAGTGGGCTCACAGTCTAGAAGGGGGAGACAGAGAACAAAACAAAATATATTAACAATATAAAATGAATAGAATAAATATGTACAAATAAAATAGAGTAATAAATACGTACAAACATATATACATATATACAGGTGCTGTGGGGTGGGGAAGGAGGTAAGGAGGGGGGATGGCGAGGGGGTGGAGGGGGAGAGGAAGGAGGGGGCTCAGTCTGGGAAGGCCTTCTAGACTGTGAGCCCGTTGTTGGGTAGGGACCTTCTCTATATGTTGCCGATTTGTACTTCCCAAGCGCTTAGTACAGGGCTCTGCACACAGTAAGCGCTCAATAAATACTATTGAATGAATGAATGAATGCATTAAATAGATAAAATGACAGATATGTACGGAAGTTCTGTGAGTCTGTGAGGGGGCAACAGCAAAGGAAGCAAGGAAGCAACTCAGGGTGATGCAGAAGGGAGTGGGAGCTGAGAAAAAGTGGGGCTTAGTCTGGGAAGGCCTCTTGGAGGAGATGGGCCTTCAGTAAGGCTTTGAAAGGGGGGCGAGTCATTGTCTGTGGGATTTGAGGAGGGAGGGCACTCCAGGCCAGAGGTAGGATGTGGGCCAGGGGTCAGCGGCTGCGAGATGGGAGAGATGGAGACATCTCCCCCTCGTCCCCCTCTCCATCCCCCTCATCTTACCTCCTTCCCTTCCCCACAGTACCTGTATATATGTATATATGTTTATACATATTTATTACTCTATTTATTTATTTTACTTGTACATATCTATTCTATTTATTTTATTTTGTTAGTATGTTTGGTTTTGTTGTCTGTCTCCCCCTTTTAGACTGTGAACCCACTGTTGGGTAGGGACTGTCTCTATATGTTGCCAACTCGTACTTCCCAAGCGCTTAGTACAGTGCTCTGCACACAGTAAGCACTCAATAAATACGATTGATTGATTGATTGATTGATGGTGAGAAGGATGGCACTAGAGTTTCACTGTTTTGGTCTCAGCTCTGCAATCTGCATGCAATCAAGGAACACTTTCAGGCTTGAGCTAATTTGCATGGAAGTCACTGTCAATCAATCAGGCAAGCAGTGACACAACTCCATTGTAGCATAATAATAATAATTATGGTGTTCGTTAAGTGCTTACTAAGTGCCGAACATTATTCGAGAAGCAGCGTGGTTCAGTGGAAAGAGTCCGGGCTTTGGAGTCAGAGGACATGGGTTCAAATTCCGGCTCCACCCAATTGTCAGCTGTGTGACCTTGGGCAAGTCACTTGACGTCTCTAGGCCTCAGTTACCTCATCTGTAAAATGTGGATGAAGACTATGAGCCCCCCGTGGGACAACCTGATCACCTTGTAACCTCCCCAGCACTTGGAACAATGCTTTGCACATAGTAACTGCTTAATAAATGCCATTATTATTATTATTCTAAGTGCTGGGGTAGATACAAGGTAATCAGGTTGGACACAGACCCTGTCTCCCATGGGGCTCACAGTCTTCATCCCCACTTTACAGATGATGATGATGATGATGATGATGACAATGATGGTATTTGTTAAGCGCTTACTATATACCAAACAGTGTTCTAAGCACTGGGGTAGATACAAGGTGATCAGGTTGTCCCACGTGGGGCTCACAGTCTTAATCCCCATTTTACAGATGGGGGAACTAAAGCACAGAGAAGGTCACTGAGTGACCCAAAGTCACACAGTTGATAATTGGCAGAGTCGGGATTCGAACACACATCCTCTGACTCCTAAACCCATACTCTTTCCACTGTCCATGCTGCTTCTCCCTTGTTTCCTTCTGTTCCTTGAGCTGTGTGAAATCAGCTGTGACTCCCCACTGACATCATAGGAAATAATAATAGAGAAGCAGCATGGCCTAGTGGATACAGCCCGGGCCTGGGAGTCAGAAGGTCATGGGTTCTAATTCCAGCTCTGCCATTTGTCTGCTGTGTGACTTTGGACAAGTCCTTCACTTCTCTGGGCCTCAGATCCCTCATCTGTAAAATGGGGATTAAGACTGTGAGCCCCAAGTGGGACAGGGACTCTGTTCAACCCGATTATCTCGTATCTACCCACGTGCTTAGAACAATGCCTCACACCCAATAAGTGCTTGACAAATACCATCAGCTTATTATTGGAGAATCAGCGTGGTTCAGTGGAAAGAGCACGGGCTTGGGAGTCAGAGGTCATGGGTTCAAATCTCGGCTCTGCCAATTTTCAGCTGTGTGACTTTGGGCAAGTCACTTAACTTCTCTGTGCCTCAGTTACCTCATCTGCAAAATGGGGATTAAGACTGTGAGCCCCACGTGGGACAACCTGATCACCTTGTATCCTCCCCAGCACTTAGAACAGTGCTTTGCACATAGTGAGTGCTTAACAAATGCCATCATCATTATTATTATTATAAATGTGTTTTTGATTCCAAGCTAATAGTAACGAAAAGCAGTGTGGTCTAGTGGAAAGACCCTGGGTCTGGGAGTCTGGGGATCTAGGTTCTAATCCCAGCTCTGCCTCTTGTCTTTTGTTTGTACCTTGGGCAAGTCACTTCACTTCTCTGTGCCTCAGTTACTTTATCTTCAAAATGAGGATTAAGACCATGGGACTTATGTGGGACAATGACTGTGTCCAACTCAACAATCTTGTATGTACCCAAGCTCTTAGTACAATGTCTGGTCCATGGGAAGTGCTTAACAAATGCTATTTAAAAAATAATGATAGTTTTTATTAATGACTTATCAGGAGCATGGGCTTGGGAGTCAGAAGATCATGGGTTCTAATCCCAGCTCAGCTACTTGTCAGCTGTGTGACTTTGGGCAAGTCACAATTGTCAGATGTGTTTGCGCAAGTCACTTAACTTCTCTGTGCCTCAGTTACCTCATTTGTAAAATGAGGATTAAGGCTGTGAGCCTTAAGTGGGACAACCTGATCACCTTGTAACCTCCCCAGTGCTTAGAACAGTGCTTTGCACATAGTAAGCACTTAATAAATGCCATTATTATTATTATTATTATTCTCTGTACTTCAGCTACCTCATCTGTAAAATGAGGAGTAAGACTGCGAGCCCCACTTAGGACAACCTCATCACCTTGCATCTACCCCAGCGCTTAGAACAGTATTTAGCACATAGTAAGCACTTAACAGATACCATCATCATTATTATTATTATTAGCCCCATTATGCAGATGAGGAACTGACCCCATCTTACCTCCTTCCCTTCCCCACAGCACCTGTATATATGTATATATGTTTGTACATATTTATTACTCTATTTATTTATTTATTTATTTATTTATTTATTTTACTTGTACATATCTATTCTATTTATTTTATTTTGTTAATATGTTTGGTTTTGTTCTCTGTCTCCCCCTTCTAGACTGTGAGCCCACTGTTGGGTAGGGACTGTCTCTATATGTTGCCAACTTGTACTTCCCAAGTGCTTACTACACTGCTCTGCACACAGTAAGTGCTCAATAAATATGATTGATTGATTGATTGATTGAGGCAGAGAAAAGTTAAATGAATTGCCCAAGGCCCATTGCAGGCAAAGGGTGGAACCAGGGCTAGAATTTCATACTGTTCATTCAGTCATTCATTTAATTGCATTTATTGAGGGCTTACTGTGTGTAAGCATGTTGTGGGCAGGGATGTGTCTGTTGTTCTATTTTACTCTCCCAAGTGCACTGTACTAAGCGCTTGGGAGAGTACAATAGAACAACAAACAGACACATCCCTGCCCACAACAATCTTACTGTCCAGAGGGGGAAACAGACATTAATATAAGTAAATCAATTATAGATATGGGCATAATTGCTGTGGGGCTGGTGGGGGGTAGATAAATTAAGAAAGCAAAGATGCAGAAGGGAATGAGAGAAGAGGAAAGGAGGGCTTAGCCAGAGAAGATCTGTGGGAGGAGATGTGCCTTCAATAACGCTTTGAAGAAAGAGGAAAGGAGGGCTTAGTCAAAAAAGGCCTCTGAGAGGAGATATGCCTTCAATAAGGCTTTGAAGATGGGGAGAGTAATTGTCTGTCAGATTTGAGGAAGGAAGACATTCCAGGCCAGAAGCAGGACTTGGGTGAGGGGTCAGTGAGACAAGATAGATTCTTTCATTCAATCGTATTAATTCATTCTTTCATTCAATCGTATTTATTGTGCGCTAACTGTGTGCAGAGAACTGTACTAAGTGTTTGGGAAGTACAAGTCGGCAACATATAGAGACAGTCTCTACCCAACAATGGGCTCACAGTCTAGAAGGGGGAGATGAGCTGAGATAGTGAGATTGAGGCACAGTGAGAAGGTTGGCACAGTGAGAAAGAGCCAAGTGTGTGGACTAGGTTGTAGTAGGAGTTTAGTGAGGTGAGGTAGAAGGGAGCAAGGTGATGGATTGCTTTAAAGCCAATGGTGAGGTGTTTCTGTTTGATACAGAGGTGGATGGGCAACCACTGGAGGTTCTTGAGGAGTGGGGAAACGTCATAAACATGTTTCCAGTGGTTGCTTGTCAACCTTCGTATGAAGCAAAAACTCCTCACTATGGGCTTCAGAGCTCTCCATCTCCTTGCCCCCTCCTACCTCACCTCCCTTCTCTCCTTCTCCAGCCCAGCCCGCACACTCCACTCCTCTGCCACCGCTAACCTCCTCAATGGGCCTCGTTCTCACCTGTCCTGACACTGACCCCTGGCCCACAGCCTACTTCTGGCCTGGAATGCCCTCCCACCTCACATCTGCCAAACTAGCTCTCCTCCTCCCTTCAGAGCCCTACTGAGAGCTCACCTTCTCCAGGAGGCCTTCCCACACTGAGACCCCCTTTTCCTCTGCTCCTCCTCCCCTCCCCATTGCCCCCACTCCCTCCTTTTTCCATTCCCCCTTCCTCTCCCCATAGCACTTGTGTATATTTGTACATATTTATTATTCTATTTTATTAATGATGTGTATATATCTGCAACTTTTATTTATTTTATTTTGACACCTGTCTACTTGTTTTGTTTTGCTGTCTGTCTCCCCCTTCTAGATTGTGAGCCCGTTGTTGGATAGGGACTTTATATGTTGCCGAATTTTACTTTCCAAGCAATTAGTACAGTGCTCTGCACACAGTAAGCACTCAATAAATACGATTGAATGAATGAATAAACGTTTTTGTAGAAATGTGCTCCAGGCAGTAGAGTGAAGCATGGACTGGAGTGGGGAGAGACAGGAAGCATGGACTGGAGTGGGGAGAGACAGTCAGCAAAGGAGACTGGTAGACTAATAAAGGTGGGATAGATAAGTGATTGTATTGATGTGGCAGCAGTTTGGATGGAGAGAAAAGGTTGGATTTTAGTGAAGTTGTGAGGGTGTAGCTGACAGGATTTAGTAATGGATTGACTATGTGGGTTGAATGAGAGAGAGGAATCAAGGATAGCACCAATGTTAAGGGCTTGTGACACAAGCAGCATGGCTCTGTAGAAAGAGCCCCAGCTTTGGAGTCAGAGGTCATGAGTTCAAATCCCAGCTCCGCAAATTGTCAGCTGTGTGACTTTGGGCAAGTCACTTAACTTCTCTGGGCCTCAGTTCCCTCACCTGTAAAATGGGGATGAAGACTGTGAGCCCCCCATGGGACAACCTGATCACCTCCCCAGCGCTTAGAACCGTGCTTTGCACAAAGTAAGTGCTTAATAAATGTCATTATTATTATTATTATTAAGAAGGATGGTGGTGTTGGGGAAATCAGGGGAAGGACAGGGTTTGGGTAGGAAGATAAGGAGGTCTGTTTTGGACATATTAAACTTGAGGTGATGGGAGGACATCCAAGTAGGGATGTCTTGAAGGAAGGAGGAGACATGAGACTGGAGAGAGGGAGAGAAATCAGGGTTGGAGATGGAGATTTGGGAATCATCCACGTAGTGGTGGTAGTTGAAGTCTTGTGAGTAAGTGACTTCTCCAAGGGAGTGGATGTAGAGGGAGAATAGAAGGGGACCCAGAACTGAACCTTGAGGGACTCCCATAGTCAGGGGGTGGAAGGCAGAGGAGGAGCTCAAGTGGTACGGGAACTGTGTCTAAACTGATTCATTCATTCAATCGTATTTATTGAGTGCTTACTGTGTGCAGAGCACTGTACTAAGTGCTTGGGAAGTACAAGTTGGCAACATATAAAGACGGTCCCTACCCAACAGCGGGATCACAGTCTAGAAGGGGGAGACAGATAACAAAACAAAACATATTAACAAAATAAAACAAATAGAATAAATATGTACAAGTAAAATAAATAGAATAACAAGCAATGATTATTTTATATCTATAACCCAGCGCTTAACAGACTGCTTGACACATATTAAGAGTTTAACAAATACCATAAAAAATTAACATGATTAAATAGTCAAAAATGGTTAATAGCGTTGAAACCTACTTTCATCATGAGTTATTTACTAAGTGCCTACTATGTGTAGAACCCTGCACTAAGCATTTGGATGAGTACAATAGAACCAAGTTGTACTTTATAAAATCCTTTCAAGCTGTACGGAAATGTTAAAATCTTGCCAGAACACATTCTGTTTGCAAAAACAAACGTGGACTACAAACAAGATAACCCCAAAATCTCATCTGCCTATAAAGTGAAAAAGTAGCAACAACAACCACAAAAAATCAGCCATTTGAAGCATGCTCTGGAAAATGTGACAGTGTGGTCATTTATCTCAAAACCCCATTGTTTAAATTGTTTATTTTCAGGAGCTGCAGAATTCTGAAAGAGTAATGATAGAGGATTCGTCTCCATTATTGGTTGCAGTGACATCAACCGATGAGCTGGGCTGCCTCCCTTCTCCCAGTAGCACATTCTATTCAATAAGCCACAGAAAGCCGTGTTAAAATAACTCCTAATTCCACAAAGCCATCCAAATTCCGCACTGAAGATCAAAATCTGAACTGACAATCCATCCTTAATGCGTTCTTGCTGTTTAGAAAAAATGACTTAAAAAGAAGCCAGCTTCGAAGTCAGAATCAAACCCTAAGGAGGGATTTGGCAAACAAGTCCCTGGAATATTTTGGCAGGTTTATTGAGACATACATTGTGCTCCAGCCTCTTCTGTGGGTTTCTCTTAATTTGGGAGTTTGGGGCATTCTTCCCAATTTCCTCCCCTTGATCGAAGAGTCGACCAAAGGAATCTGGTTTGTAACAGTGTCATTTTAACAGAGAGCCCCTGAAATGCTTGATTGCAATTATTAAATCCTTAAACTCTTAAAGCCCTACATCACCTTGCCCCCTCCACACACTTTGCTCCTCTACTGCCAACCTTCTCACTGTACCTTCATTTTGTCTATCTTGCCGCTGATCTCTCGCTCACCTCTTGCTTCTTCCTGGGACACCCTCCCTCCTCATATCCAGCAGACAATGATTCTCCCCGCTTCAAAGCCTTACTTAAGGGACATCTCCAAGACGGCTTCCCTGACTAAGCCCTTTTTTCCTTTTCTTCAATTCCCTTCTGCATCGCCTTGACTTGCTCCCTTTATTCATCTCCCTTCCCAGCCTCACAGCATTTATGTACATAGCGGTAATGTATTTGTTTCTATTAATGTCTGCCTCCCCATCTAGACTCTAAGCTCATGGTGGACAGGGAATGTGTCTATTTATTGTTGTATTGTACTCTCCCAAATGCTTAGTACAGTGCTCTGCACCCTGTAAGTGCTCAGTAAATACAAATGACTGACTGATTTTATGATTTGCTCAGCTGGAGCAATCATGTCTCTCCATGATAAGGAGGCATTTCTGTTCATTGGGTCTTCATTCATTCAATCCTATTTATTAAGTGCTTACTGTGTGCATAGCACTGAACTAAGTGCTTGGAAGAGTACAGTACAACAATAAACAGACATGTTCCCTGCCCACAATGAGTTTGTAGGCTGCGGGGCTGGGGGAGACAGATATTAATATAAAATAATAAATTACAGCTATGTACATAATTGCTTTGGGGCTGGGATGGGGAAGAATAAAGGGAGCAAGTCAGGGCGATGCAGAAGCTAGTGAGAGAAGAGGAAACGGGGGGACTGAGTTAGGGAAGGCCTCCTGAAGGAGGTAGGCCTTCAATAAGTAAAACAACCTCTAGAGTCCAATTGATTGGTCAATCAATCAATCAATCAATCTACAGGCCTGGGATTCAGAAGATCATGGGTTCTAATCCCAGCTTGCAGCTTGTCGGCTGTGTGACCTTGGGCAAGTTGCTTCACTTCTCTGGGCCTCAGTTACCTCATCTGAAAAATGGGGATAAAGATTATGAGCCCCATATGGGACAGGGACTGTGTCCAATCCAATTTGCTTGTATCCACTCCAGTGCTTAGTACAGTGCCTGGAACATGGTAAGTACTAACAAATACCATAATTATTATTATTATATTTGTGGAGCACCTACTGCATGCAGAACAACAGTAATAATAATATTTTAATTCATTCATTCAATCGTATTTATTAAGCACTTACTGTATGCAAAGCACTGTACTAAGTGCTTGGGAAGTACAAGTCAGCAGCATATAGAGACAGTCCCTACCCAACAACGGGCTCAATAATTAAGTGCTTACTATGTTCCAAGCCCTGTGGTAAGTATTCAAGATAATCGGGTTGGACACAATCCCATTCCCACAGGGGGCTCAAAGTCCAAGTATGAGCGAGAACGGGAATTGAATCCCCATTTTACCGAGGCCCAGAGAAGTGACATACCTTTCCCAAGGTCACACGGCAGACCGGTGATGGAGCTGACATTCGAACCCAGATCCTCTGACTCCCAGACCCAGGCTCTTTCCACTAGGCCACACTGCTTCTCCAGAACACTGTACTAGGTGTTAGGGAGACTACAATAAGATCAGAATCCATAGACAAGTCCACTGCATGTAATGGACACTCCATCAGTCAATCAGTCGATGGTATTCATTGAGCTCTTGCTATGTGCAGAGCACTGTATTAAGCACTCAGGAGAGTCCAATATGACAGAATGAGCACACACATTCTGGGCCTATTATGAGCTTGCAGGTAAAAGATTTGTATCCTCAAGGAGTTTACAATCTAGCGCAGGGAGACAGAACCCCTGGGTAGCCAGCATGGGCCCTTGCATTTTGCATGATTAAAATCTCACCCCATCCCATGTTATTGAAGTATTCTGTGTCACTTAGTAGATAAGTAGGATTTAGACTGCAGAGAAAAGCAGTAGATGAAGAAGTCAAAGTCCCCCCTTTACCTCTCCTGTATCTCTCTCCGTCCCTCTACCAGTTTTCCAGATTCCTTTGCCTTTTCCTTTAATCTCATCTTTCCCTTTTCTTCATCCTCTCTGTCTCTCTTCTCTTCCTCTATCCCACTTTCCTTTTCTCCTCCCCACCCTCTCTCTCTTTCTCTGTTCCCAGGGCCTATCTCTGGGCCCACCACCTTAAAAACCGTTGGGCGGCCGTGTCCCATTCCCACCCCAGAGGTCCTTTCTTCTGTCCCCTCAGCTGGCGGGGGAGTGGGGGGGAGTACACCATCGAAGCCATAACAGCCCTTTCCTCCCTCCCCTCCCTCCCTGCCCTTTTCTCTCTAACCCTCTCTTCCCTCCCTTTCCTTCCTCTCTTCCTTCCCTTCCTGCCTTCCCTTCCCATCACTTCTTTCTCTCTCCTTGCTTCCCTCCCTTTCCTTCCCCCCTCCTTTCTCCCCGCCTCTCTTCCCTCTTTTTCTTCCCCTTCCTCCCCTCCCTTTCCTCCCTCCTTCCCCTTCCTTTCTTCCCCTCCCTTTTCTCCCTCTCTTCCCTCCTTTTCCTCCCTTCCCTTCCCTCCCTTTCCTACCCTCCTTTTCCTTTCTCCTTTCCCTTCCTTCCCTTCCCTCCTTCCCTCCTTCCTTCCTCCCTCTGCCAGCCCCAACTCTGTCCTGCCCTGCTGTCCATTGTTCCACTGCAGGAGCTGAGCCTCTGTCTTCAATTGCTGCTCCACAGTTCTTCATTCTGTTCAGCCACTAAATGCTTCTGAATGAGAATGTGGAGTATCCACCGCCCCTCCTGGGTGCCCTACTTTTCTTCTCAGGGTTGCTCCATTTCTCTGTTTGTCTCTCTCTCTTTGCCTCTCTCTTTCATCTCCTGCTCAGACTGATACACTCTTACCCTGGGTGTTCCTTCCATGCTCTCTCTGCCTCTCTCTCTCTCTCTTTGTATATATACACACACACACACATATATGTATATATGTGTGTATATATACATATATGTGTCAAATCACATATATAATATATAATGTATATGTATACATATATACATATATTATATATATGCATATATTTGGCTTCAAAGCTCTCCATCACCTCGCCCCCTCCTACCTCACCTTCTTTCTCCCCTTCTCCAGCCCAGCCCTCACCCTCCACTCCTCTGCCGCCGCTAACCTCCTCATTGGGCCTCATTCTTGCCTGTCCCGCCGTGGACCTCTGGCCCATGTCCTACCTCTGGCATGGAATGCCCTCCCTCCTCACATCTGCCAAACTAGCTCTCTTCCCCCCTTCAAAGCCCTACTGAGAGCTCACCTCCTCCAGGAGGCCTTCCCAGACAGCGCCCCCCTTTTCCTCCTCTCCTCCTCCCCTCTCCATCACCCCGACTCCCTCCCTCTGCTCTACCCTCCTCCCTGCCCCACAGCACTTGTGTATATATGTACAAATTTTTTATTCTATTTATTTTGTTAATGATGTGCATATATCTATAATTCTATTTATTCATATTGATCCTATTGATGCCTGTCTAGATGTTTTGTTTTGTTTTGTTGTCTGTCTGCCCCCTTCTAGACTGTGAATGAGCCCATTGTTGGATAGGGATTGTCTCTATTTGTTCCTGAATTGTACTTTCCAAGTGCTTAGTACAGTGCTCTGCACAGAGTAAGTACTCAATAAATATGAATGAATGAATGAATATATTATATATATATAATAATTATGGAATTATGGAATTTGTTAAGTGCTTACTATATGCCAAACGCTTGTTCCAAGTGCTGGGGTAGATACAAGATTATCAGTTTGGACACAGTTGCTGTCCCACATGAGGCTCACAGTCTAAGTAGGAGGGAGTGGGATTTAACCCTCCATTTTTATAGACAAGGAAATTTAGGCCCTGAGAAGTGAAGTGACTGGCCCAAGATCACACAACAGGTAAGTGACAGAAAGAGGATTAGAACCCAGGTCCTCTGATTCCCAGGCCCATACTCTTTCCATCAGGCCATGCTGCTTTGTTTTGTTGTCTGTCTTCCCCTTCTAGACTGTGAGCCCGTTGTTGGGTAGGGACTATCTCTAAATGTTGCCAACTTATACTTCCCAAGTGCTTAGTACAGTGCTCTGCACACAGTAAGCGGTCAATAAATATGATTGAATGAATGAATGAATGCTTCTCATTATATATATGTTTACATATTATATTCATTTATTTATATTATATATATTCTCTCACTCTATATGTATATACACATTCATTCAATCATATTTATTGAGCGCTTACTGTGTGCAGAGCACTGTACTAAGCGTTTGGGAAGTACAAGTCGGCATACAATAAGGGCTCTTTAAATTCTACTGATTGATTAAAGGTAGCCTTGAGGCCAAACCAATTGATCCATCAATGGTAATTATTCAGTGCCTTTTTTTAAAGCCATGTGAGCAGATAAACTTAGGAAGAGAGACAAAGGTGGAGAGGGAGTGGAGGAGGAGACCCAGAGCTGAGCATTGTGAGGTGCCCACAGTTAGGAGATAAAAAGGTAATACAGTGCTCTGCACACAGTAAGCGCTCAATAAATATGATTGAATGAATGAATGAAAAGGTCTTAGGGGAGCCAGTAAACGAGATTGCAAAGGAACAGTCGGTTTCTTTCAACTTGGTCAGAGCCTGTGTCTATCAATTCTGTTGTATGCTAGGCATCGCTCAGTGGAAAGAGGACTGGCTTTGGTTTCAGGGATCATGAGTTTGAATCCCAGCTCTGCCAATTGTCAGTTGTGTGAGTTTGGGCAAGTCACTTAACTTCTTGGGGCCTCAGTTACCTCATCTGTAAAATGGGGATTAAAATTGTGAGCCCCCCTTGGAACAACCTGATCTCCTTGTAACCTCCCCAGCACTTAGAACAGTGCTTTGCACATAGTAAGTGCTTAATAAATGCTATTATTAATAATAATAATAATAATGATAACTGCGGTCTTTGTTAAGCGCTTACTATGTACCAATCAGTCAATCAATCAATCGTATTTATTGAGCGCTTACTGTGTGTAGAGCACTGTACTAAGCGCTTGGGAAGTACAAGTTGGCAACATATAGAGACAGTCCCTACCCAACAGTGGGCTCACAGTCTAAAAGAGGGAGACAGACAACAAAACCAAACATACTAACAAAATAAAATAAATAGAATAGATATGTACAGGTAAAATAAATAAATAAATAAATAGAGTAATAAATATGTACAAACATATATACATATATACAGGTGCTGTGGGGAAGGGAAGGAGGTAAGATGAGGGGATGGAGAGGGGGACGAGGGGGAGAGGAAGGAAGGGGCTCAGTCTGGGAAGGCCTCCAGGCATGGTACTAAATGCTGGGGTAGGTACAAGGTAATTGGGTTAGACACAGTCTCTGTCCCACAAAACATTCACAGTCTTAATCCCCATTTTCCAGATGAGGTAACTGAGGCCCAGAGAAGTGAAGTGACTCACCCAAGGTAGTGCAGCAGACATGTGGCAGAGCTGGGATTAGAATCCAGGTCCTTCTGACTCCCAGGCTCGTGTTCTATCCACTAACCATGTTGATACTTATTAAGCACTTACTACGGGCATGAGCTCCCCCAAGTGCTTAGTACAGTATTCAGCTTAGTGCAAGCTTGCAATAAATAGCATTGATTGATTGATGCTCTATAATAATAATAATAATAGTATTTGTTAAGCACTTACTCTGTGCAAAGCACTGTTCTAACTGCTGGGGAGGTTACAAGGTGATCAGGTTGTCCCATGGGGGGCTCACAGTTTGAATCCCCATTTTACAGATGAGGTAACAGAGGCACAGAGAATCAATCAATCAATCATATTTATTGAGCGCTTACTGTGTGCAGAGCACTGTACTAAGTGCTTGGGAAATGAAGTGACTTGTCCAAAGTCTATTGTCCAATCCTGTCAGTTTTCCTCTAGCATGTGTCTAGGGTATCAATCAATCAATCGTATTTATTGTGCGCTTACTGTGTGCAGAGCTCTGTACTAAGAGCTTGGGAAGTACAAGTTGGCAACATATAAAGACAGTCCCTACCCAACAGTGGGCTCATAGTCTAGAAGGGTATCCCTCCTCCACTCCATTTAAACAGCCATCACATGGGTTCCAGGCACTTGTCATATCTCAGTTTGACTACATTCTCCTCACTGATCTCTCACCTAGAACTCACCCCCCGCTCCCCAAAATATATGCCAGACCAACAATCTTCCCACCTTCAAAGCCTTATTAAGGTTACATCTCCTCCAAGAGGCTTTCCCCAATTAAGCCCTCTTTTTTCATTCATTCATTCATTCAATTGTATTTATTGAGCACTTACTGTGTGCAGAGCACTGTACTAAGCGCTTGGGAAGTACAAGTTGGCAACATATAGAGAAGGTCCCTACCCAACAACGGTCTCACAGTCTAGAAGGGGGAGACAGACAACACAACAAAACAAGTAGACAGGTGTCAATACCATCAGAATAAATAGAATTATAGCTATATGCACATCATTAACAAAATAAATAGAATAGTAAATATGTACATGTAAAATAAATAGAGTAATAAATCTGTATAAATATATGCAAGTGCTCTGGGGAGGGGAAGGAGGTTGGCGGGATGGGGAGGAGGAGAGGGAAAAGGGAGCTCAGTCTGGGAAGGCTTCCTGGAGGAGGTGAGCTCTCAGTAGGGCTTTGAAGGGAGGAAGAGAGCTAGCATGGTAGATGTGTGGAGGGAGGGCATTCCAGGCCTGGGGAAGGACGTGGGCCGGGGATCGACGGTGGGACAGGTGAGAACGAGGCCCAGTGAGGAGGTTAGCGGTGGAGGAGTGGAGGGTGCGGGCTGGGCTGCAGAAGGAGAGAAGGGAGGTGAGGTAGGAGGGCCTTCTCTGTCATCTATGTACTTGGATCTGTCTCCTTTAAGCACCTGATATTCAGCCCACCCTCACCCCCACAGCACTTATGTCCATCTCTGAAACCAATTTATTTATACCAGCAGTGCTTGGTACATAATAAGTGCCTAATGAACATCACAAGTGTTGTAATTCCTATTATTATTGTTGTTATTACTATTATTGTTGTTATCATAAAGGGCAGGGACTCTGTCTGACCTGATTATATTGTATCTACATTTAGTATAATGCTTGGCATGAAGTGCTTAATAAAAAATACTGTTATTATTTCCACAAAGTTATGGAATTTCTTTTTTGTTTATACGGTAAGGTTATTTAGACAAAAAGCTTGAAATGACTTATTTTCTTCACATTCCCTCCTTCGGATATGTTTTCAGAAAAGCATCAGTTTGACAGCAGTCACACTGCACAGAGGTAATAATAATAATATTAATAACCATGACAGAGCTCATGAATCAGCTCCCAGACTGAGCCCCCTCCTTCCTCTCCCCCCCACATCCCCCGCCTTACCTCCTTACCCTCCCCACAGCACCTGTATATATGTATATATGTTTGTACATATTTATTACTCTATTTTACTTGTACATATTTATTCTATTTATTTTATTTGGCTTATATGTTTTGTTTTGTTGTCTGTCGCCCCCTTCTAGACTGTGAGCCCGCTGTTGGTTAGGGACCGTCTCTATATGTTGCCAACTTGTACTTCCCAAGCGCTTAGTACAGTGCTCTGCATACAGTAAGTGCTCAATAAATACGATTGAATGAATGAATGAACCGTGATATTTGTTAAGTGCTTACTGTGTGCCAGACACTGTATTAAGCGCTTGGGTGGATACAAGAACATTGAGTTGGACACAGTCCCCATCCCCCAAAGGGCTCATAGTCTCAATCTTCTTTTTACAGCTGAGGTAAATGAGGCACAGAGAATTGGAGTGATTTGTCCAAGGTCACACAGCAGGGAAGTGGCAGAACCGGATTTAGAACTCATGACCTTCTGACTCCCAGGCCCATGCTTTATCCACTGAGCCATGCTGCCTCTCTAGGGAAATAAGCACAAAACAGGAAAAAGCAAATTGGACTTCCAGCTCAGTGAAATGGAATGAGGCAAACCTCTGAGCCTGCATTTGGAATTCCAGAGTTTAGGAACAAATGCCGGAATGAAATGGTTTTGCTTTCTGGATCTTCACTTCCGATCTCAGCCAGATTGAACCAGATTAAAATGGGCTTTAACAAAATCAATGTAGAGTGTCTTTCAGTGCAATGAATGATTGGCTACTCTTTGCAATTTTGTTACAAGGCCTTAGACACATTAGGAAGAATTATCCCTTCTGTATTTGGACTAGACTCAGAAGAAGAAGAGGAAGAAGAACTTAATTTGATTTAGACTTCTACATTCAAATATATACATCACAAGCAAAAGCGATGGTTGAGGGTCCAGTCAACACCAAGCCTGAAGCGATGTGGCTCAGTGGTTAGAGCACGGGCCTGGGAATCAGGAAGAAGTGGGTTAATAATTATAATAATAATAATTATAGTATTTGTTAAGTGCTTACTATGTGCAAAGCACTGTTCTAAACACTGGGATAGATACAGGATAATCAGGTTGTCCCACGTGGGGCTCACAGCCTTCATCCCCTTTTTACAGATGAGGTAACTAAGGCACAGAGAAGTTAAGTGACTTGCCCAAGGTCACCCAGCAGACAAGTAATAGAGCCGGGATTAGAACCCCTGTTGTTTGACCCCCAAGCCCATGCTCTTTCCATTAAACCACGCTGGGTCCTAATCCAGGCTCCACCACTTTTCTGTTGTGTGACCTTGGGCAAGTAACTTCACTTCTCTGGGCCTCAGATACCTTATCTGCCAAATGGGGATGAAGACTGTGAGCCCCATGTGGGACAGGGACAGAGTCCAACCTGATTACCACAAATCTACCCCAGTGGTTAGAACAGCTCCTGGAACATAGTAAGCGCTTAATAAATGTATATATGGTTGTACATATTTATTACTCTATTTATTTATTTATTTTACTTGTACATATCTATCCTATTTATTTTATTTTGTTGGTATGTTTGGTTTTGTTCTCTGTCTCCCCCTTTTAGACTGTGAGCCCACTGTTGGGTAGGGACTGTCTCTATGTGTTGCCAATTTGTACTTCCCAAGCGCTTAGTACAGTGCTCTGCACATAGTAAGCGCTCAATAAATACGATTGATGATGATGATAATAAATACCATAAAAAAAGAATGTCCCAGCCTACACCCAAGTCACTAGATGACAAGTTTCTTGAGGGCAGGGATCTTGTCACTTGAATGTATATAGCCATAATTTATTCATTTATATTAATGTCTGTCTCCCCTTCTAGATTGTAAGATCAGTGTGGGCAGGGAACGTGTCTTCCAACTCTGTTGCATTATCCTCTCCCAAGCACTTAGTACAGCGCTCTGCTGTACAGGTTTATCAGTACAGGTGCCGGGATTTGAACTGAGGTCCTTCTGACTCCCAGGCCCGTGTTCTGTCCACTGGACCACACAGCTTCCCTAGATTTACCTTTTTTCAGTGTTTCCTGACTTTGCCTCCCAAACTCAAGTTCAATCCAGCCAAGTTCTCATGACCTGTCGGGGATTTCTTCCAAGCTCTGGATAAGTCGGCGTGGCCTAGTGGAAAGAGCACAGGCCTTGGAATCAGAGGACCTGCGTTCTAGTCCCAGTTTTGCCACTTGTCTGCTGTGCAGCCTTGTCAGTTATCTTCTCTGTGCATGTCGCCTCATTTGCAAAATGGGAATTAAGACTGTGAGACCTATGCGGGGCAGGAACTGTGTTCAACCAGCTTATCTTTATATCTACCCCGGCATTCATTCATTCATTCATTCAATTGTATTTACTGAGTGCTTACTGTGTGCAGAGCGCTGTACTAAGTGCTTGGGAAGTACAAGTTGGCAACATATAGAGATAATAATAATAATGGCATTTATTAAGTGCTTACTATAAGCAAAGCACTGTTCTAAGTGCTGGGGAGGCTACAAGGTGATCAGGTTGTCCCACGTGGGGCTCACAGTCTTAATCCCCATTTTACAGATGAGGGAACTAAGGCACAGAGAAGTTAGGTGACTTGCCCAAAGTCACACAGCTGACAAGTGGCGGAGCCGGGATTTGAACCCATAACCTCTGACTCTAAATTCAGGGCTCTTTCCACTGAGCCATGCTGCTTCTCTAAGAGATAGGTAGAGATGGTCCCTACACAACAACTGGCTCACAGTCTAGAAGAGAAGCAGCATGACTCAGTGGAAAGAGCCCGGGCTTGGGAGTCAGAGGTCATGGGTTCTAATGCTGGCTCCGCCACTTGTCAGCTGTGTGACTTTGGGCAAGTCACTTAACTTCTCTGGGCCTCAGTTACCTCATCTGTAAAATGGGAATTAAGACTGTGAACCCCATGTGGGACAACCTGATTACCTTGTATGACCCCGAGTGCTTAGACCAGTGCTTGGCACATACTAAGCACTTAACAAATGCCATCATTATTATTATTATTAGAAGGGCTCCAGCACTTAGTACAGGGCATGGAATATAGTAAGTGTTTAACAAATACCATAAAAGAAGATTCCTTCTATTAACTTTCTCTGCTGGATTAACCCTCATTTGAGATTGTTCGTGAGTCTCAGAGCTAATGAGAAGATCTTTAGGGGGGAATCCTTGATTGAACTGATTAGGTTTCCCAGCCTTGAGTAGGTATTTGAAGTATTTGATTTTTGTGGCCTTTCCTTAATCAAACAGGACTACTGGAAAAATGTCTTGATTTGGTCTAAAGTCTTGCCTTATGCTGTCATCTCTGACCCATAATGACACTATGGATACGTCTCCCAGAACGCCCCACCTCCATCTACAGTCGTTCTGGTAGTGGATCCAAAGAGTTTTCTTGGTAAAAATCCAGAAGTAGTTTGCCATTACCTTCTTCCACACAGTCATCTTGAGTCTCCACCCTCGACTCTCTCCCATGCCACTACTGCCTAACCCAGGTGAGTTTTGACTTGTAGCAGATCGCCTTGCACTCGCTAGCCACTGCCCAAGCTAGGAATGGAAGCTAGTAGGCCTCTGCTTTCCTCTCCCTCTCGTAATCAAGATTGATAGAGTACTGGAAACTCTCCAGGTGCGAACCTGAGAGAGGTGGTAGAAAGTAGACTAACAAATTCCAGCCCACAGTGGTGAAGAGGGCTTTGGAGAGCTGCATCTGGGACAAGGGGAGAAGGGAAAAGTTGGCATTTTCCATCCAGTCAGAGATGATCAAGTGGATTTTTGAACTGCGTAGTTCGGTGCAAGGTTTTACTCTTTTTTAAAAAATCTCCTCTCACGAGTGAAGTTGGGGCTTTAGTTCAGTGCAAAGTACCGAGTGGATAGAGCCAAGGCCTGGAAGTCAGCAGGATCTGGGTTCTAATCCTGTCTCCGCCCCACATCTGCTGTGTGACTTTGGGCAAGTCACTTCACTTCTCTGGGCCTCGGTTCCCTCATCTAGAAAATGGTGATTAAGACTGAATCCCATGTAAGACAGGGACCGTGTTCAACCTGATGATCGTATATCTACCCCAGCATTTAGAACAGTGCTTGACCCATAGTAAGCACTTAACGAATACCATCATCATTTTCAGAGGAGGGAACTGAGGCCCAGAGAAGTTAGGCGACTTGCCCAAGGTCACACAGGAGAACACACGGCGGAGTCGGGATTAGAAGCCAGGATCTCTGACTCCCAGGCCGGTGCTCTTTCCACTAGACCAAAATGCTTAAGTGGCAAACAGCACAGTAGATATGGAAGGGAAGGTGGACAGAGGAAATGAGAGCTTAGTTAGGGAAGGCCTCTTGGAAGAATAAGGATTTTCAGAAGTGTTTTGTGAAATATTTGGTTGATTGACAGCTTTCTCTTCACCATGGCCTGTTTAGGCATTCGAGTTCATCTTTCTTCTCACCCCAAACTCTGAGACCTTCCGCTGGTGACTCATTTCAGGTTCTCTGTTTGACCTTGATCTTTTCTTCCCACGGCTGCTTCTGCTGCTCTCGCTGAAAAAAAACCCCTCAGCTCCTTTTCTCCTATGACAACATGTTCCCCCTAATATAACACAGCTGGATATTTTCAACCGCAATTAAATTATACAGTTAACGATGCGTAGAAGATTTGCTCAGGATTTGGATTCCTGCAACGTAGCCCCCAAGCGATGACAGCTGGATGGAGGAGACCAACAAAAGTGAAGGGAATTCCCCCACAGTGACAACATTGCTTCAAATCCAAGTTGCAACATAGGAAGAGAATAATAGCAACAGAGAGGCAGCATCGCCTAGCGGATAGAGCACAGGCCTGGGAGTCTGGACTTTGGGACCTGGGTTCTAATCCCTGCTTTGCCACATGTCTGCTTTGTGACTTTGGGTAAGCCACTTCACTTCTCGGTGTCTCATTTACCTCACCTGGAAAATGGGAATTAAGAGTGTGAGCCCCATGTGGGACATGGACTGTGTCCAATTTGGTTAGCTTGTATTTACCCCAGTGCTAACTACAGTATCAGGCTCATAGTGAGTGCTTAACAAAGTTTAAAAGCTATAATACTTATGGTATTTGGTAATTACTATATGCCAAACACTGGGGTAGATTCAAGACAATGTGGTTGGACATAGTCCCTGTCCCTTGTTGGGCTCAGAGTCTAAAAGCAGTGGGAATGAATATTGATTGAATCTCCATTTCACAGATGTAGATACTGAAGCACAGAGAAATGACTGGCCCAAGGTCACACAGCAGGCAAGTGGACTGAGTCCGATCTAATGATTTTGTAATCTATTTTAATGCTGAGCACAGTATATGACACATGGCCATTGCCTCATAAATACTGCCATTATTACTCCTGTGGGTACAGAGGATGTCAAATGCTTTAGAGAAGTAGCTTGGCATAGTGTCTAGAACACGGGCCTGGGAGTCAGAAGGTCATGGGTTCTAATCCCCCCTCTGCCACATGCCTACTGTGTGATCTTGGGCAAGTCACTTCACTTCGGGCCTCAGTTACCTCATCTGTAAAATGGGGATTAAGAGTGTGAGCCCTATGTGGGACTGTGTCCAACCTAACTTAGATCTACCCCAGAGCTTAGAACAGTACTTGGCACATAGTAAGTGTTTAGCAAGTAGGTCAATTTCGTTTAATTATAAGTATTCGTATTCTCCACACTAAGCTCAATATGGGGAGGAAACATATCTATCAACCCTAATTGTATTCTCCAGAGCGTTTAGTACAGTGTTCTGCACACAGGAAGTGTTCAATAAATACCACTGATTGCATCAGAGAACTTCAGAAGTTCAGAGGATTGGCCAAAGTCCCACTTTTGGCCATGGCAGTGGCAAGAGAGAGAAGATTCCAGGAATCCAGAGTAATCAATTAATCAATCAATTGTATCAAGTGTGCAGAGCACCATACTAAGTGCTTGGGAGAGTTCAGCACAACAGAGTTGGGGTGCATTCTCTACCCGCAAGAGAAGCGGTGTGGCCAATTGGTTAGAGCACAGAGCTGGGAATCAGAAGGACCTGAGTTCTAATTCTAACTCGGCCACTTGTCTGCTGTGTCACCTTGGGCAAATCACTTCACTTTTCTGTGCCTCAGTTAACTCTTCTGCTAAATGGGGATTAAGATTGCGAGTACCATGTCGGGCATGGATTGTGTTCAACTTGATTAACTTTCATCTACCCCAGCACTTAGTACAATCAATCAATCAATCAATCGTATTTATTGAGAGCTTACTATGTGCAGAGCACTGTACTAAGCGCTTGGGAAGTACAAATTGGCAACACATAGAGACAGTCCCTACCCAACAGTGGGCTCACAGTCTAAAAGGGGGAGACAGAGAACAAAACCAAACATACCAACAAAATAAAATAAATAGGATAGAAATGTATAAGTAAAATAAATAAATAAATAAATAAATAAATAGAGTAATAAATTTGTACAACCATATATACATATATACAGGTGCTGTGGGGAAGGGAAGGAGGTAAGATGGGGGGATGGAGAGGGGGACGAGGGGGAGAGGAAGGAAGGGGCTCAGTCTGGGAAGGCCTCCTGGAGGAGGTGAGCTCTCAGCAGGGCCTTGAAGGGAGGAAGAGAGCTAGCTTGGCGGAGGGGCAGAGGGAGGGCATTCCAGGCCTGGGGGATGACGTGGGCCGGGGGTCGATGGCGGGACAGGCGAGAACGAGGTACAGTGAGGAGATTAGCAGTGGAGGAGTGGAGGGTGCGGGCTGGGCCGTAGAAGGAGAGAAGGGAGGTGAGGTAGGAGGGGGCGATGTGATGGAGAGCCTTGAAGCCCAGGGTGAGGAGTTTCTGCCTGATGCGCAGATTGATTGGTAGCCATTGGAGGTTTTTGAGGAGGGGAGTAATATGCCCAGAGCGTTTCTGGACAAAGATAATCCGGGCAGCAGCATGAAGTATGGATTGAAGTGGACAGAGACACGAGAATGGGAGATCAGAGAGAAGGCTGGTGCAGTAGTCCAGACGGGATAGGATGAGAGCTTGAATGAGCAGGGTAGCGGTTTGGATGGAGAGGAAAGGGCGGATCTTGGCACTGTTGCGGAGCTGAGACCGGCAGGTTTTGGTGACGGCTTGGATGTGAGGGGTGAATGAGAGAGCGGAGTCGAGGATGACACCAAGGTTGCGGGCTTGTGAGACGGGAAGGATGGTAGTGCCGTCAACAGAGATGGGAAAGTCAGGGAGAGGACAAGGTTTGGGAGGGAAGACAAGGAGCTCAGTCTTCGACATGTTGAGCTTTAGGTGGCGGGCGGACATCCAGATGGAGATGTCCTGAAGGCAGGAGGAGATGCGAGCCTGGAGGGAGGGGGAGAGAGCAGGGGCAGAGATGTAGATCTGAGTGTCATCAGCGTAGAGATGATAGTTGAAGCCATGGGAGCGAATGAGGTCACCAAGGGAGTGAGTGTAGATTGAGAACAGAAGGGGACCAAGCACTGAACCTTGGGGAACCCCCAAGTACACTGCCTGGCACATAGTAAGTGTTTAACAAATACCATTTTTTAAAAAAAGAGCTTACAGAGTAGAGGGGGAGACAGACATCAATATAAACATGTAATGTATAATAAATAATTTAGCAGCAAGGGCTCTGGATGTGCTTCAGTCCTCTTATGGAGAGCAACCCCTACTGACTTCAGATTATATTTGTTTCCAGGAGATTTCTGTGAAAGTGATAATTGCCCCACTGAGCCCTTTTGAGAAGCATTAATGCACCATTCAAGTTAAATAGGTATTGTTACAGTGCATGTTTACATGATTACTATTCTTTATCTTCAGTTTCCCGGAACTGGTGGAATTCATCAAAGTCCCATAAAAAGCAGCTTGCACACCAGGACAGAGGCTCACTACCTTTTCAGATGAAATAAAAAAATGCAATTCATGCCATTTACAGATGACTGAAAGCTCCTCAAGGGCAGGGAAATGTGTCTTCTAACTCTGTTGTTTTGTACTTTCCCAAGCCTTTAATAGGATTGCAAGCACTTTCTGCAGGGCTTTGCATATAATACATATACAATAAATCCTATGAATTGATTGATTGGGTATGTGTCAGTGTCCCACTCTCAAGGGCCTATTGATAATACCACATACTGAACCCTATCCATCTTGGCCTGTACCAATATTTTCA
The DNA here is from genome assembly GCF_015852505.1 of Tachyglossus aculeatus. Taxonomy (NCBI): domain Eukaryota; kingdom Metazoa; phylum Chordata; class Mammalia; order Monotremata; family Tachyglossidae; genus Tachyglossus; species Tachyglossus aculeatus. Next base: position 10,373,362 of record NC_052068.1, read on the forward strand.
AAAAGAGAATCAGAAGATGAGAAGTGCCTTTGAGTTTTTCATTCTTCTTCAGCTCTCCTTCCTCCCCCTCCCCCTGCTTCTCTGAGTGAACCGAACCCATCCTACCTCATCGTTTTCAGGAAATTTGTCCTACCGCAAGACATCTGGGTGGGAAAATACTGACTAGGTCACTGTGTCCTGGCAATTCTGTCATTTTCCTTTGGTGCATTTTCCTGGTTTGAAGAGCCTTATTTTAAGCGAATCAACTCTGAGGCCTCATGCTCTTACCCCACCCAGCCTGGAACACCCTCCTAACTTCAAATCAACCAAACCACAGCCCTTCTCATCTTCAATGCTCATCTTCTTGTGAAATCATATCTTCTTCAGTAACCATTAAAAAAATGGCATCAGCTAAGCACTTACTATATGCTCAGCACTATACTAAACAGCAGGGTAGGTTCAAGATAATCAAGTTGGACACCTTCCCTGTCCTGCATGGGGCTCAGTCTAAGTAGGAGGGAGGAAGATTTACATTTTACAGATGAGGAAACAGGTCCAGAGAAGTTACATGACTTGTCCAAGGTCATGCAGCAAAGAAGTTCATTCAGTTGTTCATTCAATCATATTTTTTGAGCACTTACTGTATGCAGAACACTGGACTAAGCACTTGGGAGAGTACAATAGACACAGTCCCTGCCCATAGCAAGCTTAAGGGCTAGAGGGGGGAGACAGACATCAATGAAAATAAATAAAATTACCTGAGAAGGGATTAGAATCCAGGTTCTCTGACTTTCCATGATCAATTTTTCCTATCCTTAGGCTATATCCCCCAACTTTCACTCCACTATTTCTGCACCAACTATATGCACATGTGAACTCACAACCATCTAGTTCACTTCTGTTCTTATCAATTTACACACCCTATTATTTCTGCACCAACTCATATCTATATGTCCACTTCTTCTTCCTCCTATCTGTAAATTATTTCAAGATCTCTCTCCATCCCCACTAGATTGTAGGTTCTACAGGAAAACAATCATGGCTACTAACTCCATTATGCTCTCCCATGTGCTCAGTATAGGGTTCTGCACATGGTATATGATAATAATAATAACTGTAGTATTTGTTAAGTGCTTACTATGTTCCAGACAAGGTACTAAGCGCTGGGGTGGAAACAAGCAAATCAAATTGGACACAGTCCCTGTCCCATGTGGGGCTCACAGTGTTAATCCCCATTTTACAGATGAGGGAACTGAGGCCCAGCGAAGTGACTTGCCCAAGGTCACACAATAGACTAGTGGAGGAACAGGATTAGAACCCGTGACCTTCTGACTTCCAGGCTCATCCACTACACCAATATGCTTCATAAATACAACTGACTGTTTGATTGGTTGATGAGGGAGTCTGAGCTTAGCCTCAGGCCCCTTGAACAATATTGTAAGTTTGTCATGGGCAGGGAACATTCATCATCAACCGTATTTATTGAGCGCTTACTGTGTGCAGAGCACTGTACTAAGCGCTTGGGAAGTACAAATTGGCAACGTATAGAGACAGTCCCTACCCAACAGTGGGCTCACAGTCTAAAAGGGGATATTCCTGTTGTATTGTAATACTGTACTCCCCCAGTGCTTACTACAGTGCTCTGCCCTCCGGAAGTGCTCAATAAATATTGCTGACTGACAAGAGGGAGTGAAAACGAGTGGCTACAGTTTGAGGTCCTGCTTGGGGGAAAGACCCAGAATTCCAAGCTGGGCCCACCTGCCTTTCAGCTTTGATTCAGATTCTGGCATTTTTTTATGGTATCTGTTAGGCACTTACTATGTGTCAAACACTGTTCTAAGTGCTGGGGTAGGTATAGGTTAATTAGTTCCAACACAGTCCCTGTCCCTCATGGGGCTCACAGTTTCAATCCCCATTTTACAGATGAGGTAACTGAGTTCCAGGGAAGTGAAGTGTCTTGCCCAAGGTTACAGGGCAGACAAGTGGTGGAGCTGGGATTAGAACCCATGACCTTCTGATTCCTGGGCCCACGCTCTACTACGCCGTGTGTACACTGGCATATACTGGACGGAGGAACAATTAGGAGAATGGAGGTTTGCCAGGACCTCAGCTTCCGGTGGTAAGCAAGGTAAGTGGTCTCTTTAGGACGTCTGGCTGGCAGCACAGATAGTAGTGAACTTTCTGACATGCTCATGAGGTTTATCATTTGGGACACCATAAAGATAAAACCCATCATTCAATTAATCAGTGCTATACACTGAGCCCTTACTGTGTGCATCAGTTAATCAACCAAGAGAATCAATTATGACTAGCAGCATGGCCTAGTGGATAGAGAATGAGCCTGGGAGTCAGAAGGACCTGGGTTCTAATCCCTGCTCTGTCACTTGTCTGCTGTGTGACCCTGGGCAAGTCACTTTATTTCTCTGTGCCTCGTTCACCTCATCTTTAAAATGGGGATTAAGGCTGTGAGCCCCATCCGGGACAGCGACTGTGTCCAACCTGCTTAACTTGTATCTACCCCAATGCTTAGTACAGTGCCTGACACACAGTAAGCACTTAACAAATATCATTAGAAAAATAATTAATCATATTTATTGAGTACTTATTGTGTGCAGAGCAGTGTACTAAGCCTTGGAAAAGGACGGTATAACAGTTGGTAGACACGTTCCCTCCACAAAACAAGTTTACAATCTTACTGAGTTTACTGTGTCCAACCTGATTACCTTGTATCTACCCCCAGTGCTTAGAAAAGTGCTTGGGACATAGCATGCTCTTAACAAGTAGCATAATTATTATTATTATTATTTAAGGAGGAAACAGAATTCTTAGCAGCAGTGAATGATGAACAGCAACAATAAAAGTATTTATTGAGCATCTGATAGGTATAGTGCATTGAACTAAATACTTGAGAAGGACAGTAGAAAGAAAATGCATGTTCCCTGGCCTGCGAAGAGCTTACACTCCAGTGGGTGTAACATTCATTCATTCATTCAATCGTATTTATTGAGCACTTACTGTGTGCAGAGCACTGTACTAAGTTCTTGGAAAGTACAATTCAGAAACAAAGAGAGATAATCCCTGCCCATAATGGGCTCACAGTCTAAAAGCGGGGAAACAGACATTTAAACAAGTAAACAGGCATCAATAGCATCAATATAAATTCATTCATTCCATCATATTTATTGAGCGCTTACTGTGTGCAGAGCACTGTACCAAGCTCTTGGGAAGTACAAGTTGGCCATTTAGAGATGGTCCCTACCCAACAATGGGCTCACAGTCTAGAAGATAAATAGAATTATAGATATATATACACATCAGAACAAGTAAACAGGCATAGGTATGTACATATATACACAAGTGCTGTGGGGTGGGGAGGGGGAGTAATAATAATAATAATAATAATGGCATTTATTAAGCACTTCCTATGTGCAAAGCACTGTTCTAAGTGCTGGGGAGGTTACAAGGTAATCAGGTTGTCCCACGGGGTTGCTCACAGTCTTCATCCCCATTTTACAGATGAGGGAACTGAGGCCCAGAGAAGTGAAGTGACTTGCCCAAAATCACAGAGCTGACAAGAGGCGGAGTCAGGATTAGAACCTCTGACTCCACAGCCCAGGCTCTTTCCACTAAGCCATTATAAGGGGGCAAGTCGAGGCATTGGGGAGGGAAGGAGGAGCTGAGGAAAAGGGGGGTAGTCTGGGAAGGCCTCCTGGAGGAGGTGAACCTTCACTAGGGCTTTGAAGAGGGGAAGTGTGATTGTTTGGCAGATCTGAAGAGGGAGGGCATTCCAGACCAGGGGTAGGATGTGGGCCAGAGGTTGATGGCAGGACAGGTGAGAATGAGGGCCAGTGAGGAGGTTAGTACCAGAGGAGCAGAGTGTGTGGGCTGGGCTGTGGAAGGAGAGAAGGGAGGTGAGGTAGGACAGGGTAAGGCGATGGAAAGCTCTGAAGCCAATAGTGAGGAGTTTTTGCTTGATACAGAGGTTGATAGGCAACCACTAGAGGTTTTTGAGGAGTGGGGCGACACGCTCAGAACGTTTCTTTAGAAAGATAACTCGGGCAGCAGAGTGAAGTATAGACTGAAGTGGGAAGAGACAGGAGGTTGGGAGACCATAAAGGAGGCTGATACAATAATCCAGTCAGGATAGGATGAGTGATTGTACTAACATGGTAGCAGTTTGGATAGAGAGGAAAGGGCGGATCTTGGCGATATTGCGAAGGTGAGACCAGCAGGTTTTGGTGATGGATGGGATATGTGGAGTGAATGAGAGAGCGGAGTCAAGGATAACACCAAGTTTGTGGACTTGGGAGACAGGAAAGATGGTTGTGCCGTCCACAGTGACAGGAATTTCAGGGAGAAGACAGGGTTTGGAAGGGAAGATAAGGAGCTCAGTTTTGGACATGTTGTGTACACAAGCCCCATCAGTGGCAGCTCTGTTCTCTCCACCTCTAAAGGAGGGAATTTTTCTTCCTTTTCTTTGGGGATGAGAGAAACACCTAGCATTCTGCTAAGTAAATGCAACTATCCCTCCCCAAAATCGATCAGTCAATCAGTCAACCATACTTATTGAGTGCTTACTGTGTGCAGAGCACTGTCCTAAGCACTTGAAAGAGTACAATTTAACAATTCCCTGCCGATGCACATACAGTCTATAAGGGGAGATGGACATTAATATAAACAAGCAAATTCCGGATATGGATATAAGTGCTGTGGAGCTAAGAGAAGGGTGTATAAGGGGAGCAAATCAGGGTGACCCAGAAGGAAGTGGGAGAAGATGATGATGATGATGGTGGCATTTGTTAAGCACTTACTATGTGCAAAGCACTGTTCTAAGTGCTGGGGAGGATACGAGGTGATCAGGTTGTCCCACATGGGGCTCACAGTCTTAATCCCCATTTTACAGATGAGGTAACCGAGGCACAGAGAAGTTAAGTGACTTGCCCCAAAGTCACACAGCTGACAAGCGGCGGAGCCCAGATTAGAACCCATGACCTCTGACTCCCAAGCCCGGGCTCTTTCCACTGAGGACTTAAAAATCTTGGAGAGAAGGTGTCTTCAATAAGTCTTTGAAGGTGAGGGAAGTGATGGTCTCTCAGATATGAAGAGGGAGGGCATTCCAGGCCAGAGGCAGGACTCATGGGTGAGAGGTCAGCGGTGAGATAGACGAGCTTGGGATACAGTGAGTAGGGTGGCATTAAAGTGCAGTACTAAGCGCTTAGTACAATGCTCTGCACACATTCATTCATTCAATCGTATTAGTAAGCGCTCAATAAATATGATTGAATGAATGAATGAATGAATGAATGAATGAATGAATGAATGAATGAAAGAGGCAAAGTGTATGAGGGTCACTGCTCTGGACGTCTTCTGTGGCCCCCCAGGCCAGGGATAAAGGCTGTTCCTGAGCCCTCTCAGACATCTCCTTTGCTGCCGAAAAAAGCACCGTGGTAACTGCCACCTTCCTTCCCATCACCAAGGACCCTCTGCTCCCACCCCCACCCACAGCATGGGGCCTCCACAGAACCCTGGGAATATGGTGGCCACGGGGATGCCCTGAACTCTGAGCCCCCAGGAGCCTGAAGCTGCTCCTCTAGCCACAGCACCCCACCGATTTCGATTTTATTCTACGTACCTGTCCATGTCGTGTTTTCGTATTACATCAACCCTGATGCATCTGTCTCCTGTCCCTTCTCCCCAGTTATACTTTAAGATTGTGAGCTCCTAAGGGACAGGGACCGTGTTAAATTCTCGCTCACGTATTCTCTCTCAGCACTTAGTAACAATAATAATAATAATAATAATGACATTTATTAAGCACTTACTATGTGCAAAGCACTGTTCTAAGTGCTGGGGAGGTTACAAGGTGCTCAGGTTTTCCTACGGGGGGTTCACAGTCTTAATCCTCATTTTACAGATGAGGTAACTGGGGCACAGAGAAGTTAAGTGACTTGCCCAAAGTCACACAACTGACAACTGGCAGAGCCGGGATTTGAACCCATAATAATAATAATAATGATGACATTTGTTAAGCGCTTACTATGTGCAAAGCACTGTTCTAAGAGCTGGGGGGATACAATGTGATCAAGTTGTCCCACGTGGGGCTCACAGTCTTAATCCCCATTTTTACAGATGAGGTAACTGAGGCTCAGAGAAGTTAAGTGACTTGCCCAAGGTCATACAGCAGACTTGTGGTGGATCTGGGATTCGAACCCATGACCTCTGACTCCAAAGCCCATGCTCTTTCCACTGAGCCACGCTGCTTCTCTGTACAGTAGTACAGTCCTTTAGATTGTAGCTCATTGTGGGCAGGGAATGAGTCTGTTATAATGTTGTATTGTCCTCTCCCAAGCACTTAGGAAGTGCTCTGCATGCAGTATGCACTCAATAAATAGGAATGACTGACTACTCTGCACACAGTAAGTGCATAATAAATACTATTACTACTACTTATACTAGTTCTATAATTATTTCTTGGGAGAGTACAATAGAGTTAGTAGATACTCTACTATGCTGAGAAGCAGCATGGCTTAGTGCAAAGAGCACGGGCTTGGGAATCAGAGGTCATGAGTTCTAATTCTGGCTCTGCCACTTGTCAGCTGTGTGACTTTGGGCAAGTCACTTAACTTCTCTGTGCCTCAGTTACCTCATCTGTAAAATGGAGATCAAGACTGTGAGCCCCAAGTGGGACAGCCTGATTGTCTTGTATCTATCCCAGTGCTTGGAACAGTGCTTGGCACATAGTAAGCGCTTAACAAATAATAATAATAATAATGATAATAATGATGGCATTTGTTAAGCGCTTACTATGTGCCAAGCACTGTTTCTATGTGCTGGAGGCAGGGCGGGGGGGATACAAGGTGATCAGGTTGTCCCATATGGGGCTCACAGTCTTAATCCCCTTTTTACAGATGAGGTAACTGAGGCTCAGAAAAGTTAAGTGACTTGCCCAAGGTCACATAGCAACATGTGGCAGAGCCAGGACCTCTGACTCCCAAGCCCGGGCTCTTTCCACTGAGCCATGCTGCTTTTCTCTATACCGACATTATCATTATTATTATTAATATAATTATTATATTATTAATAATATATGTATTATATATAAATAATACAATTATTACATTGATATTTATTGTTGTTGTTATTATACCATTCCTGACTTTTGGGGCTACCTAATCTAATGGGACAGAGAGAAATACAAAATAAAGTGCAGGTAGGGGAAAGTGTGCTTAAAACTCTGTACCTAAGCAAAGCGTTTAGGGAGGGCAGGTGTCAGGGGTGAGTCAGTCAGTCATATTTATTGAGCGCTTACTGTGTGCAAAGCATAGTACTTCACGTTTAGTACAGGGTGAGTGTCCAAGTGCTCAGGTGAAGCAGAAGGGCTGGATTGGCAGTAAAAAAGGGAAACAGGGTGAGGAGAAAGATAGATTAATCAGGAAAGACCTCTTGGAGGAGATGTGATTTGAAAAAGTCTTTGAAAATGGGGAAAGCAGAAGTCTGCCAGATGTGAAGGAGTTCCAGGCAAGAGGGGCTTCGTGAGCAACAGGTAAGTGGCAAGAGAAATGAGAATGAGGCACAGCAAGTAGGTTGGTGTTGAAGGAGTGAAGTGCGCGAGCTGGGCTGTAGTAGGAGAGGAGCAAGGGTAGTGAGGAAGGAGTGAGTCAGTTGTCTTTTATTGAGTACTTACCAGGCGTGGAGCACTGTACTAAGTGTTTGGGAGAGTACATTAGAACAATATGAGAAGCAGCATGGTGTAGTGGCTAGAGCCCGGGCCTGGGAATCAGAAGGTCATGGGTTCTAATCCTAGCTCTGCCACTTGTCTGCTGCATGGTCTGTTGTGTGACCTTGGGCAAGTCACTTCACTTCTCTGGGCCTCAGTTACCCCATCTGTAAAATGGGGATTGAGACTTTGAGCCCCACGCGGGTCAGGGAGTGGGTTCAACCTGATTTACTTGTATCTACCCCAGTGCTTAGTACTGTGCCTGGCACATAGTAAGTAATTAATTAATTAGAATCATAATTATTTTATAACAGACACATTCCCTGCCCACAATGAGCTTACAGTCTAGAGGGCTGGGTGATTGCTTTAAAGGTAATGGTCAGAAGTTTCTGCTTGATGCAGAGGGGAATGACAACCATTGGAGGCTCCTGAGGAAAAGGGAGATGTATACAGAGTGCAATGTATGACATCAAACATCTCAGCTTACATAACGTCATCAGATCCTGTACAGTGGGGGAAATCACTCGGCTCTTACCTCACCATGCACAGTTCACCCATCTTCACAACACTTCTGCAGGGCTCTCTCTTTCCAGAAGCTTTCCCTGATTGGTTTTCCTTCTCCCCCTGGTCACACCCTCCCTACTATTGTCTCCTCACTCTTGCACTCTTTATTTCTCCTTGCACATTTTTGAATACTCTACTTTTGGGGCACGCTCTCTGTAAATTATTTTGTGTCTGTCTCCCCTGTTAGATTATGAGCTCCTTGTGGTCAGGAATGGCCTCCTCTTCTTCCATTTCCCTTCCAAAACTGCTTAGAACAGTGTTCTGCACGTATTAGGTCTTCATGGATATGATTGATTGATTAATTAAGAGGAATCGTTGGCCAGATGAGAACTGAATTTTGTTCCTGGTTTTCGGGAAGAGAAAAGCTGGCTCCATTTCAAAAGAAAACATTTTAATCAGGGGTGATTTAAAAAGAGCACATGATTCTAAAAATTCTATTTGCATTTCTGGAATGTTTGTTTGGCAAACTTTCAGCCAAGTCACTGAGAAAAAGCCCCAGTTGGCCAGTAAGCAATAATTTTGTTCTTCATTTTCACGTGAGTCTGTTGAAGTTATTTCAAAGGTATTTTACTTCACATTTACCTGAATTGATTTCCAGTGCCTTCCTTCACATCCAACAGACCATCACTCTCCCCATCTTCAAAGCCCTGCTGAAATCAAATCTCCTCCAATAGGTCTTCCATGACTAATCCCTCACTTTTCCTAATCACCCTCCCTTCTGCATTGCCTATTCACTTAAACCTACCCCTAAAGGACTTTGATATTCCCCCCACCCCAGCCTCATGGCATTTATGTCCATTATCTTAATACTCTGCCATTTCTCCCCATCTGTAAATTATTTTAATGTTCATCTTCCTCTAGACAGTAAGGTCATTGTGGACAGGGAATTTGTCCATTATATTGTTGTGTCGTACTCTTCCAAATGCTTAGTACAGTGCTCTGCACACAGTAAGCGCTCAATAAATATGGCTGATTCCCTGGTAGATTGTAAGCTCCTTGAGGGCATGGATTGCATCCCGGCTCCGTCAACTGTCAGCTGTGTGACTTTGGGCAAGTCACTTAACTTCTCTGTGCCTCAGTTACCTCATCTGTAAAATGGGGATTAAGACTGTGAGCCCCTGTGGGACAACCTGATCCCCTTGTAATCTCCCCAGCACTTAGAACAGTGTTTTGCACATAGTAAGTGCTTAATAAATTCATTCATTTTTATTATTATTATTATTATTATTGCATCTACTAACTCTTTTATATTGTACTCCCACAAGGGAAGAGCTTAGAACAGTGCTTGACACACAATAAGCTCTAATAAATACCATTATTGTTATCATTATTATTATTAGTTCTCTGCACATAGTAAGCACTCAATAAATATCATTGATGGATTCACTGACTAAATCCAAGGAGATGTACCCAGAGCCTTGTCTAGTTCTCCTTCGTTAATCAATCAATAATCAGTGGTATTTATTGAGCGCTTACCATGTGCAGAACACTGTACCAAGCACTTAGGAGAGTACGATGCAATAGAGTCAGGAGACGCGATCCCGGTTCACAAGGGTCAGTTGATCAATCAAGCAGCAGAGCACAGTGGCTACAGCACGGGCCTGGGAGTCACAAGGTCCTGGGTTCTAATCCCATCTCCGCCACTTGTCTGCTGTGTGACTTTGGGCTAGTCATTTCTCTGTGCCCCAGTTCTCTCATCTGTAAAATGGGACTCAAGACTGTGAGCCCCACATGGGACCACCTGATTACTTTGTATCTACCCCACTGCTTAGAACAGTGCTTGGCACATTGTAAGCACTTATCAAATACCATAATTAGTATTAATTATTCATATTACTTATTGAGGGCTTATTGAGTCCAGAGCACTGTACTAAGCCCTTGGAAGAGTCCTATATAATAATGATAATAATAATAATAATAATAGTGGCATTTGTTAAGCGCTTACTATGTGCCATGCCTTGTACTCAGCGCTGGGGTGGATACAAACAAATCAGGTTGGACACTGTCCCACATGGGGCTCAAAGATTCAATCCCCATTTTCCAGATGAGGTAACTGAGGCATAGAGAAGTGAAGTGACTGGCCAGGTCACACAGCTGACAAGTGGTGGAGCCGAGAGTTGGTAGACACTGCCCACAACAAGCTTCCAGTCTAGAGGAGTTTCCAATCTATGGACGTCCTCAATGTCTCTTCCTCCTGTCAGTTGCAATGCAGATTCACAGTATGGAAATGTTGGTTTTCAGGGCAGCTCTCCAATGCTTCATCGTATTAATGGATTGGCAGACCCCAAAAGGGCAGCTGATGGGTGTGAATTTGGCCATGGAAACTCCTCAACCCTTAGCACAATGCTGATACAGTATATGCAAACTATTTTCTCTGCCAAAAGCAGCTTGGAAATGTTTGTCTTCCATCCTCCTGGCCCTGGCAGGGAAGACTCTGCCATTATGTGCATCTAGCTTTTTTTCTATTTATTTTGATGACAACACCTGTCCACAGGTTTTGTTTTGCTGTCTGTCTCCCCCTTCTAGACTGTGAGCCCGTTGCTGGGTAGGGACTGCCTCTATATGTTGCCAACTTGAACTTCCCAAGCGCTTAGTACAGTGCTCTGCACACAGTAAGCGCTCAATAAATATGATTGAATGAATGAATTGGGATCCTCAGGCCGAGAATTTAACATCTTTGCTACTTGGTTTCCTCCTCTGAAGAAGAGGGAAGGGACTAGCTACCTTACTGGGGTCTCCTCAGACCACCGTGGTGATAATCACTTTGAACATACCTGCCTGCCCTCCGAGCCCCTTAGACAGAGAGGACTTACCTCCCAATCAATCAATAGTATTTATTGAGCACCTACTGCTTGCTGAGCACTCTTCTAAGTGCTGTCTCTCCAGAGACCTTCAGAGATCAATCAAAGGGAGCTGAAAACACTAAATGAATTTGCCTGAAGCTCTGTGCTTCTGGTGCCCATTGTCTTCCAAGTAGACAAAATTTGGTCTAATGTGAAGGGAGACAGACGATGTCCCTCTCCTACCGTATTTCATGGATTTCCTGCAATAGTACTCACTCCTCTAATGCCGTTCTACTCACTGGTCCTCAATCTCATTTTCTCGCCACTGATTCCTTGCCCTTTTCCTGCCACTGGACTGGAACTCCCTCCCCTTCAAAGCCAAAAAGACCACCACTCTCTCCCCCTTCAAAGCCAAAAGACCACCACTCTCCCCCCCTTCAAAGCCCTCCGAAAAATCACATCTCATTCAAGAAGCCTTCCCCAACTAAGGCTTCTTGTCCCCCAGTCCCTCCCTCTCCGTTCTGTGGCGCCAATGTACTAGGATCTGTCCCCTTTAAGCAGTTACTATACACCGCATCCTCAGCCCCAGGCAGTCATGTGCACACGAATTTGTAATTTACATTAATGTCTGTCTCTCCATCTAGACTTTAAGCTCCTTGTGGGCAGGGATCCTGTCTACCAACTCCATTATATTGTACTCTTCCAAGTGCTTATTTTGGTGCTCTGCACTCAGTAAACATTCAATAAATTCTATTGATTGACTGATTGATTGATTGATTGAGGCAGCATGGCTCAGTGGAAAGAGCCCGGGCTTTGGAGTCAGTGGCCATGGGGTTCAAATCCTGGCTCTGCCAATTGTCAGCTGTGTGACTTTGGGCAAGTCACTTAACTTCTCTGGGCTTCAGTTACCTCATCTGTACAATGAAGATTGACTGTGAGCCCCCCGTGGGACAACCTGATCACCTTGTATCCCCCCAGCGCTTAGAAAAGTGTTTTGCACATAGTAAGTGCTTAATAAATGCCATCATCATCACTAAAATAAATTATTAGTGGGGGGGAAGTAGCAGTGTTTAAAGATAAGTACATATATGCTTTAGGGCCGGGGTGGGATAATGCCTAGATACTTAGGAGGTGAAGACTCAAGGGCTTAGTGGAGCAACAGAGGGAGAGTCAGGAGCTGGCCTGAATCTAGACTGAAAGCTCCTTGTGGGTAGGGAACATGTCTACCAACTCGGTTGAATTGTTCTTGCCCAAGTTCCCTACTATACAGTCATTCATTCATTCATTCATTCATTCATTCATTCATTCATTCATTCATTCAATCATATTTATTGAGCACTTACTGTGTGCAGAGCACTATACTAAGCATTTGGGAGTGGACAATATAACAATAAACTGACAGATTCCCTGCCCACAACAAGCTTACAGTGTAGAGGGGGAGACAGACATTAATAGAAATAAAGAAATAACTGATATGGACATAAAAGCTGTGGGGCTGGGAGGAGGGATGAATAAAGGGAACAAGTCAGGTTGATGCAGAAGGGATTGGGAAAAGAGAAAAGGAGGGCTTAGTCAGGGAAAGCCTCTTGGAGATGTGCTTTCCACATAGTAAAGGCCCAATAAATACCACTGATTGATTGATAGGGAAATAAGGCTCACAAGCCCGCAACCTTGGTGTCATCCTCGACTCCGCTCTCTCATTCACCCCTCACATCCAAGCCGTCACCAAAACCTGCCGGTCTCAGCTCCACAACATTGCCAAGATCCACCCTTTCCTCTCCATCCCAACCGCTACCCTGCTCATTCAAGCTCTCATCCTATCCCGTCTGAACTACTGCATCAGCCTTCTCTCTGATCTCCCATCCTCGTGTCTCTCTCCACTTCAATCCATACTTCATGCTGCTGCCCGGATTATCTTTGTCCAGAAACGCTCTGGGCATATCACTCCCCTCCTCAAAAATCTCCAGTGGCTACCAATCAATCTGCGCATCAGGCAGAAACTCCTCACCCTGGGCTTCAAGGCTCTCCATCACCTCGCCCCCTCCTACCTCACCTCCCTTCTCTCCTTCTACTGCCCAGTCCGCACCCTCTGCTCCTCCACCGCTGATCTCCTCACCGTACCTCGCTCTCGCCTGTCCCGCCATCGACCCCCGGCCCACGTCATCCCCCAGGCCTGGAATGCCCTCCCTCTGCCCATCCGCCAAGCTAGTTCTCTTCCTCCCTTCAAGGCCCTGCTGAGAGCTCACCTCCTCCAGGAGGCCTTCCCAGACTGAGCCCCTTCCTTCCTCTCCCCCTCGTCCCCCTCTCCATCCCCCACATCTTACCTCCTTCCCTTCCCCACAACACCTGTATATATGTATATATGTTTGTACATATTTTTTACTCTATTTATTTATTTTATTTGTACATATCTATTCTATTTATTTTATTTTGTTAGTATGTTTGGTTTTGTTCTCTGTCTCCCCCTTTTAGACTGTGAGCCCACTGTTGGGTAGGGACTGTCTCTATATGTTGTCAATTTGTACTTCCCAAGCGCTTAGTACAGTGCTCTGCACATAGTAAGTGCTCAATAAATACGATTGATGATGAAATAAGGAAGATCAAACTGCATATGGGGTACAAGGCCTGAGCAAAGCAGAAGGGAGGGCAAATAGGATAAGAGAATGAGAGTTTAGTCAGGCTAGCTTCCTGAAGAAGATATGATTTTAGTAGGGCTTGGGAGGTGGTGGGAGTGGTGGACTGTTGGATAACAATAATAATAATGATAGCATCTATTAACAGCTTACTATATGCAAAGCACTGTTCTAAGTGCTGGAGAGGTTACAAGGTGATCAGGTTGTCCCACATGGGGCTCACAGTCTTAATCCCCATTTTACAGATGAGGGAACTGAGGCACAGAGAAGTTAAGTAACTTGCCCAAAGTCACACAGCTGACAATTGGCGGAGCCAGGATTTGAACCCATGACCTCTGACTCCAAACCCTGTGCTCTTTCCACTGAGCCACACTGCTTCTCGGGAATTCCAGGCCAGGAAGGAGGATGTGGGAGAGGGGTCAGCGTCCAGATAGATGAGTTTTGAGGTACAGATAGTAGGTTGGTGTTCCAGGAGCTTCGTGTATGAGCTGGGTTGTAGTAGGAGATTAGTGAGGTGAGGCAGGAGGGGGAGAGGGGATTGAGAGCCTTAAAGTTGGTGATAAAGATTTTCTGTTTGGGGTGGAGATGATTAAGCAAAGTATGGAGGCTTTTAAGGAGTGGAATGACAAATGCGGAAGGCTTTTTTAGAAAAATGATCCAAACAGCAGTGTGAAGTATGGACTGGAGTGAGGAGAGGCAGGAGGCTGGGAGGTCAGGAAGAAGGCTGATGCAGTAGTTGAGACAGGAAATGGTAAGTGGAAATGGACCAAGTGGGTAGCAGTTTGGTTGGAGAAGATCGGATTCTCGTGCAGGAATAAGAGTCTACCGATTCTACTGTACTTTCCAAAGCCCTTAATACAGTGCTCTGCATACAGTAAGAGCTCAATAAATACCACTGATTGATTGGGAGAGAACATGTCAGTTGTGTTGCACTTTCCCAAGGACTTCATTCAATCAATCAAATTTATTCATTCATTCAATTATTTATTGAGCGCTTACTGTGCGCAGAACACTATACTAAGCACTTGGAAAGTACAAATTGGCAACATATAGAGAAGGCCCCTACTTTATTAAGCACTTACTGTGTGCAGAGTACTGTTCTAAGCGCTTGGGAAAGTACAATACAGCAACAAAGAGTGACAATCCTTGCCCAAAGAGAGTTCACAGTCTAGTGGGGGGAGACAGAGATCAATACAAATAAACAGATATCAATATAAATAAATAAAATTACGGATATACACCTAAGTACATTTCCCCCAGAGGGCGCTCAATACATGTCATTACTACACTCACCACAATCACGAGGTTCATCCAAGTAAACTCTGGGACCAGGGAAAAAGAAGACAGGTGTCCAAACTTCCAGTCCTGTTCTCTTTCCGATAGACCACACTGCTCATATCCAATGGAGGAGACCAGTGCTCCTTGAAAATACTCTCTTTGGCCACCCAATGGATGACCCAATAGAGAATAAAGATAGAGAAGCAGCGTGGTTCAGTGGAAAGAGCATGGGCTTTGGAGTCAGAGGTCATGGGTTCAAATTCAGGCTCTGCCAATTGTCAGCTGTGTGACTTAGGGCAAGTGACTTCACTTCTCTGTGCCTCAGTTTCCTCATCTGTACAATGGGGATTAAGACTGTGAGTCCCCCATGGCACAACCTGATCACCTTGTAACCTCCCCAGCGCTTAGAACAGTGTTTTGCACATAGTAAGCGCTTAATAAACACCATTATTATTATCATTATTATTATGACAAAGGGAGCAGAGCAAAGAAGAGGGATGGGGTTGACGCTTTTAACCTTTTGTGAAACTACCTCATCCGTCTTCCATTTCCTACTGTCAGTGATGGATATAATTATAAAGATTTTGTAGTTATGGAAAAGATGGAAAACTAAGGTGAATTGAAAAGGCTCTAAATGATTCTAAAATAGAAGCATGATGAATATTGTGGTTCAACACGTAGTCATGGAATTGCTGAGAAGTTATGAAAATCAATTTGCCAGTGAACGATCCATCCATCTTATTTCTTAACAAAAAAGAAAGAAAGAAAGAAATCTAGATTATTATTATTACATTGTCTGGCACATAGTAAGCACTTAACAAATACCTACTCCTTAAATTGTGAGCCCCATGTAGGGCAGGGTCTGTGTTATATTCCATCTAACCCAGTGTTGAATACAGTGCACATAGTAAGCACTGAACAGATTCCACAATTCCTCTTATTATGATGATTTTATCATTATAATTATTATTATAATAATTATTCATTCATTCAATCATATTTATTGAACACTTACTGTGTGCAGAGTACCATACTAAGCACTTGGAAAGTACAATTTAGCAATAAAGGGAGACAATCCCTGCCCACAATGGGCTATTTTTCAAATGGAAGTTTCCTGAAATCCCTTGCCAATTCTAGGCAAAGGTTATGTTCACTTTTTGTTATTGATGGGAAATTCTCATTCTGGTTATGTAAGATATATTTGAACTTCCAAATTCTGTTGCTGTTTTCAAGGTTTATGCTTTCCTCAATTTTCCTTCCTCCAATGTTAGGAAAGTTAAGTGCTTACTATGTGCAAAGCACGGTACTAAGCACTGTACTAAGCACTGGAGAGGATACAAGGTGATCAGGTTGTCCCCTGTGGGGCTCACAATCTTAATCCCCATTTAAACGCTGCAGTGGATACAAGCATATCAGGTTGGACACAGTCCCCATCCTGCATAGGGCTTACAGTCTTCATCCCCATTTTACAGATGAGGTAACTGAGGCACAGAGAAGCGAAGTGGCTCGCCCAAAGCCACACAGCAGATAAGTGGCAGAGGCAGGATTAGATTCCATGACCTTCTGACTCCCAGGCCTGTGAACCCATATTTTATCCCCATTTTGCAGATGAGGAAAATGAGGTCAGGAGGGGTTAAATGACTTGCCCAAAGTCACACAGCAGACAAGTGAAGCAGCGTGGCCTAGTGGAAAGAGCACAGGCCTGGGCATCAGAGGACCTAGGTTCTAATCCAGGCTCTGTCCACTTGTGTGCTGTGTGACCTTGGGTAAGTCACTTCACTTTTCTGGGCCTTGATTCCCTCATCTGTGGACCCTAGGTGGGAGAGGGACTGTGTCTGACCCAATTAGCTTTTATCTACCCCAGTACTTAGTACAGTGCCTGGCACGTAGTAAGTGCTTAACAAATACCACAATTATTATTATTATTACTTATAATAATAAGAAGAAGAATAAGAATGGCACTTATTTAGTGCTTACTATGTGCAGAGCACTGTTCTACACACTTGGGAGGTTTCAAGGTGATCAGGTTGTCCCACTGGGGGCTCACAGTCTTAATCCCCATTTTACAGATGAGGTAACTGAGGCACAGAGAAGTTAAGTGACTTGCCCAAAGTCACACAGCTGACAAGTGGCAAAGCTGGGATTTCATTCATTCATTCAATCGTATTTATTGAGCGCTTACTGTGTGCAGAGCACTGTACTAAGCATTTGGGAAGTACAAGTTGGCAACATATAGAGACGGTCCCTACCCAACAGTGGGCTCACAGTCTAGAAGGGGGAGACAGACAACAAAACAAAACATATAAACAGGGTAAAATAAATAGAATAAATATGTACAAATAAAATAAATAAATAAATAGAGTAATAAATACGTACAAACATACATACATATATACAGGTGCTGTGGGGAAGGGAAGGAGGTAAGGCGGGGGGAATGGAGAGGAGGAGGAGGGGGAAAGGAAGGAGGGGGCTCAGGTTGGGAAGGTCTCCTGGAGGAGGTGAGCTCTCAGTAGGGCCTTAAAGGGAGGAAGAGAGCTAGCTTGGCGGATGTGCAGAGGGAGGGCATTCAAGGCCAGGGGGGTGACATGGGCCAGGGGTCAATGGCGGGACAGGCGAGAACAAGGCACAGTGAGGAGATTAGCGGCAGAGGAGTGAAGGGTGCGGGCTGGGATGTAGAAGGAGAGAAGAGAGGTGAGGTAGGAGGGGGTGAGGTGATGGGAAGCCTTGAAGCCCAGGGTGAGAAGTTTCTGCCTGATGTGTAGGTTGATCGGTAGCCACTGGAGATTTTTGAGGAGGGGAGTAACATGCCCAGAGTGTTTCTGGACAAAGACAATCTGGGCAATGGCGTGAAGTATGGATTGAAGTGGGGAGAGACAGGAGGATGGGAGATCGGGGAGGAGGCTGATACAGTAATCCAGATGGGATAGGATGAAAGCTTGAACGAGCAGGGTAGCGGTTTGGATGGAGAGGAAAGAGCAGATCTTGGCAATGTTGCGGAGCTGAGAGTGGCAGGTTTTGGTGACGGCTTGGATGTGGGGGTGAACGAGAGAGCAGAGTCGAGGATGACACCAAGGTTGCGGGCTTGTGAGACGGGAAGGATGGTAGTGCCGTCAACAGTGATGGGAAAATCAGGGAGAGGGCAGGGTTTGGGAGGGAAGACAAGGAGTTCAGTCTTGGACATGTTGAGTTTTAGGTGGCGGGCAGACATCCAGATAGAGATGTCCTGAAGGCAGGAGGAGATGCGAGCCTGGAGGGAGGGAAAGAGAGCAGGGGAAGAGATGTAGATTTCATCTCTGACTCCAAAGCCTGGACTCTTTCCACTGAGCCACTCTGCGGTTAGAACACAGCTCCTCTGACTCCCAGGCCTGTGCTCTTTCCACTAGGCCTCGCGACCTCTCATTTTACTTCATATCGGACCATTCTGTGGACTTCTTTTACCCATGGGAGAGATCATTATAATGGGCAAACTGAAAGACAAGAAATGTTTCATTTTTTTTTCTATCAGAGGAGGCTCTTGTGATGGAGAAGGCACTGGGGCCTCAGCGACTATTCCCTTCATCCTTTGGTGTCTGTGCTGAGACAGTCAGTCAGTCAGTTGTATTTATTGAGCGCTTACTGGGTGCAGAGCACTGTACTAAGTACTTGGGAGAGTACACTAGAGCAATATAATGGACACATTTCTACCCATGGTGTGGTTTAGTTCAAAGAGCACAGGCTTGGGAGTCAGAGGGTGTGGGTACTAATCCTGACTCTGTCACTGGTCTGCTGTGTGGCCTTGGGCAAGTCATTTCACTTCTATGGGCTTCAGTTACCTTATCTGTAAAATGGGGATCAAGACTGTGAGCCCCATAATAATAATGTTGGTATTTGTTAAGCAATTAGTATGTGCCAAGCACTGTTCTAAGCACTGGGGGATACAAGGTAACCAGGTTGTCCCATGTAGGGCTCACAGTCTTCATCCTCATTTTACAGATGAGGGTACTGAGGCACAGATAAGTCAAGTGACTTGCCCAAAGTCACACAGCTGACAAGTGGTGGAGTTGGGATTTGAACCCACGACCTCTGACTCCCAAGCCCGGGCTCTTGCCACTGAGCCACGCTGCTTCTTGTCCCATGTGGTACAAGGACTGTGTCCAACCAGACAACCTTGTATCTACCCCAGCACTTCATACAGTGGCTGGCACATAGTAAGCACTTAACAAATATTAAAAAAAAAAGTGGAGTGAGTGACCGGATAAAGAAATCCAATCAATCAATCATATTTATTGAGTGCTTACTATTCATTCATTCATTCAATTGTATTTATTGAGCACTTACTATGTGTAGAGCACTGTACTGAGCACCTGGGAGAGTCCAGTCCAACAGAATTAGCAAACACATTCCCTACCCATAATGAGCTTACAGTCTAAAGAGAAACCTGTAGGAGAGAGAAGTTTCAAGAATTCAGGAGGATTTTAGGCTGCTTTTTATTCATTCATTCATTCATTTAGTAGTATTTATTGAGCACTTACTGTGTGCAGACCACTGTACTAAGCGCTTGGAAAGTACAATTCAGCAACAGAGACAATCTCTACCCAACAATGGGCTTACAGTCTAGATATATACAGGAGGTTACAAGGATTTAGAATTCTTTTCTTTCTTAGGAAAAAGCTTTGAGAGTTGCTAATGGATTTCCTCTTAGATTTCAAATAAGCTTTGGGCCAAATGTTCCAATAAAATGACTCACTGTTGGCCATCATCCTGGTTATGTACTCTTGAGGGAAAGAATAATTGACAGTCACTAAATCAGATCCAGTGTGGTTTAGTGGAAAGATGTGTGAGTGGGGGAAAGGAGACCCAAAAGATTCAGCTCCTGCAGTAAGTTTAGGCAAGTCACCTAAACTCTCTGGGCCTCAGTTTCTTCATGTGGAAAAATGGGTACAAATACCAACCAAATCCATCAATAGCATTTATTTAGCACCTACTGCATGCAGACAAGCAAAATGCTCATACTTCCCAAATGATTTTCAAACTTCAGGATAATTGCAAGCAGACTTGCAAAGCCACCTGGATGCTGTTCAATCATTCAGGCAATTGTATTTATTGAGCGCTTACTGTGTGCAGAGCCCTGTACTAAGTGTTTGGAAAGTACAGTTCATCCCACTTGTGTTCGTGGACTGCTCATGGTTCACTGTGTAGACTGTCTTTGTATCAGTGAATAATAATAACTGTGGTATTTATTAAGCACTCACTATGTGCCAGGCACTATACTAAGCACTGGGGTGGATAATAATAATTATGGTATTTGTTAAGTGTTTACTATGTGCCAAGCACTGTTCTAAGTGCTGGAGTAGATAAGGGGCAATCAGGTTGTCCCATGGGTACAAGCAAATTGGGTTGGACACAGACCCTATGCCACATGGGACTCACAGTTACATCCCCATTTTACAGATGAGGAAACTGACAGCTGTAGACTGTAAGCTCGTCTCTAGACTGCAACCTCCTTGTGGGCTGGGAATGTGTCTACCAACTCTGTTGTATTGTACTCGTCCAAGTGCTTAATACAGTGCTCTGCATTCAGTAAGCACTCAACTGTGAGCCCATTGTTGGGTAGGGACTGTCTCTATGTGCTGCCAGTTTGTACTTCCCAAGCGCTTAGTACAGTGTTCTGAATATACTGTTGTATGTACTGTATATATGTATATATGTTTGTACATATTTATTACTCTATTTATTTTACTTGTACATATTTATTTTATTTGGTTTATATGTTTTGTTTTGTTGTCTGTCTCCCCCTTCTAGACTGTGAGCCCACTGCTGGGTAGGGACCATCTCTATATGTTGCCAACTTGTACTTCCCAAGCACTTCGTACAGTGCTCTGCACACAGTAAGTGCTAATAAATACAATAGAATGAATTAATGATGTGTATTCAGCTATAATTCTATTTATTCTGATGGTATCAACACCTGTCTACTTGCTTTGTTGTCCATCTTCCCCTTCTAGACTGTGAACCCATTGTTGGGTAGGGAACATCTCTATATGTTGCCGATCTGTACTTCCCAAGTGCTAGTACAGTGCACTGTACACGGTAAGTGCTCAATAAATATGAATGAATGAATGAATGAACAAATGAATGAATGAATGTACTCAGCACTTGGAAAGTACAATTCATCAACAAAGAGAGACCATCCCTGCCCACAACGGGCTGATAGTAAGTGCCTAACAAATACCATCCTCAATAATTGTGGGTTTCAGTGCTTGGAGAAGTTTCTGGAAGAGTGGGCTCTCCCGTAGACCTACGGTCAGCTCTTCCCTTCTCTTCCCCCCGATCCAGTGGAGAAATGGTCTTATCCAGATGATTTTGACACCTGTCTACATACTTTGTTTTGTTGTCTGTCTCCCCCTTCTAGACTGTGAGCCCGTTATTAGGTAGGGACCGTTTCTATATGCTGCCGACTTGTACTTCCCAAGCACTTAGTAATGATGGCATTTATTAAGCACTTACTATGTGCAAAGCACTGTTCTACGCACTGGGGAGGTTACAAGGTGATCAGGTTGTCCCACGGGGAGCTCACAGTCTTAATCCCCATTTTACAGATGAGGTAACTGAGGCTCAGAGAAGCTCAGTGACTTGCCCAAAGTCACACAACTGACAATTGGCGGAGCAGGGATTTGAACCCATGACCTCTGACTCCAAAGTCCATGCCCTTTCCACTGAGCCACGCTACTTAGAGCAGTGCTCTGCACACTGTAAGCACTCGATATATACGATTGAATGAATGAATGAATGAATCCAGAGCAGGCACCTAAATGGGTGCCATTACCTTGAGCTGGCCAGACAGTCTGATTGAGCTGGGATTCTCCGATACATAGACTGTAAGCTCTTTGTAGGCAGGGAAAGTGTCTGTTTATTGTTGTATTGTCTGTGTATTGTTGCATTGAGAAGCAGCATGGCTTAGTGGAAATAGCACGGGCTTGGAAGTAAGAGGACATGGGTTCTAATTCTGGCTCAGCAACCTTGGGCAAGTCACGTCACTTCTCTGTGCCTCAGTTCCCTCATCTGTAAAATGGGGATTGACTGTGAACCCGATTAACTTGTATTTCATTCATTCATTCATTCAATCGTACTTACTGAGCACTTACTGTGTGCAGAGCATTGTACTAAGCGCTTGGAAAGTACAAGTTGGCAACATAAAGAGACGGTCCCTACCCAACAGTGGGCTCACAGTCTAGAAGGGGGAGACAGACAACAAAACAAAACATATTAACAGAATAAAATAAATAGAATAAATATGTACAAGTAAAATAAATAAATAATTAGAGTAATAAATACGTACAAACATATATACATATATACAGGTGCTGTGGGGAAGGGAAGAGGTAAGGCAGGGGGATGGAAATGGGGAGGAGGGGGAGAGGAAGGAGGGGGCTCAGTCTGGGAAGGCCTCCTGGAAGAGGTGAGCTCTCAGTAGGGCTTTGAAGGGTATCTACCCCAGGGCATACAACAGTGCTTGGCACATAGTAAGCGCTTAAACAATACTATAATTAATTAATTATTGCACTCTCCCAAGCACTTAGTACAGTGCTCTGCAAACAGTAAGTGCTCAGTAAATACGATTGAATGAATACCAAAATGGCCCTGGTTTGGAGCAGTTTCGGTAAGTGGCTCTGTCTCTGTCTCTGTCTCTCTGGCTCTCCGTCTCTCTCACACACACACATCAGCAAGAAGCAGCATGGCCTAGTGAAAAGGGCATGAGGAGCTAAATTCTAAACCTGGCTCTGCCTCTTGTCTGCAGTGTGACCTTGGGCAAGTCAATTCTCTGTGCCTCAGTTACCTCATATGTAAAATGGGAGTTCAATCCGACTCCCTCCTACTTAGACTGCGAGCCCCATGTGGGACAGAGACTGTGTCCAACGTGATTAACTTGTGTCTACCCCAGCACTTAAAACAGTGCTTAGCAAATAGTAAGCACTTAACAAGTACCATAATTATTATTAATTATTGTTGTTCAGTGATATTTTGTTATAATACTCAATTTAACCTCATGTTTCGTTTTGTTGTCTGTCTCCCCCTTCTAGACTGTGAGCCCTTTGTTGGGTAGGGACCGTCTGTATATGTTGCTGACTTGGACTTCCCAAGTGCTTAGTCCAGTGTTCTGCTCACAGTAAGCGCACAATAAATACGATTGAATGAATGAATGAACCTCGTCATTCCAGAGCATTCCTGAGAGTAACTGTGGCATATAAGTGCCTACTATGATCCAGGCACTGTACTAAGCACTGGGGTAGATACGAGGTAATTGGTTTAGACACAGTCCCTGTCTCCCATGGGACTCACAGTCTTAATCTCCAATTTCCAGGTGAGGTAACTGAGGCCTAGAGAAGTGAAATGACTCACCCAAGGTCACACAGCAAACACATTGCACAGCAGGGATTAGAACCCAGGTCCTTCTGATTCCCAGACGTGGGCTGTAGCCACTAAGCCATGCCACTTCTCCAAGTGGCCCAGTTTAGCGATCTCCATTACACTGAGCCTCCTCTTCTCAATCAATGGTATTATTTACTACTGAGCTCTTACTGTGTGCAAAGTGTTCTACTAAGTGTATCAGCCAGTACAATACAATCGAGTTGGTAGATGCATTCCCTGCTCTCTAGATGCTTACAGTCTACTATGTGCAGAGCACTGCACTAAATGCTTGGGAGAGGACAATAGAGTTAATAATAATAATAACAATGACAGTATTCATTAAGCGCTTACTATGTGTCAGGAACTCAAGTTGGACACGGTCCCCATCCCATGTGGGGCTCGGTCTCAATCCCTATTTTACAGATGAGGAAACTGAGGCCCAGAGAAGTGAACTGGAGCCGGCATTAGAACCCATGACCTGCCATCCGTGCCCTCACAGCCACCTACTCACTGTATTGATCTTGTCTAAATCAATCAATCATTGGTATTTTCTAAGATCTTAGTGTGTGCAGAGCACTGTACTAAGCGCTTGGGGGAATACAATACAACACAGGTCCTTGCACAACAGAAGCTCACCACAGAATCCTTGCCCACATCTTCCCTCTGGCCTGGAATTCCTTCCCCCTTTCAAACTTGAGAGCCCATCACTCTCCCCATCTTCCAAGCCCTACTTAAATCCCATCTCCTCCAAGAGGCCTTCCCTGACTAAGCCCTCACGGCTCCTCCCTCCCCTCTTCGCCTTCCCTTCTGTGTCTCCTAGAAACTTGGATCTTTACCCTTTAAACTTTTAAATTCACATCCCAAACCCTATAGCTTTTACATCCATATCCTTATCCTCTGCTATTTCCCCTATCTGTAATTTATTTTAATACCCTCTAAACTGTAGACTCCTCAAGGGCAGGGATAGTGACTCAGGCAGAAACTCCTCACCCTCGGCTTCAAGGCTCTCCATCACCTCGCCCCCTCCTACTTCACCTCCCTTCTCTCCTTCTACAGCCCAGCCCGCACCGTCCGCTCCTCTGCTGCTAATCTCCTCACCGTGCCTCGTTTTCACCTGTCCAGCCGTCAACCCCCGGCCCATGTCATCCCCCTGGCCTGGAATGCCCTCCCTCCCCACATCCGCCAAGCTAGCTCTCTTCCTCCCTTCAAGGCCCTACTGAGAGCTCACCTCCTCCAGGAGGCTTTCCCAGACTAAGCCCCCTCCTTCCTCTCCCCCTCACCCCCCTCTCCATCCGCCCTGCCTTACCTCCTTCCCTTCCCCACAGCACCTGTATATATGTATATATGTTTGTACGTATTTATTACTCTATTTATTTTACTTGTACATATTTATTCTATTTATTTTATTCTGTTAATATGTTTTGTTTTGTTCTCTGTCTCCCCCTTCTAGACTGTGAGCCCACTGTTGGGAAGGGACCATCTCTATATGTTGCTAACTTGTACTTCCCAAGCGCTTAGTACAGTGCTCTGCACACAGTAAGTACTCAATAAATACGATTGAATTAATGAATGACTGATTGACTAGCAATGTTGTTGTACTGTACAATGCTCGGTTCAATGTTCTGCACACCACGTTCTGCACACAGGGAAGCAGTGAGGCCTAGTGAATAATGAACATACCCTGGTTGCCAGAGGATCTGAGTTCTAATTCTGGCTCCACCACTGTGGCCTGCTCTGTGACTTTGGGCAAGTCACTAAACTTTTCTGGGTCTCAGTTTCCTCAACTGCAAAATGGAGATTCAATCCCTCCTATCATCATCATCATCATCATCATCAATCATATTTATTGAGCACTTACTGTGTGCAGAGCACTGTACTAAGCACTTAGGAAGTACAAGTTGGCAACATATAGAGACAGTCCCTACCCAACAATGGGCTCACAGTCTAGAAGGGGGAGACAGAGAACAAAACCAAACATATTAACAAAATAAAATAAATAGAATAGATATGTACAAGTAAAATAAATAAATAAATAAATAGAGTAATAAATATGTACAAGCATATATACATATATACAGGTGCTGTGGGGAAGGGAAGAGGGTAAGATCGGGGGGATGGAGAGGGGGACGAGGGGCAGAGGAAGGAAGGGGCTCAGCCTGGGAAGGCCTCCAGGAGGAGGTGAGCTCTCATCATCATCATCATCATCAATCGTATTTATTGAGCGCTTACTGTGTGCAGAGCACTGTACTAAGCGCTTGGGAAGTACAAGTTGGAAGCACATAGAGACAGTCCCTACTGTGAGCCCCATGTGGAACAGGGACTAAATCTGGCCTGATTAACGTGTATCTACCCAGAGCATAGAACAGTACTAGGCACATATTGGCTTCAAAGCTGTCCATCCCCTTGCCCCCTTCTACCTCACCTCCCTTCTCTCCTTCTCCATCCCAGCCCACACCCTCCACTCCCCTGGTGCCGCTAACCTTCTCACTGGGCCTCGTTCTTGCCTGTGCCGCCGTCAACCCCTGGCCCACGTCCTACCTCTAGCCTGGAATGCCCTCCTCCTCACATCTGCCATACAATCACACTTCCCCCCTTCAAAGCCTACTGAAGGCTCACCTCCTCCAGGAGGCCTTCCCGGACTAAGCCCCCCTTTTCCTAAGCTCCCCCTCCCCTCCCCATCACCCCAACTCGCCCCCTTTGTTCTACCCCTCTACCTCTCCCCCTCATCCCCCTCTCCATCCCCCCTGTCTTACCTCCTTCCCTTCCCCACGGCACCTGTATATATGTATATATGTTTGTACATATTTATTACTCTATTTATTTATTTATTTATTTATTTTACTTGTACATATCTATTCTATTTATTTTATTTTGTTAATATGTTTGGTTTTGTTCTCTGTCTCCCCCTTCTAGACTGTGAGCCCACTGTTGGGTAGGGACTGTATATGTTGCCAGCTTGTACTTCCCAAGCACTTAGTACAGTGCTCTGCACACAGTAAGCGCTCAATTAATACGATTGATTGATTGATTGATTACCCCCACCACAGCACTTGTGTATGTATGTACATATTTATTGTTCTATTTATTTATATTAATGATGTGTATAGCGCTATAATTCTATTTATTTATACTGATGCTATTGATGCCTGTTTACTTGTTTTGATGTCTGTCTCCTCCCTCCTAGACTGTGAGCCCATTGTGGGCAGGGATTGTCTCTATTGCTGAATTGTACTTTCCAAGTGCTTAGTACATTGGTCTGCACACAATAAAAGCTCAGTAAACATCACTGATTGATTGATTGATCAAGGATGATGATGATGGCATTTGTCAAGTGCTTACTATGTCACTGTTCTAAGCGATGGAGCAGATACAAGCAAATGAGGTTGGACACAGTCCCTGTCCCACATAGGGCTCAAAGTCTTAATCCCCATTTTAGAGATGAGGGAACTGAGGCCTAGAGAAGTGAAGTGATTTGCCCAAGGTTACACAGCAGACTGTGACACCCAGGCCCATGTTCTATCCACTAGACGACACTGCTTCTTTCCAGCCCTTCAACCCTGGTAAAAGTCATCAGCCTTTCCCAGTTGAACTATGACATCGGCATGGCGCAGTGAATAGAGCTCTGGCCTGGGAATCAGAAGATCATGGCTTCTAATCCCGACTCTGCCACTTGCCTGCTGTGTGACCTTGGGCAAGTCACTTCACTTCTCTGGGCCTCAGTCACCTCATCTGTAAAATGAGAATTGAGACTCTGAGCCCAGTGTAGGACAGTCTCAGTCTCTTTTGCAGGCTCCTCCTCCCCCTCCCATCCCCTTACTGTGGGGGTTCCCCAAGGTTCAGTGCTTGGTCCCCTTCTGTTCTCGATCTACACGCATTCCCTTGGTGACCTCATTCGCTCCCATGGCTTCAACCATCATCTCTATGCTGATGACACCCAGATCTACATCTCTGCCCCTGCTCTCTCCCCTTCTCTCCAGGCTCGCATCTCCTCTTGCCTTCAGGACATCTCGCCACCTAAAACTCAACATGTCCAAGACTGAACTCCTTGTCTTCCCTCCCAAACCTTGCCCTGTCCCTGACTTTCCCATCTCTGTTGACGGCACTACCATCCTTCCCGTCTCACAAGCCCTCAACCTAGGTGTCATCCTCGACTCCGCTCTCTCATTCACCCCTCACATCCAAGCCGTCACCAAAACCTGCCGGTCTCAGCTTCGCAACATTGCCAAGATCCGCCCTTTCCTCTCCATCCATACCGCTACCCTGCTCATTCAAGCTCTCATCCTATCCCGTCTGGGCTACTGCATCAGCCTTCTCTCTTATCTCCCTTCCTCGTGTCTCTCCCCACTTCAATCCATACTTCATGCTGCTGCCCGGATTATCTTTGTCCAGAAACGCTCTGGGCATGTTACTCCCCTCCTCAAAAATCTCCAGTGGCTACCAATCAATCTGCGCATCAGGCAGAAACTCCTCACCCTGGGCTTCAAGGCTGTCCATCCATCACCTCGCCCCCTCCTACCTCACCTCCCTTCTCTCCTTCTCCAGCCCAGCCCGCACCCTCCGCTCCTCTGCCGCTAATCTCCTCACCGTACCTCGTTCTCGCCTGTCCCGCCATCAACCCCCGACCCACGTCATCCCCCGGGCCTGGAATGCCCTCCCTTTGCCCATCCGCCAAGCTAGCTCTCTTCCTCCCTTCAAGGCCCTACTGAGAGCTCACCTCCTTCAGGAGGCCTTCCCAAACTGAGCCCCTTCCTTCCTCTCCCCCTCATCCCCCTCTCCATCCCCCCCATCTTACCTCCTTCCCTTCCCCACAGCACCTGTATATATGTATATATGTTTGTACATATTTATTACTCTATTTATTTATTTATTTATTTTGCTTGTACATATCTATTCTATTTATTTTATTTTGTTAGTATGTTTGGTTTGTTCTCTGTCTCCCCCTTTTAGACTGTGAGCCCACTATTGGGTAGGGACTGTCTCTATATGCTGCCAACTTGTACTTCCCAAGCGCTTAGTACAGTGCTCTGCACACAGTAAGCGCTCAATAAATACGATTGATGATGAAGATGATGATGACAGGGACTGTGTCCGACCCGAATTGCTTGTATCCACCCCAGCGCTTTGTACAGTGCCTGGCACATAGTAGGTGCTTAACAAATACCATCATTATTATTATCATTATTGTTATTATCAGCCTCCTCACTGGTCTCCTGCCTCCAGCCTCTCCTCTCTTCTGTCTCTCCTACCCTCAGCTGCCCTGGCCATCCTCCTGAAATACCATTCCAGTATTCAACTCAAGTCACCTCAAAATTCACCTGTGGCTACCCACTTCTCTCGGATCAAACAGAAATTTTATAGAGAAACAATGGGGCCTAGCAGTAAGACCATGCAACTTGTAGTCAAGAGTCCTAGCTTCTAATCCCAAGTCTACCTCTGCCCTTCTGTGTGATCTTGGGAAAGTCACTGAACGTCTCTATGCCTCCATTTCTTTATTGTAAAATGGGCATTAAATACCTGTTCTCCCTCCCTCTGAGATTGTGAGCCAAAGCTGGGGCAAGGACTCTGATCTGATTGTACTCAGATCAGGGCTTAGTACAGTGCTCTCCTCACAGTAAGAACTCAATAAAGACAATCGATTTAATGACCACATCCCCCCCACCAACCTTCAAAGCCCTCCTAAAACCTCACCTCCTCCAGGAGGCCTTCCCTAGATTACCCCCACCTCCCTGATCATGTGTCATCATTTACCTCCCTTAGCACTTCCACAGTCAGCAGTTTATCCACTCGATTATTTTATTTGAATTTATTTATTCAATTTTTTCTTATGTTCGTGGTTACCAATTTGCCCACTTTTCCCCACCCACCTATTTTCGATGTTTTTCCATTACTCCGGTTAGATCCTAAGCTCCTCAAGAGCAAGGCCTGGGTCTAAAGCTTTTACTGCATGCTCCCTCCTGCTTAATACACAGCACTCTGCATATAGTGTGTGTCCGGTGTTTTCTGAAGATGACCATCAAACCGTGACAGGCTGACGGGCCGACAGCAGTTGCAGAGAAAGCTGAGACCCTGAAGCTGCTGTTTAGCAATGGTTTTAGGTGAGAAGTCTAATTCTGTCCTTTCTGGTAGGCTGAGAGAAAGACACTTCCTCTCCTCTGGTCCCTCTAGCTCTCTGCCATTTGACATTGTTTAGCATGTTTCTCATATTGCCATTCTGCTAGCTTGCGGTTGCTAGCAGATGGGTAAAGATACAGAACAGAAGTTGGGAGATGGTTTTTTTTCTTCTCAAAAATGCCGAGGCTCTGTTGCACCTATTTATTGGATTGAATTTATTGACTTGCCTTCTAGTTTCTGATGGTATCACTCACATCCAGAATGCTTTATGCTCTCCTCAGAGCAACAAAATAGATCTCAGCATTTTCTACAGCCATCCTATGTATTTGAAATAGTTTTATGGAAAAACAACTGCTTTGAGATATTTGTCTTTTTCAGCATGACACCCTGCTGGTGCCTATTATTTGCTTTTTTTATATCTCTTTTCTATGAATCATAGGCTCTGAAGGTTAGCCCAGTTCTCCATGGGAAATTAGCAAGGGAGCTGGTTAGATGAAAGTCTCCTCAAATTAGAAGATTCTCAGCACCGTTAAAGTGAAAGGTAAGGACGAGGTTTGCATATTTAGTAGGGATGTAATTAAAGTAGAAGCAAACAAGGTCACCGGAAGCCTTAGAACTCTTATTCATAACATTTACTGGCTATTCACTTGAGCAGAATAACTCCAAAAACTATAGGGAGCCCCAGGGAAGTAAGAGACATAGTCAATACCCTTGAGGCACTTATAATTTATAAGAGAGGCAGAGCGAGCACAAATATATACATAGGAGTGTGGTGTGACAGAAACATCTATACACAGACACATAGAGAAGCAGTGTGGCTCAGTGGAAAGAGCATGGGCTTTGGAGTCATAGGTCATGGGTTCAAATCCCTGCTCTGCCAATTGTCAGCTGTGTGACTTTGGGCAAGTCACTTAACTTCTCTGTGCCTCAGTTACCTCATCTGTAAAATGGGGATTAAGACTGTGAGCCCCCCATGGGATAAACTGATCACCTTGTAACCGCCTCAGCACTTAGAACAGTGCTTTGCACATAGTAAATGCTTAATAAATGCCATTATTATTATTATTATTATTTGACTACTGTAACAATTTTAATGATTATGGAACTTATTAAGTGCTTACTCTATGTTAAACACAGAGGTAGAGTCAGGATAATCAGGTTGGATATGGTCCCTTGTCCTTGCTGTTGCCTTACGCTGTCGAGTCGTGTCCGACCCATAGCGATGCCACGGACACATCTCTCCCAGAACGCCCCACCTCCATCTGCCATCATTCTGGTAGTGGATCCACAGAGTTTTCTTGGTAAAAATACAGAAGTCATTGACCATTGCCTCCTTCCATGCAGTAAACCTGAGTCTCCACCCGCAACTCTCTCCCATGCCGATGCTGCCCAGCACAGGTGAGTTTTGACTTGTAATCGATTGCCTTCCACTTGCTAGCCACTGGCCAAGCTGGGAATGGAAGCTAGTAGGCCTCTGCTTGACTCTCCCTCCCGTAGTTGAGACTGGTAGACGACTGGAAACTCTCCAGGTGCCACCCTGAGAGGTGGGTCCTTGTCCTACAGGAGACTATAAGAAGTAGAGAGAGCAGGAAATTGAGACATAAATAGGCTAATGATTTGAACAAGGTCACGCAGCAAGCTAGTGACAGAGACCCAGTTTCCTGATTCCAAAGGTCTGGGCACTTTCCAATGAGCCATGCTGCCTCCTCCATTATATAATACATAATCATAGTGTAAGTATAATGTAAGCCATTATACCTCATATTGTGATTTGGACACAATAGAAGCCCATTTTCATGCTCTGCCCACAGATAATATTAATAATAATGATGGTGTTTGCTAAGCACTTACTATGTGCCAAGCACTGCTCTAAGTGCTGGGATAGGCACAAGGTGATCAGGTTGTCCCACGTGGGGCTCACGCTGTTAATCCACATTTTCCAGATGAGGTAACTGAGGCACAGGGAAGTGAAGTGACTTTCCCGAAGTCACACAGCTGACAAGTGTTGGAGCCAGCATTAGAACTCCCAAGCCCATGTTCTTACCACTAAGCCACGCTGCTACAGGTGAGAGGAAGTACAGTGCTCTTCCCCCAGTAAACACCCTAGACAGTGCTCTGTGCATGAGAGAAGATTTATAGACTCTACTGAATCAACGAATCCCTCCAGGGACATGGGGCCTAGGTCACATCACCTAAAAGGGGTGGAATCGTTGGTTTGGGGATGAGGAAAAGGGAAGGGAAAACATGTCACCTAGTGGATAGAGCCCCATCCTGGGAGTCACAGGACCTGGGTTCTAACCCTGCTCTGCTACTCATTTGCTGCGTGACCTTGGCCAAGTCACTTCACTTCTCTATGCCTCAGTTTACTCAACTGTAAAATGGGGACTAAATACCTATTCTCCCTCCTACTAAGACGGTGTCCAACCCGATTTATGTGTCTCTTCCCCACTGCTTAGAACATTGCTGGGCACTAAGTAAGTGTTAAACAAATATAATAATAATAATAATAATACAGGGAATATGTCTGTTATAGTGTTATATTATATTCCACTAAGTGGCTAGAACAGCTCCTGCACTGTAAGTGCTGAATAAATACAATTGACTGAATGAATGAATGAGAAGGAGGGGGAGGAAGAGGAGGAGAAGGGGGAGGGGGAAAGGAAAATACTAGTCCCATCCTCAAACCTCTCCCGTAGCAGACCTAGCCCCTGCAAACCACATCCACTATAGTAGCCTGTTTGGTCCTGTACTGAGCGCTACCCCTGCTCACAGTCCTCTAGACTGTAAGCTCGCTGTGGACAGGGAATGTCACTGTTTATTGTTGTACTGTACTTTCCCAAGTACTTAGTAAAGTGCTCTGCACACAGTAAGTACTTGAGAAATACTATTGAATGAATGAATGAATGAATGAATGACAAGACCCTAATGGTGATTTTCTGGCCTGTAAGCTCTTACCCCCTCTACCCATGACCCCACTAAAATTCCTCTCCCCTTTCCACCCCTGGATTCAAACTGAAAATTTGGCAATATAAATCGATCAATTAGAGGTATTTACTGAGTGTTTACCATGGGCTGACCACTGCAGTTGGTAGGCAAGAGTTCTGCCCACAAGGAGTTTACAGACTAGAGGAGGAGACAGATATGAAGATAAATAATAGAGGAAATAATATATGTACTTAAATCCGGTGGGGGTGGAATGTAGGATGCATATCAAGTGCTTAAGGGGGTGGTCAGTCAGTCATTCAGTCATATTCATTTAGGGCTTACTGTATGCAGAGCGCTGTACTAAGTGCTTGGGAGAGGACAATAGAATAATAATAATAATGATGATGATGATAATGATGGTATTTGTTAAGCTCTTACTATATGCCAACCACTGTTCTCAGCACTGGGGTAGATACAATGTAATCAGGTTATTCCAGGGGGTGCTCACAGTCTTAATCCCCATTTTACAGATGAGGTAACTGAGGCACAGAGAAGTGAAGTGACTTGTCCAAAAGCACACAGTTGACAAGTGGTGGAGCCGGGATTAGAACCCACGACCTCTGACTCCCAAGCCCGGGTTCTTTCCACTAAGACATGCTGCTTCAATATAACAATACAACAGGCACGTTCCCCACCCACAGTGAACTTACAGTCACTTACAGACAATCTTACTGTCTATAAGGAGGATAGTTTAGGGGACCCAAGAGCCTCGGCAATCTACAAGGGAGGCTAATTAGGGAGAATGATGGGGTTAGTCAGGGAAAGCCTATTGAAGGATACATGATCTGAGTAGGGCTTTGAAGATGGGGAGAGTGGTGATCTTTTGGATTTAAGCGGGAAGCAGTTCCGGACCAGAGGGGAGATGTGGGCAATGTGTTGGTGGTGAGACAGGTCAGACTGAGGCAGGGCAGATAGGACCTCATTTCCTCTTCTCCCACTCCCTTCGGCATCATCATTACACTTAGATTTGCACCCTTTATTCATCCCTCAGCCCTGCAGCCGTTATGTCCATATCCGTAATTTATGTATTTATATTGTTCATTCATTTCATTCATTCAATCATATTTACTGAGTGCTTACTGTGTGCAGAGCATTGTACTAACCAATTGGGAAGGACAAGTCGGCCACACTTCCACATCTCTATGGTCCTTATTAATATCTGTCTTCCCCTTTAGCCTGGAAGCTTGTTGTGGACAGGAAATGTGTCCACCAGCTCTGTTCTATGGTACTCTCCCAAGAGCTTCATATAGTGCTCCGCACGTAGTGAGCTCTCAATAAGCACTGCTTATGGAGAAGCAGTGTGGCTCAGTGGAAAGAGCACAGGCTTTGGAGTCAGAGGTCAGGGGTTCAAATCCCGGCTCCGCCAATTGTCAGCTGCGTGACTTTGGGCAAGTCGCTTCACTTCTCTGTGCCTCAGTTACCTCATCTGTAAAATGGGGATTAAGACTGTGAGCCCCCCATGGAACAGCCTGATCACCTTGTAACCTCCCCAGTGCTTAGAACAGTACTTGCATATAGTAAGCACTTAATAAATGTCATCATTATTATTATCGTTATTAATAAATATGATTGATTGGTTTTAGAGGATTGATGTGTGCAGGTCGAGTGGGAGTGGCGTGGGCTGGTCTCTCTGCTCCTTTATTTTTCTGCATTCTCCACATGAGTTTGTCCATTTTTGTGTCATTCATCTTCACTTTGTGTCTTTAGTAATGATGATTGTATTTGTCTGTTAAGCACTTACTATGTGCCAAGCAGTGTTCTAAGTGCTGGGGTAGATATAAGGTAATCAGCTTGTCCCATGTGGGGCTCAGTCTTAATCCCCATTTTATAGATGAGGGAACTGAGGCACAGAGAAGTGAAGTGACTCACCCAAGGTCACACAGCCGACAAGTAGCGGAGTCGGAATTAGAACCCATGACCTCTGACTCCCAAGTCCATGCTCTTTCAACAAAGCCACGTGGCTTAGTACTTAAGCACTTAGTGCAGTTCTCTGCACATAGTAAGCACTCAATAAATACGATTGCATGAATGAAAGTGGCTGGGGGACGGGAGGGGAGGAAGAAAGGCGCAGCGAGATGGTGGCTGAGGGGGAATGCTGGGCTCTAAGAATCTTTTCAAGGGCATTTGTTAAAGCTCTTTTTGGGTGCCAGGCACTGTACTAAGTGCTGGGAAACATTCAAGCGAAATGAGTTGGGCCCAGTGTAGTCCCTGGCCCCCAGGGCATGCACAGGAGTCTCCATTTTATAGATGAGGCTACTGAGGTACAGAAATGGACTTGCCCAAGGCCACCCAGTAGACAAAGGGTGGAACTTGTTTTGTTGTCTGTCTCCTCCCTTCTAGAATGTAAGTTCGTTGTTGGGTAGGGATTGTCTATCTGTTGCCGAATTGTACTTTCCAAGTGCTTAGTACAGTGCTCTGCACACAGTAAGCACACAATAAATGTGATTGAATGAATTAAGTGCTCAATAAATATGATTGAATGCGTAGATCAAGGAGGTAAGGTAGGAGAGGGTGAGCTGATTGAGTGCCTTGAAGCCAATGTTGAGGAGTTTCTGTTTGATGCAGAGGTGGATGGGGAACCACTGGAGGTTCCTGAGGAGTGGTAAAACACAGAATGAAGATTTTTGTAGAAAAAAAATCCGGGCAGCAGAGTTAAGTATGGACTGGCATGGGGAGAGACAGGAGGCAGGGAGGTCAGTGAGGAGGCTGATGCCTCTAGACTGTAGCTCGTTGTGGGCAGAGAATGTGTCTGTTTATTGTTATATTGTACTTACCCAGGTGCTTAGTACAGTGCTCTGAACACAGTAAGTGCTCAATAAATATGACTGGCTGACCAAATGATGCAGTAGTCAAAGTGGGAAATGATAAATGCGTGGATCAGCATGGTAGCAGTTTGGTTGGAGTGAAAAGTGCAGATTCTGAAGAATTTTTGAAAGTAGAACTGACAGGATTTGGTGATAGACCGAATCTGTGGGTTGAATGAAACAGATGAGTCCGAGGCTAACTCTATTGGATTGTAATCTCCTAAGTGCTTAGTATAATGCTCTGCACATAATAAGTGCTCAGTAATTACCATTGATTGATTGATTGGTTGATTGATAATGCCAAGTTTACAGGCTTTTGAGACAGCGAGGGTACTTGTGTTGTCTACAGAGATGGGCAGGTCTGGGAGAGAAATTCTGCTTTGGATTGATTAAATTTGAGTCATTGACAGGACAGATTCTCTCCCTCGTCAATGAAGCCGAAGTTTACAACACAGAGGAATTCAAGGAAAGCTCTATTTATGATACCTTCTGCTTTATTTATTAAGCATTTACTATGTGCCAAACATTGTATTAAGCACTGAGGTAAATACGAGATAACAGGTCAGCCATATCCTCTGTCCCACATGGGGTTCACAATCTAAGGGGGAGGAAGAACAGACATTTAATCCCCATTTTACAGATGAGGAAATTGAGGCACAGAGAAGTTAAGTGACTCACCCAGAGTCACACAGCAGGTGAGTGGCAGAGACAGAATTAAAATGCAGATACTTAATAATTATGGTACTTAGGGCCCCCCTGGTCTCACAAGCAGCGTGGCCTAGTGGATAGAGCATGGGGCTGGGAGTCAGAAGGATCCGGATTCTAATCCCACCTCTGCCACTTGTCTGCTGTGTAACCTTGGGCAAGTCACTTCACTTTTCTCCCTCCTACTTTTTTTTATGGTATTTGTTAAGCTCTTACTATGTGCGAAGCACTGTTCTAAGCACTGGGGGGGGGATAAAAGGTGATCAGGTTGTCCCATGTGGGGCTCACCGTCTTAATCCCCATTTTACAGATGAGGTAACTGAGGCCCAGAGAAGTTAAGTGCCTTGCCCAAGGTCACACAGCTGACAAGTGGTGGGGCCAGGATTCAAACCCATGACCTCTGACTCCCAAGCCCATGCTGTTTCCACTGAGCCACACTGCTTCTCCCCTTCTCTATCCCCTAGGCCATGGTAAATACACCCGCTGAGGCCAGCAGATAAAAACTGTAGGGCCCTAGAAGAAATCACAAGTTTGATTGTAATCAATCAGTAGTGTTTAATGAGCTCTTACTGTGTGCACAGCACTGTGTTAAGCTGAGAAAGTACAGTGCAACAAGGAGCTGCGGTCCTGTGGCAGCTGGGAGTCTGAAATCAATCAATCAATCAATCGCATTTATTGAGCGCTTACTGTGTGCAGAGCACTGTACTAAGTGCTTGGGAAGTACAAGTTGGCAACACATAGAGACAGTCCCTACCCAACAGTGGGCTCACAGTCTAGAAGGGGGAGACAGAGAACAAAACCAAACATATTAACAAAATAAAATAAATAGAATAGATATGTACAAGTAAAATAAATTAATAAATAGAGTAATAAATATGTACAAACATATATACATATATACAGGTGCTGTGGGGAAGGGAAGGAGGTAAGACGGGGAGATGAAGAGGGGGCCGAGGGGGAGAGGAAGGAGGGGGCTCAGTCTGGGAAGGCCTCCTGGAGGAGGTGAGCTCTTAGTAGGGCCTTGAAGGGAGGAAGAGAGCTAGCTTGGCGGATGTGGGGAGGGAGGGCATTCCAGGCCAGGGGGATGACTAAGCCAAGCGCTTAGTACAGTGCTCTACACACAGTAAGCGCTCAATAAATACGATTGATGATTGATGATGACGTGGGCTGGGGGTCGATGGCGGGACAGGCTAGAATGAGGCACGGTGAGGAGATTAGCAGCAGAGGAGCGGAGGGTGCGGGCTGGGCTGTAGAAGGAGAGAAGGGAGGTGAGGTAGGAGGGGGCGAGGGGATGGACAGCCTTGAAGCCGAGGGTGAAAGTCTTTTTACCCTGAGGTATTTACTGAGGGAAAAAATCAGTCAATCATATTTATTGTGCGCTTAAAGTGTGCAGAGCACTGTACTAAGCACCTGGGAGAGTACAATATAACAACATAAAAGAAACATTCCCTGCCCACAACAAGCTTACAGTCTAGGTGGGGAGACAAGAGCTTTATTTTCATTTCCAAACTCTACTCTAAACTCTCACAATTCCAGCAATTTAAGAAATAAGGAAAAAATTCACTGCAAGCAGTGATGCCAACATTTAGAAAAACAGTTGATTAAAAACCACGACAAAATGTAATCTGCATAATCGTGTCAACACCTTGTCATAATAAAGTAACTACATATGGAGAGGGAAATTATAGTTCTACTCCTCAATCTCCTTTGGTTTTATCCAAGCTAAATTGAAATGAGAATCTCTAGACCCACTGCCAGTATATGAAAGTCTTAAAAAAAGAGTATACCAACTAATTATAGTGTAACAAATGTGCACTTTTCATCTAACAGAGTGGGGCTGTAAAACTTCAATGGAACTGATTATGATTCTATAATATGTAAAGAAGGAAAGGCAAATAGTTATAAAGAAAGCCTGACTGTTTTTGAAGCCTTTGACTAGTAGCAGAAGGTAAAAATTAAACGGAAAGAGGCAAATTTCTTCAGTCCCATCACTGACTCTCTTTTAGCATCAGAGTGACAGGGGGATTGTTAAAACCTCACACTAGACAGCCTAAAATTACATTTCAAATTGCTGGTAATAGTAATACTCGTAGTGGTAGTAGTAGTAGTAGAAGCAGCATAGGAAGCAGCATGACATAGTGGATAGAGCATTCATTCATTCATTCATTCATTCGTATTTATTGAGCGCTTACTATGTGTAGAGCACTGTACTAAATGCTTGGAAAGTACAGTTCAGTAACAAATAGAGACAATCCCTACCCAACAATGGGCTCACAGTCTAGAGCACAGACCTGGGAGTCAGCTGGTCATGGAATCTAAACCCGGCCCTACCACTTGTCTGCTGTGTGACCTTGGGCAGGTCACTTCACTTCTCTGGGCCTCAGTTCCCTCATCTGTAAAATGGGGATTGAGACTGTGCGATCCATGTGGGACAGGGACTGTGTCCAACCTGATTAACTTGTATCTACCCCAGTGCTTAGAACAGTGCTTGGCACATAATAAGCACTTAACAAATAAAATAGTAATAATAATAATTGTAGTAGTAGTAGTAGTAGTAGAGAAGCAGTGTGGCCTAGTGGATTCATTCATTCATTCAATCATATTTATTGAGTGCTTACTGTGTGCAGAGCACTGTACTAAGCGCTTGGGAAGTACAAGTTGGCAACATATAGAGATGGTCTCCACCCAACAACAGGCTCACCATCTAGATGGGATTAAGTCTGGGCCTGGGAGTCAGAAGGACCTACGTTCTAATTCCGGCTCTGCCACTTGCCTGCTGTGTGACTTTGAGCAGTCACTTAACTTCTCTGTGCCTCAGTTACCTCATCTATAACATGGGGATTGAAATTGGGATCCCTATGTGGGTCCAACCTGATTATCTTGTAACTACCTCAGTACTAAGAACAGAACTTAACACGTAGTAAGCACTTAACAATTAACATCATCACCATTATTGTTATTAATAATAATAATGCATTAATTCAGTCGTATTTATTGAGTGCTTACTGTGTGCAGAGCAGTACTTAGAACACAACTTAACACGTAGTAAGCGCTTAACAATTATCATCACCATTATTGTTATTAATAATAATAATTCATTCATTCAATTGTATTTATTGAGTGCCTACTGTGTGCAGAGCACTGTACTAAGCGCTTGGGAAGTACAAGTCGGCAACATAGAGAGACGGTCCCTACCCAACAATGGACTCACAGTGTAGAAGGGGGAGGCAGACAACAAAACAAAACATGTGGACAGGTGTCAAGTCATCAGAACAAATAGAATTAAAGATAAATGCACATCATTAACAAAATAAATAGAATAGTAAATATGTACAAGTAATCAGTAATCAATAATCAGTAGGGAACTGGGAAAAATGAGCAGGATCAATTAATGCTTTTTACTGAGCATTTACAGTGTGGAGAGCACTGTACTAAGCACTTGAGATATTACAATGGAGTTGGTAGACATAAACCCAGACCTCGAGACGCTTGCAATTTAAAGGGGGAGATGGGTGTTAAATACCAAATAGAGGAAATGGCAGAATATAAAAATATGGACATTGTGCTGACTGATGTCTGGGTATTTTGTTTTTTAATAATTCTTTGGGCCTCTCCCCAGTGCTCAGAAACCTCCAGTGGTTTCCCATCATTCATTCAATCGTATTTATTGAGTGCTTACTGTGTGCAGAGCACAGTACTAAGCACTTGGAAAGTACAATTCAGCAACAGAGGCAATCCCTGCCCAAAACGGGCTCACAGTCTAGAAGTGGGGAGACAGACATCAGAACAAGTAAACAGGCATCGATAGCATCAATATAAATATAGAATTATAGATATATACACATCATTAATAAAATTAATAGAATGAATATGTACATATATACACAACTGCTGTGGGGCAGGGAAGAGGGTAGAGCAGAGGGAGGGAGTCGGGGTGGTGGGGGGGGAGGAGGAGCAGAGGAAAGGGGGGCTTATTCTGGAAAGGCCTCTTGGAGGAGGTGAGCTTTCAGTAGGGCTTTAAAGGAGTGTGCTAACTCGGCAGATTTGAGGAGGGAGGGCATTCCAGGCCAGAGGTAGGATGTGGGCAAGGGGTCGACAGCAGAACAGGCCAGAACGAGGCACAGTGAGAAGGTTAGCACCAGGGGAGTGGAGTGTGAGGGCTGGGCTGTAGAAGGGAGGTGAGGTAGGAGGGGGCAAGGTGATGGAGAGCTTTGAGGCCAACAGTGAGGAGTTTTTGCTTGATACAGTGACGGCTTAGTCACCTAGTTACAAGCGAGTGGACTCGAAAGATTTTTCTGCCCATGGAATAATAGAAATCCAGCCCACTAAGAAAAGTTACTTCCAGGTGAATGAGACTATGCATTCTCGCTCTCATACACATGCTTACATACATGTCTACGGCACCTAACTACTTCATCCTGATTTTCTGAGGAGGAAATTCAAGGTTATTTTTTGAACCACATAACTGTACGCAGTGATAGCTGATAGATGTGGAGGGGAAGTAGTGTGAGCGGATAGGTGAAAACAGGAAAAAGCAAGAGGGGGTAGTGAATTCATAGGGATAGCCAAGACCAAAGTAGAGGGAGCAGAAGCATGAAATCAGGGATAATAATAAATAATAATCATTATGGTATTTGTTAAGTGCTTACTTCTCAGCGCTGGGGTAGATACAAGGTAATCTAGTTGTCCCATGTGGGGCTCACAGTCTTAATCCCCATTTTACAGATGAGGTCACTGAGGCACAGAGAAGTTAAGTGGCTTGCCCAAGGTCACAAGTAGACAAGTGGCAGAGTCAGGATTAGAACCATCTCCACATCAAAAAGAAACCCCTCACCATCACCTCTGAGGCCCTCAACCAGCACTCAGCCTCATTCAAACAGAGCTATTTATTGAGTGCCTGCCTTGTCAGTCAATCATATTTATTGAGCACTTACTGTGTGCAGAGCACTATGCTAAGTGCTTGCTGGAGGACAATAGAACAATATAATTATCCCATTCCCTGCCCACAACAAGTTTAGAGTCTAGAGCACTGCATGAAGCACTGAGGTCGATACAAGATCATCAAGTCAGTCCCACATGGGGCCTACAATGTAAGTAGGAAGGAGTAGGATTTAATCACCACTCTGAAGCACAGAGAAGTGAAGTGACTTGTCCAAGGTCACACTGCAGACAAGTGGCAGAGCCAGGATTAGAACACAGGTCCTCTGACTCCCAGGCCCGGGTTCTTTCCACTAGGCCATGCTATTTCTCATAGGATAGGATTTGGTGATAGATTCAATAGCAGTAATAATAATGATAGTGGAAATAATCTCTAATATAATAATATATTATATAAATATAATTTAATATATTATATAAATATAATTTAATATATTATATAAATATAAGTTAATATATCAATCTAATCTAATCTGTCTAACAATATAATCTATAATCTAATCTATAGATTATATTATAATATATACTCTAATCTACTATATATAAATCTAATATAAATAATAATAATCTCTCAGTGGAAAGAGCCCAGGCTTTGGAGTCAGAGGTCATGGGTTCAAATCCCAGCTCCACCAATTGCCAGCTGTGTGACTTTGGGCAAGTCACAACTTCTCTGGGCCTCAGTTCCCTCATCTGTAAACTGGGGATGAAGACTCTGAACCCCCCATGGAACTACCTGATCACCTTGCAAGCTCCCCAGTGCTTAGAACAGTGCTTTGCACATAGTAAGCTCTAAATAAATGCCATCATTATTATTAGTAGTAGTATTAATGATAGCATTTGTTAAGTATTTACTATGTACAAAGCACAGTTCTAAGCGCTGGGGGGGATACAAGATGATCAGGTTGTCCCATGTAGGGCTCATAGTCTTCATTCCCATTTTACAGATGAGGGAACTGAGGCTCAAAGAGTTAAGTGACTTGCCCAAGGTCACACAGCAGACATGTGGCAAAGCCTGGATTAGAGCCCATGACCTCTGACTCCCAAGCCCATACTCTTTCCACTGAGCCATGCTGCTTCTCTACTTCTCTTAATATTCAGGTTGAATGAGAAAGATTCACCACCCCTTCGTTCCTTACCTCGCTCCTCTGCCCACACACTTCATACCTCTGAAACCAACCTACTCATTGTGCCTTAGTAAAAATAATAATAATAATAATAATAATAGTATTAATGAACATTTACTATGTGCCAAGCTCCATGTTAAGTGCTGGGGTAGGTACCACGTAATCTTGTTTTATGCTGATGAGTCGTTTCCAACTCACAGTGACCCCATGGACGCATCTCTCCCAGAACACCCCACCTCCATCTGCAATCATTCTGGCAGTGTAGCCACAGAGTTTTCTTAGAAAAAATATGGAAGCAGTTTACCATTGCCTCCTTCCACG
Source organism: Tachyglossus aculeatus (assembly GCF_015852505.1). Classification (NCBI taxonomy): domain Eukaryota; kingdom Metazoa; phylum Chordata; class Mammalia; order Monotremata; family Tachyglossidae; genus Tachyglossus; species Tachyglossus aculeatus. Next base: position 10,415,692 of record NC_052068.1, read on the forward strand.
CAGTGAACTTGAGTCTCTGCCCTCGATTCTCTCCCATGCCGTGGCTGCCCAGCACGGGGGAGTTTTGACTTGTAGCAGATTGCCTGCCACTCGCTAGCCACTGCCCTAGCTAGGAATGGAAGGACAGGCCTCTGCTTGGCTCTCCCTCTGGTAGCCGAGACTGGTAGATGACTGGAAACTTGCCAGATGCTGTCCTAAGAGGGGACAACACAATCAGGACAAAATGCTTCGTCCTACACAAGGCTCACACACTTTGGGGAAAGGTCCTTCCAGTCATTCATTCACTCATTCAACCATATTTATTGAGTGCTTTCTGTGTGCAAAGCACTGCACTAAGCACTTGGAAAGTACAATATGGCAATAGAGAAGATCCTTGTCTACAACAGGCTTACAGTCTAGGAGAGGGGCCGGGGAGAAGAGTCAGGTCATTGTGGGCAAGGAATGGGTCTACCAACTCTGTTATATTGTACTCTCCCAAGTGCTTACTACAGTGCTCTACACACAGTAAGTGCTCAGTAAATATGATTGATCGAAGGAGAACAGGTATTGAGTCCCCATTTTACAGATGAGGTAACTGAGGTACAGAGAAGTGAAGTGACTTAGGGTCAACCCGCAGGCAAATGGCAGAGCTGAGATTAGAACTCAGGTCCTTTAACACTCAGGCCTGTTGCCATTCCATTAGGCAACACTACTCAATCTTGACTCTCTCACATCAACAACTCCTTGCTCACGTTTTCCCTCCTGCCTGGACCTCCCTCCCCTCTAGACTGTAGTAATAATAATGATAATAATGGTATTTGTTAAGCGCTTACTATGTGCAAAGCACTGTTCTAAGTGCTGGGGAGGTTACAAGGTGATCAGGTTGTCCCATGGGGGGCTCAGTTTTCATCCCCATTTTACAGATGAGGTAACAGAGAAGTTAAGTGATTTGCCCAAAGTCATGCAGCTGACAGTTGGCGGAGCTGGAATTTGAGCCCATGACCTCTGACTCCAAAGCCCGAGGTCTTTCCACTGAGCCACCCTGCTTCTCTAGCCATGCTGCTTCTTTAAGCTCCTTGTGGTCAGGGAATGCGTCTGTTTATTGTTCTGTTGTACTCTCCCAAGCCTTTTACAGTGCTCTGCACCCAGTAAGTGCTCAATAAATACAATTGACTGAATTTTATTTCCAACAGACCATTACTCTCCCAATCTTTCATTCATTCATTCATTCAATCATATTTATTGAGCATTTACTGTGTGCAGAGCACTGTACTAAGCGCTTGGGAAGTACAAGTCGGCAACATATAGAGATGGTCCCTACCCAACAACGGGCTCACAGACTAGAAGGGGGAGACAGACAACGAAACAAAACATGTGGACAGGTGTCAAGTCATCAGAATAAATAGAAATAAAGCTAGATGCACATCGTTAACAAAATGAATAGAATAGTAAATATGTACAAGTAAAATAAATAGAGTAATAAATCTGTACAAACATATATGCAGGTGCTGTGGGGAGGGGAAGGATGTAGGGCAGAGGCGGGGCGATGGGAAGGAGGAGAGGAAAAGGGGGGCTCAGTCTGGGAAGGCCTCTTGGAGGGGGTGAGCTCTCAGTAGGGCTTTGAAGGGAGGAAGAGAGCTAGCTTGGCGGATGTGTAGGGGGAGGGCATTCCAGGCCAGGGGAGGATGTGGGCTGGGGGTCAACGGCCCCTATTTCACTTCTCAGTGTCTCAATTCCCTCAACTATAAAATGGGGCTTAAGGCTAAGAGCCTGTGCGGGATGGGGACGGTAGGGACCGTCTCTATATGTTGCCAACTTGTACTTCCCAAGCACTTAGTACAGTGCTCTGCACACAGTAAGCACTCAATAAATACGATTGATTGATTGATTGATTGATTGATTGATTAGCTTGCATCTACCCCAGCGCTTGGTACAGTGCCAGGCACCAAGTAAGTACTTAACAAATATCATAGTTATTTTTCTCTTTGCCTGTGCCCAGACAGTAAAATGAGGCTCCCCAATAAATACCATTATTATTATTAATATTACTATCTCCCAATCTTCACCAGCCCCATGCCCTTGTCCTATTTAGCTCAGGAGCAGAAGGCAGTGTGGCCTAATGGAAACAGCTCAGAACCAGGAGTCGGAAGCCACAGGTTCTAATCCTGGCTCTGCTTCTGATCTAGTGTGTGCAACGTTGGACAATCAATCAACCCACGGTATTTATTGAGCACTTACTATGTGTGGAGCACTGCACTAAGCACTTGGGAGAGTACAGTACATCAGAATTAGCGGATACATTCCCTGCCTGTAATGAGTTTACAGTCTAGAGGAACAAGTCACTTAACCTCAGTAGGCCTCAGTTTCCCCATCTGTAAAATGGGGACAGACTATGCAATATGTGTAGGTAGGGACTCTAACCGGATTATTCATTCATTCACTCATTCATTCATTCATTCATTCACTATATCATATTTATTGAGTGCCTACTGTGTACAAAGCACTGTACTAAGCACTTGGAAAGTACAATTCAGCAACAAAGACAATCCCTGCCCACAACAGGCTCACAGTCTAGAAGAGGGGAGACAGGCATCAAAACAAGTAAACAGGCATCAATAGTATCAATACAAGTAAATAGAATTATAGGTATAAACACATCAAAAAACAGTAAGCGCTCAATAAATACGACTGAATGAATGAATCAAAACAAGTACATAGAATTATAGAGATGTAGCAGTGTGGCTCCGTGGAAAGAGCACGGGCTTGGGAGTCAGAGATTATGGGTTCAAAGCCCAGCTCTGCCAATTGTCAGCTGTGTGACTTTGGGCAAGTCACTTACCTTCTCTGTGCCTCAGTTAACTCATCTGTAAAATGGGGATTAAGACTGTGAGCCCCACGTGGGGCAACCTGATCAGTGCTCCCCAGTGCTTAGTACAGTGCTTTGCACATAGTAAGTGCTTAACAAATGGCATCGTTAATTAATTAATGTACATATATACACAAGTGCTGTGTGGCGGGAAGTGGGTGTAGAGCAAAGGGAGCGAGTCGGGACCATGGGGAGGGGAGGGGGAGCTGAGAAAAATGGGGTCTTAGTCTGGGAAGGCCTCCTGGAGGAGGTGAGCTTTCAGTAGGGCTTTGAAGGGGGAAAATGTGATTCATTCATTCATTCAATCATATTTATTGAGCACTTACTGTGTGCACAGCACTGTACTAAGCGCTTGGGAAGTACAAGTCGGCAACATATAGACACGGTCCCTACCCAATAACGGGCTCTTGATTATCTTGTGTTTTATCCCCTAGCCTTTAACTCACAGTAAACCTTGAGTAACTACCATAACTAAAGTTCACTGTGGGAAGAGAATGTGTCTGTTTATTGTTGTATTGTACTCTCTTAAGCGCTTAGTACCCTGCTCTGCACACAGTAAGTGCTCTACAAATACTATTGAATAAATGAATTAGGAGTACTGGGGGAGAGATATTTTAATCATCCCCAAGCTCTGGGTATTGGAGACTCAACAGAGCAGAAAAAAATCCCTAAATACAACATTAAAACTTCCTGAAAAGGCAATGCTTGTTTCCCAAAGACACCAATTGTCTCCAGAATCAATCGACCAATGAATGGTATTTATTGAGCGCTTACTGGCTGCGGAGCACAAACATTTCCATAAGAAGGTGATTAGTTCAATTATTAGGGCCAAAACAAAGGTTATGAAAGCATTCTCACTAGTTAGCTTCCTAAAAGGGAGAGAGATCCTTTGGGGAAAAAGTACCCAGGTCGTTGCACAAAATATCGCAGCTGCTAAAATACAAGATTTTCAAAGCCTTATCTCTGATAAAATTAATAATAATAATAGTTATTATTATTATTTTTCTTGTGTTTGTTAAGTGCTTACTATGTACCAGGCACTAAGTGCTAGGATGGATACAAGATAATTGGGTTGGACACAGTCCCCGTCCCACATGGGGCTCACAGTCTTAATCCCCATTTTACAGATGAGGGAGCTGAAGCCCAGAGAAGTGAAGTAACAAATACCACAATTATTAAATTACCCACCACAACCCAGTGCCTTCATCGTGCCCTCCTGCCTGGTCTGGTCTGTCCTTCTGAAAATGTCGTGGGCTTTTGGATTTTACATCGGCTCCTCAGGTTCTGTTCTTCTAGCTTCTTCGCTCAGCCTTTCCAGAACTTCTTCACCACCTGTCATTCCAGCCACAGGTGTTCTCGTGTTTCTGTATAATAACAATAATAATAATAATAATAATAATGGCATTTATTAAGCGCTTACTATGTTTAAAGCCCTGTTCTAAGCGCTGGGGAGGTTACAAGGTAATTAGGTTGTCCCACGGGGGCCTCACAGTCTTAATCCCCATTTTACAGATGAGGTAACTGAGGCACAGAGAAGTTAAGTGACTTGCCCAAAGTCACACAGCTGACAATTTGTGGAGCCGGGATTTGAACCCCTGACCTCTAACTCCAAAGCCCGTGCTCTTTCTACTGAGCCACGCTACTGTACTCTTCCAAGTTCTCATTACAGTGCTCTACACACAGTAAGTGCTCGGTAAATATGATTTATTGATTGACTGATTATTTTTGCAAATCTCACCCTTAGGCAGGTTTGTATTCAACTGTACCGGTAGCCAATCTGTGTCTCTCTGCTTCCTAAGTGGGCTCAATGCATCTGGGAAGCAGCCTAGCCTGATGGAAAAAGCATGGGCCTGGGGGTCACAAGACCTGAGTTCTAATTCTACTCCGCTACTTGTCTGCTGGGTGGGAAGCAGCATGGCCTAGTGAAAAGCAGCATGGACTCATAGATAGAGCACAGGCCTGCGAGTCAGAAGGACATGGGTTCTAATCCCAGCTCTGCCAGTTGTTTGCTGTATGACTTCGGACAAGTCACTTTACTTCTCTGGGCCTCAGTTGCCTCATATGTAAAATGGGGATTAAGATTCGGAGCTCCATGTGGGACAGGGGCTGTCCAACTTCAGTAGCTTGTACCTAGCCCAGTGCTTAGAACAGTGCCTGGCACATAGTAAGCACTTAAGCACCATTTTTTTACAAAAAAAGTACTGCAGTGTCCCCAACTAGCTTTGTTTTATTTGCTAGTATATTTATATTTATCCCCCAGTGAGAGTGTAAACTTCTTCTGTCCAATGTCTTTGGCTTCTGTTGTACTTTCCCAAGTGCTTAGTACAGTGTATTTGCATCCAGTGGTTGCTTATTGCATATTATTACTACTTTAGTAAATGAAATAAGTGTAGCATTCATGAAACTATCCCAGTTGATCTCCAAACCTTGAATCTACCCCAGGACTTAACACATAATAAGGAATCCATAAGTATCACAACTATGCTTATTGGAAAATATATCTGGGTCTGCTACTGGATTCCTAAGTAGAGTTGTTGCAAATATATATGGGTTCTAATCTCAGCTCTGCCACTTGTCTGCTGAGTGACCTTGGGCAAGTTCTTTCACTTCTCGGTGCCTCGGTTACCTCATCTGTAAAATGGGGATTGAGACTGTGAGCCCTACGTGGGACAGGGACAATGGCCAACCTGATTTGCTTATATCTACCCCAGCACTTAGTACAGTGCCTGGCACATAGTAAGCACTTAACAAATATAATAATAATAATAATAATAGTAACATAATAATATAATAATTATTATAGCACATGGGGAGGCCATATCTCAGTTTTTGCTCCAGTCCTTAGCATTTGTAATTTCCATGGCTTCTAGCACCAAGGGTGCTACTAGTTTAGAATGTTATCCTACACCAGAAGAATCTTATACCAGTGCCCAGGTTTGAGAGTCACATGTCATTGGTTCAAATCCTGGCTCTGCCGCTTGTCAGCTGTGTGACTTTGAGCAAGGCACTTAACTTCTCTGTGCCTCTGTTCCCTAATATGTAAAATGGGGATTAAAACTGTGAGCCCCATGTGGGACAACATTACCTTTATCTCCCCCAGTGCTTAGAACAGTGCTTTGCATATAGTAAGCACTTAACAAATGCCATCATTATCATTATTATTATTATGTCATCAGGATTTCTGGGGCAAGCAAGGAAGACCCAATGATACATAGCTCCCAGATCACTGGTTTTACTCGACACCAATCAACCAGCCACATAATCAATCAATCACTGGCAGGAGATTAACATGAGCTTCATCCTTGATTGATTCTGGGCTATTTTCATCTCCCCAAATCCCAACTTCCCCCACATATTTTACTCATTCATTTGTTCATTCATTCAATCTTATTTATCTAGTGCTTACTGTATGCAGAGCACTATACTAAGCACTTGGAATAATAATAATGGCTGTAGTTAAGCACTTACTATGTGCTGAGCACTGTTCTAAGCACTGGGGCAGGTAGGAGGTAATCAGGTTGTCCCATGTGAGGCTCACAGTCTTCATCCCCATTTTACAGATGAGGTAACTGAGGCACAGAGAAGTCAAGTGATGCCCAAAGTCACACAGCTGATCAGTGGCAGAGCCGGGATTAGAACCCATGACCTCTGACTCCCAAGCCCGGGCTCTTTCCATTGAGCCACACGGCCCAGTACAACAATAAGTAGACACATCCCCCGCCCACGACTAGCTTACGGTTCTGTCCTGGAATACCCAGAGCTGATTCTTCCTCCTTCAACATTCTAATGGTTTTCCCCCGGGTATTTCACTCAAATTAAATTTGCTTTCATTAGGGTGAAGGATATAACGTTAGACACAGTGAACAGACTAAATGTGATTAATGCCAAACACATAAAGTTATCATTAAGCCCCGGTCGCCCAAATGACAGTTCTCATGTAGACAAACCTCAGAAGCACCAGAGGCAGAGCTTGCATTCCTTGTCACGGATCCTCAATTATAAACTAACTGCACTGCCTTAAGTAAACTCATCCGGAGCACAGCTTAGGCTTTTGACATAAAAGCTTGCTTTGTTTTTGTCCCTTTGGCAATTCTAATTATTTTCCTGAGGTCACTGGTGTTTAAACAATAGTCAGGCAATTGTCTAATCTCTCCATGTGGAACCCTTCGGAAGAGAGATTGGGGAAGAAAGAAAATCAGGGAGACTTCATGCCCTAGGCCTATTACAATAATAATAATAGTATTTGTGAAGTGCTTATTATGTGTCAAGCACTGTACCGTACCCTGGGGTAGATACAAATTAATCAGGCTGGATCTGTATCCCTGTCCTGCATGAGGCTCACGTTCTAAGTAAGAGGGAGAACAGGTATTGAATCTCCATTTTGCTGATGAGGGAGCTGAGGCACAGAGAATTTAAGTGGCTTGCCCAAGATCACAGACCAGACAAATGGCAGAACCAGGATTAGAACCCAGTTCCTCTGACTCCCAGACCCGTGCTGCTCTTTGTCTTCCTAACTGACCTGCAGGGAGCAGTTCTCTGAATTCACTTCATGAAACAACCAAATTCAGTCTATCAATAGATTTGAAAGCTTATTGAAGGCCCATCTCCTCCTAGAGGCATTCCCTGTCTAAGCAGCAGACTAAGTCTAGTCTTCCCTGACTAGAGAAGCAGTGTGGCTCAATGGAAAAAGCCCGGGTTTTGGAGTCAGAAGTCATGGGTTCAAATCCCGACTCCGCCAATTGCCAGCTGGGTGACTTTGGGCAAGTCACTTAACTTCCCTGGGCCACAGTTCCCTCATCTGTAAATTGGGGATGAAGACTGTGAGCCCCCCGTGGGACAACCTGATCACCTTGTAACTTCCCCAGCACTTAGAACAGTGCTTTGCACATAGTAAGTGCTTAAAAAATGCTATAAAAACGCCCTCTGCTCCTCTTCTCCCACTTCCTTCTGCAACACCCTGACTTGCTTCCTTTATTCACCCCCACTCCCAGCCCCACAGCACCTATGTAGACATCTGTCATTGATATATTCATGTCTGTCTCCCCACCTAGTCTGTAAGCTCACTGTGGGTAGGGTGTGTGTCCTTGTTATACTGTACTCTCCCCAGCGCTTAGTACAGTGCTCTGTATACAGTAAGCACTAATAAATATGACCGAATGAATGAATGAGTGCACAACACTGCACTAAGTGCTTAGGAGAGTAGAACAGAATTAGGCGCTATGATCCCCACCCTCAAAAAGCTGACAATCTAGCAGGGGAGAGAGGCATCGAAATCAGTTGAAAAAAGAGGAGCCAGTATCCACTGTCAAAAGGACCCAAGTTCTAATTCTGACTTGGTCACATGTCTGTTATGTGACCTTGGATAAGTCACTTCACTTCTCTAGATCTCAGTTACCCCATCTGTAAAATGGGGATTAAGAGTGTGAGCCTCATGTGGGTCAGGGATGGTGTCCAACCTGATGACCTTGTATCTACCCCAGAACTTAGAACAGTGCTTGGCACACAGTCAGTGCTTAACAAGTACCATAACTATTAATACTATTATTATACTACTTATCTGAGAGACAATGTAGGCAAAGAGAAGGCTTTTGACCTTCTCTGTTATATGGCCTCTGATAATTCACTGAACTTCTCTGTGCCTCAGTTTCCTTGTCTGTATAATGGGGGGGGGGCGGCAAATACCTGTTCTTCTTTCCCCTTAGACTGTGAGCCCCATGAGGGATAAGGACTGATTCTGTCTGGATTAGCGTGATTTCCTTTCTTCCCCAATCTCTCTTCCAAACAGTCCCACTTGGAGGGATTAGAAAATTGCCTGACTGCTCCTTAAGGCCCTCTCTCAGGACTGCACCTGTAGAGTTTCCAGTACTCTACCAGCCTCGGCTATAGGAGGAAGAGTCAAGTAGAGGCCTACGCATTCCATTCCTTCTAGACTGTGAGCCTATTGTTGGGTAGGGACCGTCTCTATATGTTGCCAACTTGTACTTCCCAAGCTCTTAGTACAGTGCTCTGCACACAGTCAGTGCTCAATAAATACCACTGAATGAATGGTATACTAGCTTGGGCAGTGGCTAGTAAGTGGCAGGCAATCTGCTAAAGTCAAAACTCACCTGTGCTGGGCAGCAGCGGCACGGGAGAGGGTCAAGTACAGAGACTCAAGTTTACTGTGCGGAAGGCGGCAGTAGTAAACCACTTGAGATTTTCACCATGAAAACTCTGTGGATCCACAACCAGAATGATTGCAGATGGAAGTGGGGTGTTTTGGGATCGATGTGTCCATGGAGTCGCAAGGGGTCAGAGGAAACAGCTCAACAGCAAAAGACAAGACAAGACTCCATAAACACCAATTACCTCAGCAAAATAATTAGAATTACCAAAGGGACTAAAACAGCCTGGACCCCAGGATTCTATAATATTAACAAAAAGAATAATAAATTGGGGTATGCATGAACCTCTTGGGGTTCACAATGTGAAGGGGAGAAAGAACAGGTATTTAATCCCCATTATACAGATAAGAAAAATGAGGCTCAAAGAAGTTCAGCCAAGGTACCCTAGGTTCTAATAATTGATTGACCAGTCAATTGATTTATTCTCATAACCCTATTTGTTAAGAACTTACTATATGTCAAGCACTGTTCTATTCACTGGGGTAGATAGTAGTTACCCAAGTTGGACACAGTGCCTGTGCCACATGGTGCTCGCAGTCTAAGTAGGAGGGAGTAGGACTTAATCCCCATTTTACAGAGAGGATAACTGAAGCACAGAGAAGTTAAGTGGCTTGTCTGAGGTAACACAGCAGACACGTGGCAGAGCTGGGATTAGAACTCAGGCCCTCTGACTCCCAGGTTTGTGCTGCTTCTCTATATTTTCATTCATTCATTCTTCCATTCAATCATATTTATTGAGCACTTACTGTGTGCAGAGCACTTTATTAAGTGCTTGGGAAGTACAAGTTGGAAACATATAGAGATGGTCCCGACCCAACAAAGGGCTCACAGTCTAGAAGGGGGAGACAGACAACAAAACACAACAAGAAGACAGGTGTCAATACCGTCAGAATAAATAGAATTATAGCTATATACACATCATTAATAAAATAGAGTAGTAAATATGTACAAATATATACAAGTGCTGTAGGGAGGGGGAGGAGGTAGGTTAGAGGGAAGGAGTGGGGGCGACATGGAGGGGAGGAGGAGGAGGAGAGGAAAAGGGGGGCTCAGTCTGGGAAGGCTTCCTGGAGGAGGTGAGCTCTCAGTAGGGCTTTGAAGGGAGGAAGAGAGCTAGCTTGGCAGGGGAGCAGCTGGGCCCCGACTCCACCCCACAACCTATCCCTCCACACCCCCGCTGCACACCCCCACAACCCACCAGCACCAAACCCGGTTGGGCCAGGAGGGTGAGGGGGGAGGGTTAGAGGAGCGGGGGAGAGGAAGAGAAGGGAAAAGAGATCGGGGAGGGGGAGAGAGTGGGGGGAACTGGGTTTATATCTATATATCTATGTAATATATTTTAAAGTATAAATATTGATCTATAGTTGCATACATTTGTTTTTTATTTCTTCTGGTATTTGTTAAGCATTTACCATTTGCCGAGCACTATACTAAGCACTGGAGTGGAAACAAGCAAACCAGGTTGAACCAAGTCCCTGTCCCATGTGGGGCTCAGTTTCAATCTCCATTTTACAGATGAGGTAACTGAAGCACAGAGAAATAAAATAATAATAATAATAATTATGATATTTGTTAAGCACTTACTATGTGCCAAGGACTCTTCTAAGCGCTGGTGTAGATACAAGGTAATTAGGTTGTCCCACATGGGGCTCACAGTCTTAATCCCCACTTTACAGATGAGGTAACTGAGGCCCAGAGAAGTTAAGTGATTTGCCCAAGGTCATACGGCAGACAAGTGGCAGAGCAGGATTAGAACCTCTGAGTCCCAAGGCCATGTTCTTTCCACTGATCCACGTCGCTTCTAAAATGACCTGCCCAAGGTCGTACAGCAGGCAAGTGGCAGAGCAGGAATTAGAACCAGTGACCTTCTTACTCCCAGGCCCATGCTCTATCCACTACAACCATGCTGCATCTCCAGTTCTATTCTTTATATTCTGTTTGCATTCTTTGTACATTTTCTGTTAGTTGTAAAGTTTGTGAAGTGGGAAGGTGCCTCGTGTTTCTGTTTTGCTTATCCAAGCATTTAGTATGGTAAATTACTCCCACTTCAATTACCCAGTACATTCACAGCTCCAACAAGATTCTCACTGCGTCACTCCTAGCCTTGTCTTCATCCTCTCTGGATAGGAAGAATGTATGAATAGATTCTCTATTGCCTTCCCCCTCTAGACTGTAAGCTCGTTGGAGGCAGGAAATGTGTCTGTTCTATTGTTCTGTTGTCCTCTCCTAAGAGCTTAGTAATAATAATAATAATTATGGTATTTGTTAAGTGCTTACCATGTGCCAAGCACTGTTCTAAGCACTGGGGTAGATACAAGGTAATCAGGTCGTTCCATGTGGGATTCACGATCTTAATCCCCATTTTGCAGATGAAGTAAACTGAGGCACAGAGAAGTGAAGTGACTTGCCCAAGGTCACACAGCAGACAAGTGACTGAGCTGGGATTAGAACCCACATCCCCTGACTCCCAAGCACGTGCTCTTGTCACTAAGCCACACTGCTTCTAAATTGTGGTATTTGTTAAGTGCTTACTATATGCCAAGCATTGTATTAAGCGCTGGGGTAGATACAAGCAAACTGTGCTGGACACAGACTTTGTCCCATGTGGGCTCACAGCCTCAATCCCCATTTTACATTCGTTCATTCAATCATGTTTATTGAGCACTTACTGTGTGCAGAGCACTCAGTAGGTGCTCAGTCAATTTACAGATGAGGGAACTGAGGTCCAGAGAAGTGAAGTGACTTGCCCAGGGTCACTCAGCAAACATGAGGCAGAGCAGAGATTAGAACCCATGACCTTCTGACTCTCAGGCCTGGGGTCTAGCCACTAGGCTGTGATGCTGCACACAATAAGCACTCGGTAAGTTCGACTGACTGACTGAATGACTGACTTCCCTGATAACCAGATTTCCTGCGCAAAGGTTCAGACTGCCCTTGCCCTTCTCCAAATCACAGCAATGAATGAGGCAAGCTTATCCACTAGAGAATCTGCGCTAAAGTCTGAAGATTCCTCTTCAGGACTGCCAATTCTCAGCAGAAGCTGCTAAAGCAAGCATAAGGCCCTTTGAAGAGATTTTTTTTATTTAGGTTTTCACACATTGTCTACAGTTTGCCAGACGTGCCAGCAACAAATGGGTTAGTCACAGGAGCAACTTTTTCCAAAAACGTATTAAATACTGTCTCTGACTTCCCTGAGAGTCTCAAAGCCTTTTACTCCCTAGTCAAATCTCTTCTAAAAGCTTGTCAAATTCCATTGTCAGGGCTCCACAAATCAGTCTGTGAATACTTACAGGGGTCATAGCCCTATGCTGAATATTATGCATATATATTTAAATTATATATTGTAAACTATTTATTTATATTAGTATCTATCGCCCCTCTAATAATAATAATGCATTTATTAAGTGCTTACTATGTGCAAAGCACTGTTCTAAGCACTGGGGAGTTTACAAGGTGATTAGGTTGTCCCATGTGGGGTTCACAGTCTTAATCCCCATTTTACAGATGAGGTAACTGAGGCCCAGAGAAGTTAAGTGACCTGCCCAGCTTCACGTACTTCACACAGCTGAAAAGTGGTGGAGCCGGGATTTGAACCAATGACCTCTGACTCCAAAGCCTGTACTCTTTCCACTAAGCCACGCTAGACAGTGAGCTGTCTGTGGGCAAGGATCGTGTCTGCCCACTCTGTCGTACTGCACTCTCCCAAGTGCTTAATACAGTGCTCTGCACCTAATAAGTGCTCAATAAATACCACTAATGGCAAAGAATATGTGGATAATAATAGGGATGCTACTCTTAATTGGAGGAATCAGTGGGGGGAAATGAGAACTCAATCAGTCAATCGTATTTTTTAATTGCATTTGTTAAGCACTTTCATTCATTCATTCAATTGTATTTTTTGATCACTTACTGTATTAAGTGCTTGGGAAGAACAAGTCGGCAACTTATAGAGATGGTTCTTACCCAACAATGGGCTCACAGTCTAGAATGAGGAGACAGACAACAAGACAAAACATGTGGACAGGTGTCAAAACCATTGGAATAAATAGAATTATAGCTATATGCATATCATTAATAACATAGAGTAGTAAATATGTACAAATAAAACAAATAGAGTAATAAATATGTACAAATATATATAAGTGCTGTGGGGAGGGGAAGGAGGTAGGGCAGGTGGGGGGATGGGGCAGAGGAGAGGAGGAGAGGAAAAAGGGGGCTCAGTCTGGGAAGGCCTCCTGGAGGAGGTGAGCTCTCAGTAGGGCTTTGAAGGGAGGAAGAGAGCTCGTTTGGCAGATGTGTGGAGGGAGGGCATTCCAGGCCAAGTGAAGGACGTGGGCCGGGGGTTGACGGTGGGACAGGCAAGAACGAGGCACAGTGAGGAGGTGAGCGGTGGCAGAGAAGCAGAGGGTGCAGGCTGGGCTGGAGAAGGAGAAAAGGGAGGTGAGGTAGGAGGGGGCAAGGGGATGGAGAGCCTTGAAGCCAAGAGTGAGGAGTTTTTGCTTGATTCGTAGGTTGACAGGTAACCACTGGAGATTTTTGAGGAGGGAGTGACATGCCCAGAGTGTTTCTGTTCAGAGATAATCCAGACAGCAGAGTGAAGTATAGACTGAACCAGGGATAGACAGGAAGATGGGAGATCAGGGAGGAGGCTGATGCAGTAATCCAGTCAGGATAAAATAAGAGATTAAACCAGCAAGGTAGCAGTTTGGAAAGGAAAGGGCAGATCTCAGCGATGTTGTGGAGGTGAGACTGGCAGGTTTTGGTGACAGATTGTATGTGTGGGGTGAATGAAAGAGTGGAGTCGAGGATGACACCAAGGTTACGGGCTTGTAAGATGGGAAGGATGGTAGTGCCGTCCATAGCGATGGGAAAGTCAGGGAGAGGACAGGGTTTGGGAGGGAAGATAAGGAGCTCTGTCTTGGACATGTTGAGTTTTAAGTGGCAGGAGGACATGCAGGTGGAGATGTCCTGAAGGTAGGAGGAGATGCGACCCTGGAGGGAGGGAGAACAGGGGAGGAGATGCCGATTTAGGTATCATCAGCGTAGAGATGACAGTTGAAGCCGTGGGAGTGAATGAGTTCATCAAGGGAGTGAGTGTAGATAGAGAACAGAAGGGGACCAAGAACTGACCCCTGAGGAACCCCTACAGTAAGGGGATGGGAGGGGAAGGAGGAGCCCGCAAAGGAGACTGAGAATGAACAGCCGGAGAGATAAGAGGAGAACCAGGAGAGGACAGAGTCTGTGAAGCCAAGGTTGGATAATGTGTTGAGGAGAAGGGTGTGGTCCACAGTGTCGAAGGCAGCTGAGAGGTCAAGGTCTACACTTTCTATGTGTCAAGCACTGTTCTAAGCACTGGAGCTCACAGTTGAAGATGGAGGAAGGAAGGTTTTACAGATGAAGCTACTGAGGCATGGAGAAGTTATTGGACTTGCCCCAAGTCACCCAGCAAGCAATTGAGCACTTACTGTGTGCAGAGCACTGTGCTAAGCACTTGGGAGAGTATGATATGGCAGAGTTAATAGATATGTTCCCTGCCCACAAGAAGATTCCAGTTTAGAGTGGAGACAGGTATTAAAATAAATTACAGAGAGAATAATGATAATAATTATGGCATTTGCTAGACTGTGAGCCCACTGTTGGGTAGGGACTGTCTCTATATGTTGCCAATTTGTACTTCCCAAGTGCTTAGTACAGTACTCTGCACACAGTAAGCACTCAATAAATACAATTGATGATGATGATGATTTGCTAAGGTCTTACCATGTGCCAGGCACTGTTCTAAGTTCTGGGGTGGATAGAAGCAAATCGGTTTGGACACAGTCCCTGACCTGCATGGGGCTCACAGTCTCAATCCTCATTTTACAGATGAGGGAACTGAGGACCAGAGAACTAAAGCGACTATGAAACAAATAAAGGGTACAAAGCCAAGTGCAAGGGTGAGGCAGGAAGGAGAAGAAATAGGGGAAATGAGGGCTTAGTTGGGGAAGGCCTCTTGGAGGAAATGTGATTCTAATAAGGCTTTGATGGTGGGGAGAATGACTGTCAGATATGAAGGGATCAGAAGCAGGATGTGGGCGAGGGGTCTGTGGTGAGATAGACGAGATCAAGGTACATTGTTAGGGGAGCAAAGTGTGTGGGCTGGGTTGTAGGAAGAGAGCAGTGAGGTGAGTTAGGAGGGGGCGAGATGACAGACTGCTTTAAAGCCTATGAGGTGAGGAGTTCCTGTTTTGATGCGGAGGTGGATGGACAACCACCAGAGGTTTTCGAGGCTTGGGGAAACATGGACTGAATTTTTTTTTAGAAAAATGATCAGGGCAGTAGAGTGCTGCAGAACTGTTTATTGTTCTCTTGTACTCTCCCAAGCCCTTAGTACAGTGCTCTGCACACGGTAAGTGCTCAGTAAATATGATTGATTGACTGGAGAGAGGAGAGACAGGAGGTAGGGAGGTCAGCACGGAGGTGGATGCAGCAATCGAGGTGGGAGAGGGTCAGTGAAGCAGCATGGCTCAGTGGAAAGAGCAGGGGCTTGGGAGTCAGAGGTCATGGGTTCAAACCCCAGCTCTGCCACGTCTGCTGTGTGACCTTGGGCAAGTCATTTAACTTCTCTGAACCTCAGTTACCTCATCTGTAAAGTAGGGATTAAGAATGTGAGCCCCATGTGGAACAACCTGATCACCTTGTATCCCCCTAGCGCTTAGAACAGTGCTTTGCACATAGTAAGCACTTAACAAATGCCATCATTATTATTATTATTATCAGTGCTTGGATCATTGGGGCAGCAGTTTGGATAGAGAAGAAAGTGTGGATTTTAGCCATGTGGTGAAGGTCGAAGCAGCAGGAAGCACTTCGAAGGAAAGGGAAAAGGAACTGGGATCCTGGGAGAATGATTTCATTCATTCATTCAATCGTATTTATTGAGTGCTTACTGTGTGCAGAGCACTGTACTAAGAACTTGGGAAGTACAAGTTGGCAACATAAAAAGATGGTCCCTACCCAACAACAGGATGCGTCTAGAAGGGGGAGGTAATAATGATGGTATTTGTTAAGCGCTTACTATGTGCAAAGCACTGTTCTAAGTGCTAGGGAGGTTACAAAGTGATCAGATTTGAGAAGATGCAGAAAGGAATGAAGAAGAGGAAGAAAGAGGGGTATGTGAGGAGGAAATGGGGCCAAAAAGGAGGGGAGAAGGGAGAAGGGGGAAAGGGTGAAGAGAAGTAGGAAGTCAGAGCGAAAAAGGGGGGAGGGGGGAGAGGGAGGGGGGAGACATGAGAAGGTAGTGCAGACAGAAAAATGGCAGTACATTAAAATGAGTCAGAACAGATGAGAATTAGCAGATTAGAATAGAACCATTCAACAGGGCAAGAAGTGCGACAATTCAGTCCATCAACCCTGTGAGAAACATAGCAGTCATTACCACAACTTTCCCACCTGTCAAACAAGTCACCACTTCCGAGGCTCGAGGCCTCTGCTTATCTGTGTTTTTGCATTGTTTTGATCTTTCTCTTATATCAGCTTTTCCTCACTCTTCCTCCTGCAGTTGTTTGCTAATTACCACCTCCTCCCCAAATACACACTCTCTCTCTCTCTCTCTCTCTCTCTCTCTCTCTCTCTCTCTCTCTCTCCCCCCACAATCAAGAGAAGCAGCGTGGCTCAGTGGAAAGAGCACGGGCTTGGGAGTCAGAGACCATGGGTTCTAATTCCTGCTCCGCCACTTGTCAGATGTGTGACTTTAGGCAAGTCACTTAACTTCTCTGTGCCTCAGTTCCCTCATCTGAAAAATGGGGATTAAGACTATGAGCCCCAAGTGGGACAACCTTGATTATCTTGTATTCCCCCCAGCACTTAGAACAGTGCACAGAGTAAGCGCTTAACAAATACCAACATTATTATTATTATCAATCCGACATGTAGGACAGGCCCTGCTGAGAGCTCACCTCCTCCAGGAGGCCTTCCCAGATTGAGCCCCTTCTTTCCTCTCCCCCTCGTCCCCCTCTCCATCCCCCCGCCTTACCGCCTTCCCCTCCCCACAGCACCTGTATATATGTATATATGGTTGTACATATTTATTACTCTGTTTATTTATTTATTTATTTATTTTACTTGTACATTTCTATCCTACTTATTTTATTTTGTTGGTATGTTTGGTTCTGTTCTCTGTCTCCCCCTTTTAGACTGTGAGCCCACTGTCGGGTAGGGACTGTCTCTATGTGATGCCAATTTGTACTTCCCAAGCGCTTAGTACAGTGCTCTGCACATAGTAAGCGCTCAATAAATACGATTGATTGATTGATTGATTGATTGACTAGGATATCTGTTCAGTCAGTCCTATGACTATTTCCCCTTTCTGAAGGTCTTAATGCCTTAAAGACACTATTATTGTTTTATTACAATGGACACTCCTTGAGGGCAGGGAACTGTGATTTCTGCTGTACTCTCCCAAGCATTTAGGATAGTCTTCACACAGAAGATTCCAGTGGTGAACCACGGGCATCCAGCGTGTAGCAGGGCCTATTGGAAATAGCCTGGGGCTAGGAGTCATAGGACCCGGATTCTAATTGCAGCTCCACAACTGCTCCACAACTTTTCTGTTTCTTCAATTGTAAAATGGGAATTAGATGCTTCTTCCAGCTTAGATTGTGAACCCCCAATAAGATAGGGGGTTCTGATGACTTGACACCTGTCCACATGTTTTGTTTTGTTGTCTGTCTCCCCCTTCTAGACTGTGAGCCCATTGTTGGGTAGGGACCATCTCTATATGTTGCCAACTTGTACTTCCCAAGCGCTTAGTAAGCGCTCAATAAATACGATTGAATGAATGAATGAATAAATAAATACTGCTTGGGGGATTTATTTTACTCATCAAAAAAATAACATTAAGGAGGAAGGCCCTGGATCCCAGATTCCATGGCTTCTTTTTTTTTTTTATGGTATTTGATCAGCACTTACTATGTGCCAGGCACTATTCTAAGCACTGGGGTGGATACAAGTTGATCAGATTGGACATAGTCACTGTCCCACATAGAGCTCACAGTCTTAAGCCCTGTTTTACAGATGAGGCAACTGAGGCACAGAGAAGTGAAGCAACTTGCCTGGGGTCACACAGCAAAAAAGTGGCAGAGCCCAGATTGGAACCCAAATCCTTCTGATCCCCAGCACTGTGCTTTATCCACACTGCTTCTTGCAAGTCAAATAAGGGATTGTCCCCCATCCCTCCACCCCACTGCTGCCCTCCCTGGCTCAAGCTCATTAATTCATTCATTAATTCATTAATCAAATTTTTAAGCACTTACTGTGTGCAGAGCACTGTACTAAGCGCTTGGAAACTACAAGTTAGCAACATATAGAGACGGTCCCTACCCAACAACAGGCTCACAGTCTAGAAGGGGGAGACAGGCATCAAAACAAAACATGTAGACAGGTGTCAAAATCGTCAGAACAAATTATAGCTATATGCACATCATTAACAGAATAAATAGAATAGTAAATATGTACAAGTAAAATAAATACAGTAATAAATCTGTACAAATATATATAAGTGCTATGGGGAGGGGAAGAAGGTAGGGCGGGTGGGGGAGGGATGGGGAGGAGGAGAGGAAAAAGGGGAAGGAGGTAGGGCACTTGGGTGGGGAGGGAACGGCTAGTGAGAGTCTTTTCCTATACTCAAGGAGCACAGAAGGTGGGGGATGGCCGAAGAAAAGGATGGCTCAGCTCTCCTACCTAAAAGCCACCCCCATCCCACCCCCCACCCTCACCCAGAAGACAGATACCTCTGTGCACACATGTAGGACAATTTCCCCTTCGTGCTTTGTTGGTTTTTGTTTTTGCTTTTTAATGGTATTGGTTAAGTGCTTGCTATGTGTCAGGCACCACTCTAAGCACTGGGGTAGACACACAGTCATCAGGTTGAACACAGCCTGTTGCACATGGGGCTCCCAGTCTCAATCCCCATTTTCTAGATGATGATAATAATTTTGGTATTTATTAAGCGCTTACTATGTGCCAAGCACTGTTCTAAGCATTGGATAAGATACAAGGTAATCAGGTTGTCCCATGTGGGGCTCACAATCTTAATCCCCATTTTCCAGATGAGGTAACTGAGGCACAGAGAAGTGACTTACCCAAAGTCACACAGCTGATAAATGGAGGAGCTGGGATTAGAACCCATGACCTCTGACTCCCAAGCTTGCACTCTTTCCACTGAACTAAGCTGCTTCTCTTATGTGGCTCAGTGGAAAGAGCACAAGCTTTGGAGTAAGAGGTCATGGGTTCAAATCCCGGCTCTGCCAACTGTCAGCTGTGTGACTTTGGGCAAGTCACTTAACTTCTCTGTGCCTCAGTTACCTCATCTGTAAAATGGATATTAAAACTGTGAGCCCCCCATGGGACAACCTGATCACCTTATAACCTCCCCAGCACTTAGAACAGTGCATTGCACATAGTAAGCACTTAACAAATATCATCATCATCATATGGGAACAGAGGCCCGGAGAAGTGGAGTGACGTGCCCAAGGTCACACAGAAAGACAAGTGGTGGAGCCTGGATTCTTGTCTCCAAATCCCAGTCCCAAGGTCATTCCAAGTGGAGACTTGAAGCCTCTTTTCATTCTCCAACTCCCATCCCCAGCCTTTTCCATTTCCTTTCCACATTTCCTGAACAGAGCACCTAGGGGAGGAGGCTCCGAGATGACCATCTGCGGACAAGGTCCCCCTTCACTGAGGCAGTTTCATCGAGGGAGGTGGCCACCGGATGGCCGAAGTCCCCACAGGAGAGCCTGGGCAACACCTCCCTGGGCAGGATCCTGGGCAGGACCTCACTGGGAATGACCTTGGGCAAGAGCCTGGGAAGGAGTGTGGCGTCTCTGGAATTGCCCTGTGCTCTCCTGCCCTGCCCTCTACTCTCCCCTGGCCTGGCCTCTGTTCTCTCCTGTCCTGTCATCCTGTCCTCTGCTCTGCTCTGCTCTGTCCTTTCCTCTGCTGCCCCCTCCCCTCCTTTCCCCACCATCCATTCACTCATTCAATTGTATTTATTGAGCATTTACTGTGTGCAGAACACTGTACTCAGCTCTTGGAAAGTACAATTCAGCAATAGAGATAATCCCTGCCCCCAGTGGGCTTGCAGTCTAACCACATACCCACACACACACACATTTGTGCATGTGTACACAGCCGTATGCACACACACAGGTACACATGCGTGTGCACGCACACACACACACACACACACACACACACACACACACACACACACACACACACACACCCCAGGGTACACGAGCCCCAGTCCTGTCTTTTCTCCCAGGGAGAGCTGTGTGCCAAGCACTGTTCTAAACACTGGGGTAAAGACTAGTGAATCAGGTTGGACACAGAACCTGTCCCACATGAGGCTCACACTCTTAATCCCCATTTTACAGATGAGGTAACCGAGACCTAAAGAAGTGAAGTGACTTACTCAGAGTCACACAGCAGACATGTGTCAGAATCAGCATTAGAACAAGGGTCCTTCTGACCAGAGACACTGGCTCCTCTTTTTTTAATTTATTATAAACTTTTAAATTTATTTATGTGCCTCTCACCCCAGGTAGATTGTAAGGTTCTTGAGGTCAGGGATCATATCGCCTAATTCTGTTCTACTCTCCTAAGCGCTTAGCGCAGTGCTGTGCACTCATTCATTTATTCAGTCGTATTTATTGAGCACTTACTGTAGGCAGAGCACTGTACTAAGCACTGGGGAGAGTACAATACAACAATAAGCAGACCTAGCCCACAACAACTTTACAGTCTATAGGGGGAGACAGACATTAATAATATAATAAATGAAATAGAATGTAGCCTCACGCTCGGCTTCAAGGCTCTCCATCCCCTAGCCCCCTCCTACCTCACCTCCCTTCTCTCTTTCTCCAGCCCAGCCCGCACCCTCCGCTCCTCTGCTGCTGCAAACCTCCTCACTGGGCCTCGTTCTCGCTTGTCCCGCCGTCGACCCCCGGCCCAGGTCCTCCCACTGGCCTCGAATGCCCTCTCTCCGCACATCCGCCAAACTAGCTCTCTTCCTCACTTCAAAGCCCTACTGAGAGCTCACCTCCCCCAGTAGGCCTTCCCAGACTGAGCCCCCTTTTTCCTCTCCTCCTCCCCATCCCCCTCACCCTACCTCCTTCCCCTCCCCACAGCACCTGTATATATGTTTGTACAGATTTATTATTCCATTTATTTTACTAGTACATATTTACTATTCTATTTATTTTGTTAATGATGTGCATCTACCTTTATCTCTATTTATTCTGATGACTTGACACCTGTCCACATGTTTTGTTTTGTTGTCTGTCTCCCCCTTCTAGACTGTGAGCCCGTTGTTGGGTAGGGACCATCTCTGTATGTTGCCAACTTATACTTCCCAAGCACTTAGTACAGTGCTTTGCACACAGTAAGTGCTCAATAAATACGACTGAATGAATGAATGAATGAATGAATATGGACATAAGTGCTGTGGGGCTGGGAGGGGGGAAGAACAAAGGGAGCAAGTCAGGGTGATGCAGAAGGGATTCGGAGAAGAGGAGCAGAGGACTTAGTCAAGGAAGGCCTCTTGGAGGAGATGGGCCTTCAATAAGCTTTCAAATCTATTGATAGCCTGAATTTGGCTGTTTTATGAAGCTAATTTAGAGCACTGCTCTCTGCAGTTGAGTTAGGAAGATAAAGAGTAGCATGGCTAGGTGGATAGAGCAGGGGACTGGCAGTCAGAGGAACTGGGTTCTAATCCTGGCTCTTCCACTTGTCTGGTCTGTGACCCTGGGCTGGTGGGGCGGGACAGGCCAGGGGCTGCCCCCTGTGGATTCCAGTGATGGGGGGCTGTTGTGTGCTGGTGTTTGTATATGTGGGTGTTGGGGTGAGGATGGGGGGGTCCGGGAGGGCCCGGGGCGAGGGGTGGAGGGGATGGAGGGGATTCTGGGGGGATCCGAGGGGACCCGGGGGGATGGAGGGGATTCTGGGGGGATGGAGGGGATTCTGGAGGATCAGGGAGGGATGGAGGGGATTCTGGGGGGATCTAGGGAGATGGAGGGCATTCCGAGGGGATCCGGGGATGGGGGTGGAGGGGATTCTGGGGAGATCAGGGAGGATGGAGAGGATTCAGAGGGATCCGAGAGGTTGGAGGGGATTCCGGGGGAACCAAGGGGCATAAAAGGGATTCTGGGGGGATCCGAGGGGACCCGGGGGGGATGGAGAGGATTCTGGGGGGACTCGAGGGGATGGAGGAGATGGGGGGGGGATCCGGGGGGATGGAAGGGGGATCCGGGGGGATGGAAGGGATTTCAGAGGGATCCGGGAGGGATGGAGGGGTTTCCGGAGGGATCCGGGGGGATGGAGGGGATTCTGGGGGTATCCTGGTCGGGGGGGAATGGAGGGGATTCTGGGGGGACTCGGGGGGGGATGGAGGGGGAGATCGGGGGGGATGGAGGGGATGGAGGGGATAGAGGGAGGATCCGGGGGGATGGAGGGGATTCCAGAGGGATCCTGGAAGGATGGAGGGGATTCCGGAGGGATCCTGGTCGGGGGGGATGGAGGGGATTCAGGGGGGCCTGGGGGGGGGGGATGGAGGGGAGTATCGGGAGGGGATGGAGGGGATGGAGGGAGGATCCGGGGGGATGGAGGGGATTCCAGAGGGATCCAGGAAGGATGGAGGGGATTCCGGAGGGATCCTGGTCGGGGGAGATGGAGGGGATTCTCGGGGGACTCGGGGGGTGGTGATGGAGAGGAGGATCGGGAGGGGATGGAGGGAATGGAGGGAGGATCCGGGGAGATGGAGGGGATTCCAGAGGGATCCAGGAAGGATGGAGGGGATTCCGGAGGGATCCTGGTCGGTGGGGATGGAGGGGATTCCGGGGGGACACGGGGGTCAGGGTTGGGGGTGGTCTCCTCCGATCCGGGCCGAGCCGGGGGCGCGTTGCTATGGAGGCGTCGAGTACGTCGCCGGGTCCGGGGGCGGGGGGAGGGGGCAAGGGGCGGGTCCGGGCCAGCTCCCCTCCCCCTGTCCCCCTGTCCCCCCCCTCCCCTCCTCCAGGGCGCGGGGAGGGACAGACCAAGGGCGGCGGGGCTCCGACCGCCAATCAGCGGCCGCAGGGAGAGGACCCCCCCACCCCCACCCCCGGAGGGAAGGGAAGGAGGAGAGGAGGAGGGGAGGGGTCTGGACGGAGCTGGAAGAGGAGGGGGGGCTTCTCTGAGCAGCAGCAGCAGGAGGAGGAGGAGGAGGGACTGCCCTGTCCCCCCCCGGACCCCATCCCCACGGACCCCCTCCCCAGTCCCCGTCAGGATGGAGGCGGTGGACCAGGAGGAGGAGGAGGAGGCCAAGGATCTGGACTTCTATGGGTTCGAGCCTCTCCCTACGCTCCTGGAGGACGAGGTGAGCTCTGGGGCTCGACCCCCCAACCCCCAACCCCCAACCCCCCACCGCCTCCCCCCTTCCTTCCCTGCCTGACTGCCGGATCCTCATCCCCTCCTCCACAGCCTCCATCCATCCTCCCTCCATCCATCTTTCCATCATCCCTCCCTCCGTCCTTCCATCCTCTCCTCCTTCCGTCCTCCCTTCGTCCTCCCTCCATCCTCTTTCCCTCCATCCTCCCTCCCTCCATCCTCCCTCCATCCTCCCTCCATCCACATCCTTCCATTCTCCCTCCATCCTCTCCTCCTTCCATCCTCCTTCCATCCTCTCCTCCCTCCATCCTCCTTCCATCCTTCATCCATTCATTCCTCCCTCCATCCTCCTACCATTCTCCTTCCATCCTCCCACCATCCATCCTTCCATCCTCCGTCCACCCTCTCCTCTCTCTAACCTCCTTCCATCCTTCATCCATTCATTCCTCCCTCCATCCTCCTACCATTCTCCTTCCATCCTCCCACCATCCATCCTTCCATCCTCCGTCCACCCTCTCCTCTCTCTAACCTCCTTCCATCCTTCTTCCATCATCCCTCCATACTCCGTCCATCCTCTCCTCCCTCCATCCTTCCTCCATCCTCCATCCATCCTATCCTCCCTCTCTCCATCCTCCTTCCATCTTCCATCCATCCTCCCTCCATCCTTCCTCTATTCTCCCTCCATCCTCCCTCCATCCTCCCCTCTTCCCATCCTCTCTTCATCCCTCTTCCCCCTTCATCCTTTTTCCCTCCTCGGCCATGAGTTGGGGGTGGTCTGGAGTGCCCACCACCCCCAGTCCACCGAGACCCAACTTTCTCCTAACTCAGTCAAGTGCTCAACTAGTGGGCTGATGGGCAGGGCAGGGGAGGGAAGAACGATTCTGCCCTTGGGGTCCCAGATCAAGTCCACTGCTTCTTGTTCCTGAAAAACACAAACCCCTTCCCCCAGTCTCCTCCAGTGGACACCTGTCTTGGATGTGAAGGTAAATTAATAAAATGGATGGCTTTAGTCTGTGCTGGAGGTTTAAATCCAGAGGCAAAGAAGAGCCGTGTGGTGTGGCATGGAATGGGATTAGCTCAGGACAAGGTGACATCTCTTCCTCGGGATCCCCCTGGGACCCTCTCCCCCCCCTTTTATATTACTTTTTGAAAGTACTTGCCCCTGTGACTTGTTCACTGATGTGCTGAATGCTAGGTGGGTCGTCCACCCCTAACGGGGTGAATCATTTTTCTTTCTTTCTTTCGCAGCGAAGCTGCTGGAATTGACGTTTTAAGAAAACAGCCTGCCTTTTCTCTAGCTCTGAAACTTGTGTCTTTGCAGTTTAGGGATGAAAGAATAGTTGGGTTGACTTTAACTGCCAAAAATCATGAAGTGCCTTTTCTTAGGTCACCCAAAACCCCTCCACCTGCCCCAAAAGAGAAGCGAAATCCAAAGAAAATCGAAATGTGTGGTTGGAGGAGGTGTCATAATAAGAGACAGATCTTTGAAATCCGGGCTTGCCTTCACGGAGGGATTAGATGAAAGAAGGCCCAGGAAAGCAAAGTGAGAACCAGTACCTGTAATGATAGCTTTATTGCCCTGATCTGAGCAAGAAGAAGGCTACGAGAGGAAAACACTCTGTTTCTGAAGCAGCTGCACCATGAATGCCTTCCTTCAATCAAAGATAAACGTATTCATCCGGTCATGTTTTTATTCATCAGTCATGCCGAATAAACAAGAAGATACTGTTTGCCGGTGAATGTAGCTGAGCGATGCGGTCATGGATTTAGGCCTCCAGTCTGCCCTAGATTTAGCTGTTGTTTTTCTGCAGATCTCTTCACTGGTTATGGGCGAGTTATGGAGTCAGACAACGGACTCCCAAATAGCACCCAGTGAGAGCTGTGAGAAACAGGTCGTTAACACCGATGGCATTCTGAAAAGGGGTCTCATTCTCAGATATTTTGCGGTAATCTCATCACACTTTTTGAGTGGGTTGTGAAAGCTTAGACCTTTAGTTAAGTTCTGATATGTCGAAGAGCAAATCTTAAAAGGTCTCTCTGCAGAGGCATGCCAGTATTTACTTTTGCAAAATCTTCTAGAATTCTACGTTTCTATAAAATTTTGTGTTTCTATAAAAGATGCCAAATACTAAGAAAGAAGCTCCTATTCTAGCTTAAGGGTAATTAAAATCTGTGTGGGACCCAACTAGGGCCCATTAGTGATACAAAGAATGGATTTTGCCCCACGCCCTGAAGAGTTAGAACATAGATAGATAATGTAAGCTCCTTGTGGGCAGGGGATGTGTCTAACCAACTCTGTTACAATGTACTCTCCTGTGCATACAGTAAGGGCTCAATACAGAGACAGTGCAGCCTAACAAAATGAGCTGGGGGCTGGGAGTCAGAGGATCTGGGTTCTAATACCAGCCCCACCACTTGTCTGCTGTGTGACCTTGGACAACTCACTTCACTTCTCTGTGCCTCGGTTACCTCATCTGCAAAATGGGGATTAAGAGTGTGAGCCTCATGTGGGACAGGGACTAAATCCAATCTGATTACCTTGTATCTACTCCAGTGCTTAGAACAGTGCTTGGCACATAGTAAGTTCTTAAGTATAATTATTATTATTATTATTGTATTTTCTGTGCCTCAGTTACCTGACCTGTAAAATGGGGATTAAGACTGGGAGCCCCATGTGGGACAGGGACCATGTCTAACTTGATTCATTCATTCATTCATTCATTCATTCATTCATTCATTCATTCATTCAATCATATTTATTAAGCACTTACTGTGTGCATAGCACTGTACTAAGCACTTGGAAAGTACAATTCAGCAATAAAGCAATAAAGAGAGACAATCCCTGCCCACACCAGATTTACAGTCTAGAAGGGGGAGGCAGACATCAAAACAAGTAAACAGACATTAAGATAAATAAGTAGAATTATAGATATATACACATCAAAACAAGTAAACAGGCATAAATATAAATAAATAGAATTATAGGTATGTACATACACACAAGTTTTGTGGGGCAGGGAGATGGGGGTAGAGTCAAGGTGACATGGAAGGGATGGAGAGCTTTGATAGGCAACCACTGGAGGTTTCTGAGGAGGGGGGTGACATTCCCAGAGCGTTTCTGTAGAAAGATAATCCAGGCAGCTGAGTGAAGTATGGATGGAAGTGGGGAGAGGCAGGAGGTTGGGAGGTCAGAAAGGAGGCTGATGCAGTAATCCAGTCAGGATAGGATGAGTGATTGTACTAATGTGGTAGCGGTTTGGATGGAGAGGAAAGGGCGGAACTTGGTGATATTGTGAAGGTGAGACCAGCAGGATTTGGTGACAGACTGGATATGTGGTTATGTGGGGTGAATGAGAGAGCGGAGTCAAGGATGACACCAAGGTTATGGGCTTGTGATACGGGAAGGATGGCTATGCCATCTACACTGATGGGAAAGTGTGGGAGAGGACAGGGTTTGGGAGGGAAAATAAGGAGCTCAGTCTTGGACATGTTGAGTTTGAGGTGGCAGGAGGACATCCAAGTAGAGATATCCTGTAGGCAGGAGAAGATGAGAGCCTGGAGGGAGCGAGATAGAACAGGGGAGGAAACCCCGATTAACTTGTATCTACTCCAGAATTTGGTACACAGTAAATGCTTAACAAATACCATTAAGAAATAAAAATAAATAGGATTGATTGCTTGCTGTTCTCCAGCCCTTTCCCACTTGGATCATTTCATAAGGTCCACCCCCTTTTCCTCCCCACACTCACAAAGCAAAATTAGCCCCTATTCCAGAGGACTGTAGTTGACAACCAGCTGAAGAGACGAAGCCAAAAGTTAGATGTGATCACTTAGAGGAGCAGTAGCAATGGCAGTGATAGGACTCAATCAGTGGTATTTATTGAGTGCTCTCTGTGTGGAGGACACTGAACTAAGCAGTTGGGAGAATTCAAAGTATAGTACCACAGAGTAGGTTGGCATTTTCCCTGCCCTCAACAAGCTCACAACCTAGAGGGTCTACAGAAGCAGTGTAGCCTAGTGGAAAGAACATGGGCAAGGGAGTTAGAGAACCCGGGTTCTAATGCCAGCTCTACCATGACCTTGGGCACATCACTTCACTTCTCTGTGCCTCAGTTTCCTCAACTAGGGATGAAATTTCTAGACTGTGAGCCTGCTTCTAGACTGTGAGCCTGCTGTTGGGTAGGGACTGTCTCTATATGTTGCCAACTTGTACTTCCCAAGCGCTTAGTACAGTGCTCTGCACACAGTAAGCGCTCAATAAATACAATTGAATGAATGAATAAATTAAATCCTAATCCGTCCTATTTAGACTGTGAGCCCCATGTGGGACAAGGACTGTGATCAAACTGATTAACTTAGATCTATCCCAGTGCTTAGAACAGTGCTTGATTCATTTATTCATTCAATTGGATTTATTGAAAACTTATTGTGTGCAGAGCACTGCACTAAGCGCTTGGGAAGTACAAGTTGGCAACATATAGAGACGGTCCCTACCCAATGACGGTCTTACAGTCTAGAAACTGTGAGCTTGTTACATAGTAAGCGCTCAACAAATCCCATAATAATAAGAATAAGAATAATAACCGTCTAGTAATGGTGTTTATTGAGCATCTACTGAATACAGTATGCTGTACTAATCAATGGTATTTACTGAGCACTGACTGTGTGCAGAGCACAGTACTAAGCACTTGGGAAATAGGACAGAGGCTCAAGACATATCCCCTGCCCTTAGGGAGCTTATACTGTCATGCCGTATACTTGGATCTGTCTCCTTTAAACACCAGACAGTCACCCACACTCAATCAATCAATCAATCGTATTTATTGAGCGCTTACTATGTGCAGAGCACTGTACTAAGCGCTTGGGAAGTACAAATTGGCATCACATAGAGACAGTCCCTACCCAACAGTGGGCTCACAGTCTAAAAGGGGGAGACAGAGAACAGAACCAAACATACCAACAAAATAAAATAAGTAGGATAGAAATGTACAAGTAAAATAAATAAATAAATAGATAAATAGAGTAATAAATATGTACAACCATATATACATATATACAGGTGCTGTGGGGAAGGGAAGGAGGTAAGACGGGGGGATGGAGAGGGGGACGAGGGGGAGAGGAAAGAAGGGGCTCAGTCTGGGAAGGCCTCCTGGAGGAGGTGAGCTCTCAGCAGGGCCTTGAAGGGAGGAAGAGAGCTAGCTTGGCGGATTGGCAGAGGGAGGGCATTCCAGGCCCGGGGGATGACGTGGGCCGGGGGTCGATGGCGGGACAGGCGAGAGCGAGGTACAGTGAGGAGATTAGTGGTGGAGGAGCGGAGGGTGCGGGCTGGGCAGTAGAAGGAGAGAAGGGAGGTGAGGTAGGAGGGGGCGAGGTGATGGAGAGCCTTGAAGCCCAGGGTGAGGAGTTTCTGCTTGATGCGCAGATTGATCGGTAGCCATTGGAGGTTTTTGAGGAGGGGAGTAATATGTCCAGAGCGTTTCTGGACAAAGATAATCCGGGCAGCAGCATGAAGTATGGATTGAAGTGGAGAGAGACACGAGGATGGGAGATCAGAGAGAAGGCTAGTGCAGTAGTCCAGACGGGATAGGATGAGAGCTTGAATTAGCAGGGTAGCGGTTTGGATGGAGAGGAAAGGGCTGATCTTGGCAATGTTGCGGAGCTGAGACCGGCAGGTTTTGGTGACGGCTTGGATGTCAGCCCCATACCACTTATGTGCAGATCTATAATTCATTTATTTGAATTAATGCCTGTCTTACCCACTAGATCTTCAGTGCCTTGTGAACAGGGAATGTGTTTACAAACTCTGTTGAATTGTACTCACCCAAGTGCTTAGTACGGTACTCTGCACATAAGAAGCACTCAATAAATACCACTGATTGATTCATTAGGTGCAATGTATGGTACTAACCATTTGAGGAAACACAACAGAAGCATGAGATATGTTCCCTGCCCCCACTCATAGTAATATTAATGATAATGGTGGTATTTATTAAGTGGTTACTATGTGCCAAGCAATATACTAAGCACTGGGATAGTTACCAGATCCTCAAGTTAAGCTCAGTGCCTTTTCCAGATCGGGATCCCAGCCTGACAGGGAGGGAGAAGAGGTATTGAAGTCCCATTTGGCAAATGAGCAAACTGAGGCACCAAGCAGTTCAGTGACCTACCCAAGGTCACATAGCAGGTGAATATCAGATCCAGGGTTTTGAACACAGCTCTTCTGCCGCCCAGGCCTGTGGTCTTTTCATTAGGCCACACTGCTCCTCCACTGAGAGCTTACATTCTGAACCACCTGAACTAATGTCAGACAGATCGCTCCAATTGACTTCCTCTAAAACTTCCGATTTGTTGTGAGGAGGAACACTACACTCGACAGTGTAGTGTAGACACTGTAGCAATAATTATAATAATAATTGGGGTATATGTTAATTGCTTACTGTATGGTGAGGATTGAGTTAGGTAATCAGTTTGGACACAGTCCATATCCCACATGGGACTCACAGTCTAAGGCAGCATGGCTCAGTGGAAAGAGCACAGGCTTTGGAGTCAGTGGTCATGGGTTCGAATTCCAGCTCCGCCACATGTCTGCTGTGTGACCTTGGGGAAGTCACTTAACTTCTCTGAGCCTCAGTTACCTCATCTGTAAAATGGGGATTAAGACTGTGAGCCCCATGTGGGACATCCTGATCACCTTGTATCCCCCCAGCGCTTAGAACAGTGCTTTGCACATAGTAAGCACTTAACAAATGCCGTCATTATTATAAGTATTATAAGGCCAAGGGGAGAACAGATATTGATTCTCCATTTTACAGAAGAGGAAGTTGGAGGCCCAGAGAAATGAAGTGACTTGCCCAAGCTCATAAAGCAGGCGATTGGACTAGAACCAAATCAGTGTTGCCTCTATGGGGCGGAGACGACTCAACAGCATAAGACAAGACAGTGGGTAGAAACGACTCAATGGCGTGGCTAGAGCACAGTCCTAGGAGTCAAAAGGACCTGGGTTCTAGTCCTGGCTCTGCCACTTGTCTGCTGGGTGACCTTGGGCAAATCATTTCACTTTTCTGTACCTCAGTTACCTGTTCCGCAAAATGGGAAGGAAGACTGTCGTCCCCATGTGGGTCATGGACTGTGTTCAATCTACCCCAGTGCTTAATCAAGCACTTAGTACAGTGCTCCGCACGCAGTGAGCACTCAATAAATACGATGGAATGAATTGAATGAATGAATACAGTGCCTGGCACATAGTAAGTCCTTAATAAATTCATTAATTAGTTATGATTGTCAGGTTCCTTGAAAATGTGGCTAGATTGGGAATGTTTCTATCATAGGATATTCATTCATTCAATCATATTTATTGAGTGCTTACTGTGTGCAGAGCACTGTACTAAGCTCTTGGGATGTACAAATCAGCAACATATAGGGATGGTCCCTACCCAACAACGGGCTCACAGTCTAGAAGGGGGAGACAGACAACAAAACAAAACAAGTGGACAGGTGTCACTACTACCAGAATAAATAGAATTATAGCTATATACACATCATTAATAAAATGAATATAGTAAGTATGTACAAATAAAATAAATAGAGTAATAAATATGTAGAAATATATACAAGTGCTGTGGGGAGGGGAAAGGGGTAGGGCAGAGGGAGTTAAGGATATGTTTTCCCACATTCATTCATTCATTCAATCATATTTATTGAGCACTTACTGTGTGCAGAGCACTGTACTAAGCACTTGGGAAGTTCAAGTTGGCAACATATAGAGACGGTCCCTGCCCAACAGCGGACTCACAGTCTAGAAGGGGGAGACAGACAACAAAACAAAACATATTAACAAGATAAAATAAATAGAATAGTAAATATGTACAAGTAAAATAGAGTAATAAATCTGTACAAGAGCAGGCCCATGCTCTTTCCACTAGGCAACACTGCTTCAATCCATCAGTCCATGGTAGATATTGAATGCTTATTGTGTCCAGCGCACTTGCAGTAAGCGGTTTCTACACTGCCCTTCCTGACTAAGCTTTCATTTCCCCTACTCTTTCTTCCTTCTATGTCAAGGTCAAGAGATAGGAGGAAATCCAGTAGAGAACCGTGAGATTGAAGCCAGTATTGGATAATGTTTCAAGGAGAAGGGGATGATCCTAAGGCAGAAGGCAGCTGAGAGGTCAAAGAGGATTAAGATGGAATAGAGACTTTTGAATCTGGCAAAAAGAAGGTTTTTAATGGCCTTAATGAGGGCAGTTTCTCTGGGGTAAAGGAAACAGAAGCCAGTTTGGAGGAAGTCAAGGAGAGAATTGGAGGAGAGGAAATGGAGGCAGTGGGTATAGATAACTCACAGAAGTCTGGAAAAGTAATATGAATGTCTTTTCTGTGCTATGAGATGGAGCGAGCAACATCACTAAACAACCATTTTATATTCATTTAAGTAGTTCAATGCGTAACATCACAATATTAAATGAGTTGTATTATCATCATCAATCGTATTTATTGAGCGCTTACTATATGCAGAGCACTGTACTAAGCACTTGGGAAGTACAAATTGGCAACATATAGAGACAGTCCCTACCCAACAGTGGGCTCACAGTCTAAAAGGGGGAGACAGAGAACAAAACCAAACATACTAACAAAATAAAATAAATAGAATAGATATGTACAAATAAAATAAATAAATAAATAAATAAATAGAGTAATAAATATGTACAAACATATATACATATATACAGGTGCTGTGGGGAAGGGAAGGAGGTAAGATGGGGGGGATGGAGAGAGGGACGAGGGGGAGAGGAAGGAAGGGGCTCAGTCTGGGAAGGCCTCCTGGAGGAGGTGAGCTCTCAGCAGGGCCTTGAAGGGAGGAAGAGAGCTAGCTTGGTGGATGGGCAGAGGGAGGGCATTCCAGGCCCGGGGGATGACGTGGGCCGGGGGTCGATGGTGGGACAGGCAAGAGGGAGGTACGGTGAGGAGGTATTAGGATCATGAGCCTTTTCAAAACCAACTCAAGTACTCTTTGTGCACTTCTTAACCACCATGCCCTCACTCCAATCCTGCTAGTTTCTACCACCGCTCTGTTTTCCTTCCCCTTCTCTCCACCACACCTGACACGGGTCAGTCAGTTGGCCCTGTTGACCGCTTACCATGTGCATTCATTCATTCATTCAATCGTACTTCTTGAGCGCTTACTGTGTGCAGAGCACTGCACTAAGCACTTGGGAAGTACAAGTCAGCAACATATAGATATGGTCCCTACCTAACAACTGGCTCACAGTCTAGAAGGGGGAGAACTGTACCAAGCTCCTGGAAGAGTACAACACAATACATGTTGACATACAACATATTTAACATATAGTAGACACACAGAGCACAGGGGACATGAAATGCCCCCTTCTTCGTGGGCAAAGACTTCTTCGTCGATTTGTCACTTCTCCTTGCCATCACTAAGACTTAATAATAATAATATTCATAATAATAATTATGCTAATAATAATAATAATGGTATTTGTCAAACGCTTACTATGTGCCAAGCACTGTTCTAAGCACAGGGGTAGATACAAGGTAATCAGGCCATCCCAGGTGGGGCTCACAGTCTTAATCTCTATTTTGCAGATGAGGGAACTGAGGCACAGAGAAGTGAAGTGACTTGCCCAAGGTCACACAGCAGACAAGTGGTAGAGCTGGGATTAGAATCAACGTCCTCTGACTTCCCAGCCCATGTTCTTTCTACTAAACCGTTGTTAATTTGTGTATTTCTTAAGCTCTTAATATATGCCGGGCACTGGGGTGGATACAAAAAATCGGGTGGGACGCAGTCCATGCCCCACTTGGGGCTCACAGTCTTAATCCCTGTTTTACAGATTAGGTAACTGAAGCACAGAGAGGTTAAGTGGCTTGCCCAAGTTTACACAGCAGACAAGTGGCGCAGCCAGGATTAGAACCCATGTCCTCTGACTCCCAAACCCGGGCTCTTTCCACTAAGCCAGTAAGCTATCAGGCACCAGCATGGCTCAGTGGAAAGAGCCCAGGCTTGGGAGTCAGAGGTCTTGGGTTTTAATCCCGCCTCCGCCACTTGTCAGGTGTGGGACTTTGTGCAAGTCACTTCACTTCTCTGGGCCTCAGTTCCCTCATCTGTAAAGTAGGAATTAAGACTGTGAGCCCCACGTGGGACAACCTGATCACCTTATATCCCCCCAGCGCTTAGAACAGTGCTTCACACATAGTTAGTGCTTAACTAATAACATAATTATGTCTGGCTGAACCTGCTAGGACCCTGACAGTGACCTTTGATATTTTAACTTCCTCCCAGACCCGTAAATGTCAGTCAGCTGCACAGAAAAGCTCTCACTTGCGGCTAAGCAAGCCAACAGAGCCGTGTTCATTTTTAAACAGAAGCAGCGAGGCCTAGTGGCTAGAGCCTGGGCCTGGAAGTCAGAAGGAGCTGGGTTCTAATTCTGCCTCCACCACTTGTCCTCTGTGTTACCTGGGGCAAGTCACTTCACTTCTCCGGGCCTCAGATACCTCATCTGTAAAATCGGGATTTAGAGTGTGAGCCCTGTGTGGGACAGGGTCTCTATCCAACCCTATTTGCTTGTACCCACTCATCTGATGATTTTCAGTGTCATGACCTGCAGGGAAGGTTGCTATCTGTACCCACAGCCTGGCCTAGTGGAAAGAATATGGTCCTGGGAGTCAGAGGACCTGCGTTCTAATCCCACTCCATCAGGTACCTGCTCTTGGTGACCTTAGGCAAATCACTTAAGTCCTCTGTGCCTCCGTTCCCTCATCTGCAAAATGGGGATTCTATACCTGTTCTACCTCCTACTTAAACTATGGGGCCTTTGTGGGATCTGATTATCTTGGATAGGGAAGCAGCAGGACAGGTTCTAATCCCGGCTGCGCCACATGCCGGGGGTGTGACCTTGGACAAACCCCTCGCTTCTCCGGGCCTCAGTTACCTCATCTGTAAAATGGGGATTAAGCTTGTGAGCCCCATATGGAACGGGGATTACATCCAACCTGACTACCCCAGTGCTTAGAACATTGCTTGGCACATAGTAAGCACTTAACAAATGCCACAATTATTATTAGAAGCAGCGTAACTGAGTGGAAACTGCATGGGCTTGGGAGTCAGAGGTCATGGGTTCAAATCCCAGTTCTGCCAATTGCCAGCTGTGTGACTTTGGGCAAGTCACTTAACTTCTCTGTGCCTTAGTTACCTCATCTGTAAAATGGGGATTAAGACTGTGAGCCTCACGTGGGACAACCTGATCACCTTGTAACATCCCCAGCACTTAGAACAGTTATTATAACTGTAAATTAATAAATAATTAATTGATAATGTTAATTAATGATATTAATAGTATTATTGTTATTATTCACAGTTAACTCACAGAGAGACAGAAGCCACTACAATCAGAGATGATTGGCTTGAATTTGGGCCAGATCTAAGAGGGTCACTGAGGCAGGCAAGAACAGGGACTATTGAGACATCATGGGAGTTGTCCTGGGCTACAGCGTCAAACAAAACGAAGTACCAAAGGACAGCTTTTTTGTGTGTAACACTGGGGCTGGGGATTTCCAACTGGCCCTTTCAGTCATTCGCCCTTAGGAGGTGAATTTCCCAGTGAGTGGAGGATTTTTTTTATTTTAATGGTATTTTTAAGCTCTTACTACATGCCAGACACTGTACTAAGTGCTAGAGAAGATACAAGTTAATCAGGTTCGATGCAGTCCCTGTCATACATAAGGCTCACAGTCTTAGTCTCCAGTGTGGCTCAGTGGAAAGAGCACGGACTTTGGAGTCAATAGTCATGGGTTCAAATCCTGCTCCGTCAATTGTCAGCTCTGTGACTTTGGGCAAGTCACTTAACTTCTCTGTGCCTTAGTTACCTCATCTGTAAAATGGGGATTAAGACCATGAACCCCCTGTGGGACAACCTGATCTCCTTGTAACCTCCCCAGCACTTAGAACAGTGCTTCAAATGAATGCTTTGCACATAGTAAGCATCTAATAAATGCCATCATTATTTTACAGATGAGGTGACTGAGGCCCAGAGAAGTTAAGTGACTTGCCCAAGGTCGAACAGCAGAAAGGTGACAGAGCTGGGAATAGGAGCCAGGTCTTTCTGGCTTCCAGTCCTGTGCTCTATCTATTAGGACACACTTGCTTCTCAAAATATTGTCTCCTAATATAATGGATAAATGTGTGTGTATGTATAGATCTATAGGGGTGTGATGAGGTGAGTTAGCTTTTTTCAGTCAGCCCTTGGCTCTGTGGTTCATATTTATGGTGATGTTTATGAGCTATTTCCCAAACTGTTCGGATGGAAGATTTTGTCCAAGTTAAAACAATCCCTTCAACTAGTAGACTTGGACTTGAAAGCGCTTACTTGTACTTCCCAAGTGCTTACTTGTACTTCCCAAGTGCTTAGTACAGTGCTCTGCACACAGTAAGCTCTCAATAAATATGATTGAATGAATGAATGAAAAGATATATAGTTTAATAAGTACTATATAGTTTAATTAATAAATACTATATAGTTCAATTGTTCTCTCCTAAGTGATTAGTACAATGCTCTCCGAACAGATGCTCAAAAAAGCCTATTGACTGATCAACTGATTTATAATCATCCAGTTTGATTCTAATTAGATCAATGATCCCTTTTAGTCATCTATCAATACCTAGATCGTTTTCTTAATAATAATAATAATGACATTTATTAAGCGCTTACTATGTGCAAAGCACTGTTCTAAGCACTGGGAGGGTAACAAAGTGATCAGGTTGTCCCATTGGGGGCTCACAGTCTTAATCCCCATTTTACAGATGAGGTAACTGAGGCACAGAGAAGTTATGTGACTTGCCCAATGTCACACAGCTGACAAGTGGCAGAGCTAGGATTTGAACCCATGACCTCTGACTCCAAAGTCTGTGCGCTTTCCACTGAGCCATGCTGCTTCTCTATAAAGACCATATGTAACTATTATAATTATTATAAACAATTATTATTATTATTACTACAATATATATTATATATTGTATATATACACAACTATTATAATTATTATTATAATGATCCAGTTTTATTGAAATTAGATCAGTGATCTATTTTAGTCACGTATTCATTCATTCTTATTTATTGAGCGCTTACTGTTTGCAGAGCATTGTATTAAGCACTTGGAAAGTGTAAGCCTTCTCAAATATTTGGGGGTGCTCAAAAGCAGCATGGCTCAGTGGTAAGAGCCAGGGTTTGGGAGTCAGAGGTCATGAGTTCTAATCCCAGCTCCACCACTTGTCAGCTATGTGACTTCGGGCAAGTCACTTAACTTCTCTGTGCCTCAGTTACCTCATCTGTAAAATGGGGATGAAAACTGTGAGCCCCATGTGAGACAACCTGATTACCTTGTATCCCACCAGTGCTTGGAACAGTGCTTTGCACACAGTAAGCGCTTAACAAATGCCATCATTATTATTATTATTATAGAAGGCCAGAGAATCCCCAGGAAAAACGCAGCACGATTCATCGTGGAATCGCAGCATACTTTCCACCACCTAGAACACGGAGTAATTTTCGAATTCCTGTCTTGGCAGGAGAATGTGTCCCTGGCTGATATTTTGTCGCTGCGGGATAGCGGTCTGACCGAGCAAGATATCTGGGCAATTTGCCTGGAATGTAGCTATTCCATGAAAAGCATCTCCAATTCCTCCATCTTCCAGACCCTCTGCATCACTCCTGACACTCTGGCTTTCAACACCGTGGGCAACGTCTGCTTCATGGAACAGCTCAGCGGTGAGTTCCCAAGATCCAACGGGAAATCTGGTCAAATATTATGTCTCCAATCGATAGGTTGGAGGAACCGGCTCTGCCTTGTTGGTCCGACTTTTACCCGTCTTATTTCCAGTCAAAAAGAGCTGTTCCTCAGCAAATTAATGACTGTGGGTAGAAGTGGAATGAATTGAGGTACGTGAGCACTACAGCTTAATTTCAAGAATTCTATTGAACATAGGTTTCCGCTGTAGTGTAAATTGGATCTAATTTTTGCTATGGCTCTGAGAGGTATTTATGGAGGATGAGTAAACATAGAGGTGAATCTGGACGGGCTAGATGTGTCAGTGACCTGAATCTTCACCGAATAGACGTGTTAAAACATGGGCCTCTGATTCCCGTGTTTAGCCCATGGAAGAAACAGGAAGCTCAAACAATCAGGTGAGGAAGGGAGATGGAAATCTCTCTCGGTTAATAAGAGTTTTGGTTTTCAGGTACTCGTTTATCAGTCAGTGGTACTTATTGAGCTCCTACTCTGTGCAGAGCCCTGAACTAAGTGCCTAAGAGAGTACAATATAATAGTATTAATTCACTCATTCAATCATATTTATTGAATGCTTACTGTGTTCAGAGCACTGTACTAAGTTCTTGGGAGAGTACAATATAACAATAAACAGGCATGTTCCCTGCCCACAACCAGCTTACAGCTTAGAGGATGATTTCTCTTCAGTGGATTCTCATCCATTTCTATCAGTACATCCAGTTCGGTTCAGGGAAAGGTAGTTGCAATTTCAAAAGTGACAAACAAGCCCCCCATAGAAAGATATGCTGCCAACTTGTACTTCCCAAGCACTTAGTACAGTGCTCTGCACACAGTAAGCACTCAATAAATATGATTGAATGAATTGAATGAAAAGATTGTCCCCAGTTTTTACTGATCGAGTAATGTAAAAGCTTCCCCTTGGCCTTATGCCTTCTCAGCTACAGAGAGCTCATCTTGAGTGTGGCAGCTGAGTTCTCAAAGAGTGATACTTTAAAGAAAAATTGGGGCACACATGAGCTTTTCATTCATTCATTCAATCGTATTTATTGAGCACTTACTGTGTGCAGAGCACTGTACTAAGCTCTTGAGAAAGTACAATACCACAATAAACAGTGACATTCCCTGAGCCCACTATTGGGTAGGGACTGTCTCTATGTTGCCAACTTGTACTTCCCAAGCGCTTAGTACAGTGCTTTGCACACAGTAATCGCTCAATAAATATGATTGATGATGATGATGATTCCCTGCCCACAAGGAGCTCACAGTCTAGAGTGGGGGAGATAGACATCAATAAAAATAAATAAAATTACAGACACGTACATGAGTGTTTTGGGCTGGGATGGGGGAAGAGCAAAGGGATAAATAAAGTTGCTGATATGCCCGTAAGTGCTTTGGGGCTGGGAGGCTGGAAGAGATAAAGGAGCAAGTCGGTGACACAGAAGGGAGTGGGGGATGAGGAAAAGTGGAGCTTAGTCTGGGAAGGCCTCTTGGAGGAGATATGTCTTCAGAGAAGCAGCATGGCATAGTGGTTAGAGCACAGGCTTGGAAGTCAGAAGGTCATGGGTTCTAATTCCCGCTCCGCCACTTGTCTGCTATGTGACCTCGGACAAGTCATTTCACTTCTCTGTGCCCCATTCCCTCATCTGTAAAATGGGGTTTGAGAACTTGAGCCCCACATGGGACAGGGACTGTGTCCAACCCAATTTCCTTGTATTTACCCCAGCATTAGTATGGTGCCTGGCCCATAGTATGCACTCGACAAATACCATAATCATTATCATTATTATTATTATTATTATTATTATTATTATTATTATTATAAGGCTTTGAAGCAGGGGACAATGGTTATCTGTTGGATTAGAGGAAGGAGGGCATTCCAGGCCAGAGGCAGAGCTTCCAAGTTGTCCTCCGAACAACGCAACATTTCTACCCAGAAAGAAGCACGTTGTTGGAAGAATGCTCCCTCAGCCCCTCAACAGCACTGTAGCCAAAACAGTGTAGTGTAGACATGCAGTGTGGCAGAATGGGCAGCGATCAGTTCCCTGCCTTTAAAAACCCACTTTGAATATCCCAACCCACCGAGGCAGCTTTGGATGTTCTACTCCAAGAGATTCACATCATGCAAGGAATATCTCTTTCTGCTTTAGTCTTT
Organism: Tachyglossus aculeatus; assembly: GCF_015852505.1. NCBI lineage: Eukaryota > Metazoa > Chordata > Mammalia > Monotremata > Tachyglossidae > Tachyglossus > Tachyglossus aculeatus. The sequence continues at coordinate 10,455,053 of NC_052068.1, forward strand.
GAACACTTTTCTTACTTGTACTATGATGACCATTTTCTGACTCCGCTCTGTCAAACACTGCGTTTTGCTGTTTGATGATGAAAAATCACAGAGTACCTGCATCTCTGCCTCTGTGAAACCCTGAGGAAACTATGTATCGTGCTGGACCACTCATCTCTTATAATCACAAGAAAAGGTTTGTTTGACCTTAGTATTGAACCTGACCTCTTGTTGAGCCAGGAATTTGGCAGTGAATGACTTGATCTCAAGAGGGCAGGGTAATTACTGTAATAGATTTGTGTTTGATTTATTACTATTTACCTTAGGCAACAGCTTCTCTGTCCATTAACTAGTCTTTTGTTTTTGTTTTTCCTCTTTTCCTCCCCAAGACGATCCTGAGGGTGCCTTTGTTCCTCCAGAGTTTGATATAACGGGTAATACATTTGAAGTAAGTTTCATAAAATGAGGCTATTGCCATTGATTCTTTTACAAAAGATAATTGAATTTGTTACTGTAGCGATACTATAAAACACAGTTTCTAATATATGTTCCTCAGTGATGAGGGTGTACTGTTTGATCTTTTGGTGATTAATTTGGACGTGGCATATTATCCAGCATTGGATCAGGATTTTAAAGAGAAGCGGAGAAGCAACGTGGCCTAATGAAAAGAGTCTAGGGCCTGGGAGATGGGGGACCTGAATTCTAATTGGGGCTCTGCTTCTTGCCCGCTGTGTGACCTTGGGCAAATCACTTAACTTCTCTGTTCTCCAGTTCCCTCATCTGCAAAATGGAGATCCAATACCTGTTCTCCTGCCTACCTAACATATGAACCCCAAGTGGGACCTAGTTATCTTGTGTCTGCCACAGCGCTTAGTATAAGGCTTGTCACATATTAAGCACTTAACAAACACCACAATTACAATGATTGTAATTGTACAATCATTGTACAATTAGTACAGTGCTCTGCACACAGTAAGCGCTCAATAAATACGATTGATTGATTGATTATTAAAGGGGATATTCTGTTAGCTGGGCTTTATGAATGGATTATCATCTGAAATCTGAACTGTTTCAACAAGGTTCTCAGTAACTTCCTCTCCAACTTTCAAGACTATTGTGAGGAATATCACCCAAGAGCTCTTTTTGTTTAACAAAATGTAATCTGAATGTGCTCAAATGTGAATGAATTTCTTCCTTTAATCTTCCAAGATCCTCCTGGCATCCCAGGAGAAAGATAGTAGATCTCAATAACTGTTGGTTTTAGGTTCACTGGACAAACCAAAATACCATCCGCCTTACATGTTCTGACCCAGAGGTCAAGGTTAAGCCAGGCAAGTGTCCCTGAAACCCCCTATAGACTACTGGAACTTTCATTCAATCATATTAATTGAGCACCTATTATGTGCAGAACACTGTACTAAGCACTTGGGAGAGTATTTTAGAGAAGCAGCGTGGCTTAGTGGAAAGAGCATGGGCTTTGGAGTCAGAGGTCATAGGTTCAAATCCCAGCTCCACCAATTGTCAGCTGTGTGACTTTGGGCAAGTGACTTAACTTCTCTGGGCTTCAGTTACCTCATCTGTAAAATAGGGATTAAGACTGTGAGCCCCCAGTGGGACAGCCTGATCACCATGTAACCTCCCCAGTGCTTAGAACAGTGCTTTGATAGTAAGCACTTAATAAATGCCATCATTATTATTATTACAATAGAATGGTATAACACATTCCCTGCCCACAACAAACTTACAGTCTAGAGGGCTGGGTCAGCATGGCCCAATGGAAACAGCCCAGGCTTTGGAGTCAGAGGTCATGGGTTCAAATCCTGGCTCCGCCAATTGTCAACTGTGTGACCTTGAGCAAGTCACTTAACTTCTCTGTGACTCAGTTACCTCCTGTAAAATGGGGATTAAGACTGTGAGCCCCCTGTGGGACAATCTGATCACCTTGTAACCTCCCCAGTGCTTAGAACAGTGCTTTGCACATAGTAAGTGCTTAATAAATGCCATTAATATTATTATGTCAATGGCCAGGATTTTTCTGCATGATGCCGAGAGCAGTAGCAACCACTAGAGAATGAGCCCCAGGTGTCTATTTATTGTTCTATTGTTCTCCCCCAAGCATTTAGTACAGTGCATAGCACACAGTAAGCACTCAATAAATACGATTGAATGAATGAATGAATGAATGAATGAATGAATGAATGAATGAATGTGGGACTGGGTTGCGTCCCAGCTGATGATCTTGTGTCTACCCCAGTGCTTAGTATTCATTCATTCATTTATTCATTCATTCAATTGTATTTACTGAGTGCTTACTGTGTGCAGAGCACTGTACTAAGCTCTTGGGAAGTACAATTCGGCAACAAATGCAATCCCTGCCCACAACTCTCAGTCTAGAAGGGGGGAGACAGACGTCAAAACAAGTAATAATAATAATAATAACAATAGCATTTATTAAGCACTTACTATATGCAAAGCACTGTTCTAAGCGCTGGGGAGGTTACAAGGTGATCAGGTTGTCCCACGGGGGGCTCACAATCTTACTCCCTATTTTGCAGATGAGAGAACTGAGGCCTAGAGAAATTAAGTGACTTACCCAAAGTCACGCAGAAGACAAGCAAACAGGCATCAGTAGCATCATTATAAATAGAATTATAGATATATAAACATCATTATAAAAATATTTAGAATTATAATTATAAATATGTACATATATACACAAGTGCTGTGGAGCGTGGAGGGGGGTAGAGCAAAGGGAGGGAGTTGGGGCAATGGGGAGGGGAGGCAGAGCGAGGAAAAAGGGGGGCTTAGTCTGGAAAGGTCTCCTGGAGGAGGTGAGCTTTCAGTAGGGCTTTGAAGGAGGGAAGTTTGCTAGTTTGATGGATTTGAGGAGGGAAAGTCACCAAAACCTGCCAGTCTCACCTCCACAACATCACCAAGATTCGCCCTTTCCTCTCCATCCAAACCGCTACCTTGCTGATTCAATCTCTTATCCTATCCTGACTGGATTACTGCATCAGCCTCCTTTCTGATCTCCCATCCTCCTGTCTCTCCCCACTTCAGTCTATACTTCACTCTGCTGCCCGGATTATCTTTTTCTCCCCCTTCTAGCCTGTGAGCCCATTGTTGGGTAGGGACCGTGCTATATGTTGCCGACTTGTATGTCCCAAGCGCTTCCCATGCTGTTTGTGAGAAGCAGTATGGCTCAGTGGAAAGAGCCCGGGCTTGGGAGTCAGAGGTTATGGGTTCTAATCCAGACTCCCCCACATGTCTGCTGTGTGACCTTGGGCAAGTCACTTAACTTCTTTGAGCCTCAGTTACCTCCTCTGTAAAATGGGGATGAAGACTGTGAGCCCCACATGGGACAATGTGATCACCTAGTATCCCCCCCAGTGCTTAGAGCTTAGTGCTTTGCACATTGTAAGTGCTTAACAAATGCCATCATTATTATTAGTAGTACAGTGCTCTGCACAAAGTAAGTGCTCAATAAATATGATTGAATGAATGAATGAATGAAAGTGCTTGTTGCGTAGTAAATGCTTAACATATACTCCTATCATTATTAGTATTGTTGTTGTTTCATTATTATGATTATTGTTACTAACTACTACAGTAACGAATCTTACCTAAAGGTGTGACATTGCAAATCTGGGACACACCTCTACCTCTTTACACTCCTCCTTCCTGTCTCCTCTTTCTTTCCAAACTTCTCCCACTCCTTCCTTCCACCCTCTCCACCACCACAAGCTGATCTCAGCAGTGTGGCCTAATGGGTAGAGAATGAGCCTGGGAGTCAGAAGTATCTGGGTTCTAATCCTGCGTCCACCAGGTGTCTGCTGTGTGACCTTGGGCAAGTCAATTCCCTTCTCTGGGCCTCAGTTTCCTCATCTGGAAAATGGGAACTGGAATTGTGTGTTCACCCAATTTGCTTGTATCCACCCCACTGCTTAGAACAGTGCCTCGTATATAGTAAGCACTTAACGGATACCCCAGGTACAGAAGAGGTACTTTTTTCTGGGGGGGGAGAGAGAGTTTGAGCCCCTGTCTTTGGTCCAGGGAGATACAGTGAGCCTCCAGAGCTCACCCCAACCCAGTCTGGGCTTATTTTAAACCAGTGAGAACACCAGAGAACTTCAGAGAAGCAGCGTTGCCTAATTTTTAGAGGCCGGGCTTGGAGTCAGAAGGCCCTAGGCTATAGTCCCACAAAATAATAATAATGATGGCATTTATTAAGCACTTACTATGTGCAAAGCTCTGTTCTAAGCACTGGGGAGGTTACACGGTGATCAGGTTGTCCCACGGGGGGCTCGCAGTCTTAATCCCCATTTTACAGATGAGGTGACTGAGGCCCAGAGAAGTTAAGTGAATTGCCCAAAGTCACACAGCTGACAATTGGCAGAGCCAGGATTTGAACCCATGACCTCTGACTCCAAAGCCCGTGCTCTTTCCACTGAACCACGCTGCTTCACATGTCTGCCCTGTGACCTTGGACAAGTCCCTTTAGCACTTCCGTGCCTCAGGTTCCTCATCTGTAAAATGGAAATTAAGACCGTGAGCCCAGTGTGGGACATGGACTGTGTCCAACCCGATTGGCTTGTCAGTCAGTCAAATTTATTGAGTGATTACTGTGTGCAGAGCACTGTAGTAAGCGCTTGGGAGAATACTATAGAACAATATAAAAGACACATTCCCTGCAGTGCCTGGGACATAGTAAGCACTTAACAAATATCATAAAAGCAAATTTCTGTGACACAAGGCTGGGGAGCTACAGAAACACGCAGTCAAGTGAATCAGTGAGAGGCTGATTGCAGTTACAGGTGGCAACAGCTGAATCAGTCACGACTTGCTGAGTTCAGCGTGACACCTGCCCCTCACCACGGAGCACGCTTTCCTCCCCCGGGATTGTCTGCTGGGAAACCGGAACAACCTTGGACTGTTCGCACCGTGTGAAAGGCTCAAGCTGCTGAGAGACCTTGGGCAAGTCATTTCACTTCTGTGTGCTTCAGTTGCCTCAGCTGTAAAGTGGAGATTTAAACTATGAGCCCCAAATTTTAGACTGTGAGCCCACTGTTGGGTAGGGACTGTATCTATATGTTGCCAACTTATACTTCCCAAGTGCTTAGTACAGTGCTCTGCACACAGTAAGCGCTCAATAAATACAAATGATTGATTGATTGATTGATTGAAATGGTGCAGGGACCGTGTCTAACCCGATTACTTGTATCTACCCCAGCACTTAGAACAGTGCCTAGCTCATAGTAAGTGCTTAACAAATGCCATTTAAAAAAACAAAAAACTGAGAAATTCCAGAAATGTTTGGTCTTGGAGGTTTATGTCCTGCAGGTTTGTAGAAATTGCTTAACCAAATGTAATATGCATATCACCTCTCCCACTCCCTTATGCATCGATCTGACTTGCTCCCTTTGTTCTTCTCCCCTCCCAGCCCCATAGCACTTATGTCCATTTCTGTCATTTATCAATTTCTATTAATGTCTGTCTCCCCCTCTACACCGTAAGCTCATTGTGGGGAGAGAATGTGTCTGTTTATTGTTGTCTCCCAAGCCCCTAGTACAGTGCTCTGCACACAGTAAATGCTCAATAAATATGATTGAATGAATGAATGGAATGATGCCAACCCTCGGAATAATAATAATAATAATAATGACATTTGTTAAGCGCTTACTATGTGCAAAGCACTGTTCTAAGCGCTGGGGGGGCGGATGCAATTTGATCAAGTTGTCCCATGTAGGGCTCACAGTCTTAATCCCCATTTTTACAGATGAGGTAACTGAGGCTCAGAGAAGTTAAGTGACTTGCCCAAGGTCACACAGCAGACTTGTGGTGGAGCCGGGATTCGAACCCACAACCTGTGACTCCAAAGCCCGGGCCTGGGTGACCAAGCCACTTGGTTGATTGATCGATTGATCTATTGATAGGCATGTCTGCACCCCTGATTGAACAGCATCTTCACAGCACTGGTCTGGCCTGCAAAGGGATCATGGTAATAATTGTTGTATTTTTGTGATGTCTATGGGCCAAGCACTGAAATAATAATAATTATAGTATTTGTGAAGCTCTTACTATGTGCCAAGCACTGTTCTAAGCACTGGGGTAAATACAAGGTTATCAGGTTGTCCTATGTGGGGCTACCATCTTAATCCCCATTTTACAGATGAGATAACTGAGGCACAGAGAAGTTAAATGAATTGCCCAAAGTCACACAGCTGATAAGTGGCAGAGCCGGGATTAGAACCCATGGCTTCTGACTCCCAAGCCCGTGCTTGGTTGCCATGCTGCTTCGCCCAAAAAATACAATGGTTTTTTGTTAAGCGCTTACTATGTGCCAAGCACTGTTCTAAGCGCTGGGATAGATACAAGGTAATCAGGTTGTCCCACGTTGGACTCACAGTCTTAATCCCCATTTTACAGGTGAGAGAATTGAGGCCCAGAGAAGTTAAGTGACTTGCCTAAGGTCACACAGCTGACAAGTGGCAGAGCCAGGAGCTGTAGTAAGCACTGAGATAGATACAAAATAATCAGGCTGGACACAGTCCCCCTCCCACATGGAACTCATAGTCCAAGGGAGAGGGAGGACGGGTATTGAATCTCCAATTTACAGATGGGGAAATGAAAGGCACAGAGAAGATAAGTGACTTGCCCAAGGACACACAACAGGCCAATGACCACATCAGGATTAAAACCCAGGTCCTCTGGCTTCAGGAGGACCAAAGAACAATCTTCTGTCTCCATCTCTGGGAGAGCACATTCCTAAAGCACTTTATGTACATATTTGTAATTTTATTTACTTGTATTGGTGCCTGTCTCCCCCTTTCTAGACCATGAGCTCATTGTGGGCAGGGAATGTCACTGTTTGTTGTTGTATTGTATTTTCCCAAGGGCTTAGTACAGAGAAGCTGAGTGGCTCAGTGGAAGGAGCACGGGCTTTAGAGTCAGAGGTCATGGGTTCAAATCCCGGCTCCGCCAATTGTCAGCTGCGTGATTTTGGGCAAGTCACTTAACTTCTCCCCCTCCCCCTTCTAGACTGTGAGCTAACTGTTGGGTAGGGACTGTCTCTATATGTTGCCAACTTGTACTTCCCAGGCGCTTAGTACAGTGCTCTGCACACAGTAAGCGCTCAATAAATATGATTTATTGATTGATTCTCTGGGCCTCAGTTACCTCATCTGTAAAATGGGGATTAAGACTGTGAGCCCCCCATGGGACAACCTAATCACCTCCCCAGTGCTTAGAACAGTGCTTTGCACATAGTAAGTGCTTAATAAATGCCATCGTTATTATTATTATTACAGTGCTCTGCACACAGTAAGTGGTAAATAAATACAATTGAATGAATGAATGCTTCTCATCCATCAGTGGTATTTATTGAGCACCCACTTTGTAGAGCACACTTTGAGAGCACAATCAAATTAATAGACACAATCCCTGCCTTCAAGGAGCTTACAATCTGCACTGTGTAGAGCACTGTACTAAGCATTTGGAAGGAGCACAAAACAATTATTAGACAAGATACCTGCCCTCACAGGGCTTACAACCTACAGTGTGGAGAGCATAGAAATAAGCACTGGGGAGAGTGCAATAGAATTAGTAGATATGAATCCTTCCCTTGAGGAGCCCGTAGTGTAATAATGGTATTTGCTAAGAGCTTACTATGTGCCAGGCACTGTACTAAGCGCTGGGGTGGATACAGGGTTGGACACAGTCCCTGTCCCACATGGGGCTCATGGTCTCAATTCATTCATTCATTCATTCAATCGTATTTATTGAGTTCTTACTGTGTGCAGAGCACTGGACTAAGCGCGTGGAAAGTACAATTCAGCAACAAATGGAGACAATCCCTACCCAACAACGGGCTCACAGTCTAGAAGGGGGGAGACAGACAACAAAACAGATGGGGTAACTGAGGCACAGAGAAATGAAGTGACTTGCCCAAGGCCATATGGCAGGCAAGTGGTGAAGGCAGGATTAGAACTCATGACCTTCCAACTCCCAGGCCTATGCTCTATCCACTGTGTAATAGGGGAAGCAGGCACGAAAATAAATGACAGGTAGAGGTAAAGCAATTTAGGAGCAGGAAATACATACAAGAACTAATAATAATAATAATAATTGTGGTTACTGTTAAGTGCTTACTTTGTGCCAAGCACTCTTCTAAGCACTAGGGTAAGTACAAATAATCAGGTTGGACACAGTCCCTGTCCCACATGGAGCTCACAGTCTTCATTCCCATTTTACAGATGAGGTAACTGAGGCCCAGAGAAGTGAAGTGACTGGCCCGCAGTCACAGAGCAGACTGGTGGCAGAGGCAGGATTAGAACCCATGTCCTCTGACTCCCAGGCTCATGCTCTTTCCTGAGTGCCCAAGTGCCTACGTGACAAGGAAGTGCTGAAGTGGCCGTCATGGGGAGACGATCAGGCCACCATTTTGATATCACCAAGTCACGCTTACAGAACGTTGACTGCAGCTTGATAGGGAAGGTTTTCATTTTGAACTTTTCCTCTTCACTTCTATTGTTGTTGCCTTGCAGGATTGCCAACTTGTAGTTCCCAAGCGCTTAGTACAGTGCTCTGCACACAGTAAGCGCTCAATAAATATGATTGATTAATTGATTGATTATGGGAGGGGCTAGGGGACAAAAGGAAGTGTCTCCAGTTGCCATTTTCTGTGTCATCTTCAGGTCCTCAGCCAGGTTTTCTCTGTTCCTTGTTGGTCTTCTGCCTGGAGTCCATTGTTTGAGCTTAGACATTCTCCCGCTTTCATTGGCTGCAATGTGTGAAATGTTTTCTCCCTCCTTTCTCCAGTTCTATTCTGAACAAATCTTGGTTCAGTGCATTTTAGAGGGTGATTTTCTACATCAGGACACAGTACTTCTGAATTTTCCTCTGGGTTCCAGGAACAGGAAGATGTGATCATTTTTCATCTTCATTTCAGTATCCAAGGCAAGGAATTGACCTTACAGCCTATTATTATTCAATAATAATAATAATTGGGGTATTAGTTAAGTGTTACTCTGTGTCAGGCACTGTTCCAAGCACTGGGGTAGTTATAAGATAGTCAGATTGGGCCTGGTCCCTGTCTCATATAGGGCTCACAGTTTTGGCTTAATGGAAAGAGTACAGGCTTGGGAATCAGAGGACATGGTTTCAAATCCTGGCTTTGCCACTTGACTGCTGTGTGACCTTGGGCAAGTCACTTAATTTCTCTGTGCCTCAGTTACTTCATCTGGAAAATGGGGATTAACACTGTAAGCCCTACTTGGGACAACCTGATTACCTTGTATCTACCCCAGTGATCAGAACATTGTAAGCACTTCAAATCATCATCATCATCAATCGTATTTATTGAGCACTTACTATGTGCAGAGCACTGTACTAAGCACTTGGGAAGTACAAATTGGCAACATATAGAGACAGTCCCTACCCAACAGTGGGCTCACAGTCTAAAAGGGGGAGACAGAACAAAACCAAACATACTAACAAAATAAAATAAATAGAATAGATATGTACAAGCAAAATAAATAAATAAATAAATAAATAGAGTAATAAATATATACAAAAATATATACATATATACAGCTGCTGTGGGGAAGGGAAGGAGGTAGGATGGGGGGATGGAGAGGGGGTCGAGGGGGAGAGGAAGGAAGGGGCTCAGTCTGGGAAGGCCTCCTGGAGGAGGTTAGCTCTCAGCAGGGCCTTGAAGGGAGGAAGACAGCTAGCTTGGCGGATGGGCAGAGGGAGGGCATTCTAGGCCCCGAGGATGAGGAGGGCTGGGGGTCGATGGCGGGACAGGCGAGAACGAGGCGAGAACAAATATCACTATTACTATAGGGAAGCAGCATGGCTTAGTGGAAATGTCATGGGCTTGGGAGTCAGAGATCAGCATGGCTTAGTGGAAATATCATGGGCTTGGGAGTCAGAGATTGTGGGTTCTAATCCTGACTCTGCCACCTGTCAGCTGTGTGATTTTGGGCAAAGCACTTAACTTCTCTGTGCCTCAGTTACCTCATCTGTAAAATGGGGATTAAGACTGTAAACCACACATAGGACAACCTATTGTAACCCTTGTAACTACCCCAGCATTTACAACAGTGCTTGGCACATAGTAAGCACTTAAAAAATGCCATCATTATTATTATTTTCATCCCCATTTTACAGATGACAAAACTGAAGCAAAGAGAAGTGAAGTGACTTGCCCAAGGTGACACAGCAGACAAGTGATGGAGCCGGGATTAGAAACCAGGTCCTTCTGACTCATTCATTCATTCATTCAATCATATTTATTGAGCGCTTACTGTGTGCAGAGCACTGTACTAAGTGCTTGGGAAGTACAAGTTGGCAACATATAGAGACGGTCCCTACCCAACTGTGGGCTCACAGTTTAGAAGGGGGAGACGGGGAGACTCCCTGGCGCATGCTCGTGGCTCAGTGGAAAGAGCACAGGCTTTGGAGTCAGAGGTCATGGGTTCAAATCCCGGTTCCGCCACTTGTCAGCTGTGTGACTTTGGGCAAGTCACTTAACTTCTCTGTGCCTCAGTTACCTCATCTGTAAAATGGGGATTAAGACTGTGAGTCCCACGTGGGACAACCTGATCACCTTGCATCCCCGAACAGTGCTTTGCACATGGTACGCACTTAATAAGTGCCATTATTATTATTATTACCCACTAGACAAATCTGCTCCTCACAGTACTCCAGAAACAAGCTACCTTTTCATCCATCAGGTGTGCAGCAATATTTAGTCAATCAATTAATCAATCAATGCTATTTATTGAGCACTTACTGTGTGCAGAGCTCTGTACTAAGTGCTTGGGAGAGTACAGTGCAATAGACTTGGTAGACATGTTCCTTGCCCACCAGGAGCTTACAGTCCAGAGAAAGGCAGACATTACATTGAGAAACAGTGTGGCTCAGTAGAAAGAGCCTGGGCTTGGAAGTCAGAGGTCATGGGTTCTAATCCTGGCTCTGCCAATTGTCAGCTGTGTGACTATGGGCAAGTCACTTCACGTCTCTGTGCCTCAGTTCCCTCCTCTGTAAAAAGGCGATTAAGACTGTGGACAACCTGATTACCTTGTATCTACCCCAGCACTTAGAACAGTGCTTGGCACAGAGTAAGCGCTAACGAATACCACCATTATTATTATTATTACAGTAAATTACAGATTTGTATCTAAGTGCCATGGGATTGAGGACAGGGTAAATATCAAGTGCTTAAAGGGTACAATTCCAAGTACATAAGTGACGCAGAAGGGAGAGGGAGTAGAGGAAATGCAGGCTTAGTAGGGGAAGGTCTCTTGGCGATGGTATCTTAATAACGATTTGAAGGTGGGGAGAGTGGGGGTTTGTCATGTAGGAATGGGAGGGAGTTCCACGGCCAGGGGAGGATGTGCATAATTTTTATGCATAATTTTTGCAACCCAAAGACAGAGAAGGGGCTACTATGTGAGGAATTAAGTCTCATATCAAGAGGAACAGAAGAATAATAACTGTGGTATTTAAGTGCTAAGTATGTACCAATCACTGTATTCATTCATTCATTAATAATAATAATAATAATGACATTTATTAAGTGCTTACTATGTGCAAAGCACTGTTCTAAGTGCTGGGGAGGTTACAAGGGGATCAGGTTATCCCACAGGGGCTCACAGTCTTAATCCCCATTTTACAGATGAGGTAACTGAGGCACAGAGAAGTTAAGTGACTTGCCCAGAGTCACACAGCTGACAATTGACAGAGCCAGGATTTGAACCCCTGACCTCTGACTCCAAAGCCCGTGCTCTTTCCACTGAGCCATGCTGATTCATTTATTCAATAGTATTTATTGAGCACTTACTGTGTGCAGAGCACTGTACTAAGCACTTGGGAAGTCCAAGTTGACAACATATAGAGATGGTCCCTACCCAACAATGGGCTCACAGTCTAGAAGAGGGAGACAGACAACACAGTAAGTGCTCAATAAATATTATTGAATGAATGAACAAAACTGTACCAAGTGCTGGGGTAGGTACAAGATAATCAGGTCCCATCTGGGGCTCACAGTGTAAGAAAGAGGAAGAACAGGTATTAAATTGCCCCATTTTGTAGAAGAAGGAACTGAGGCACAGAGAACTTAAGTTACTGGGTCAAGGTCACACAGCAGGTAATTCAATCGTATTTATTGAGCACTTGCTGTGTGCAGACCTTGGGAAGTACAAGTCGGCAACATATAGATACTGTCCCTACCCAACAACGGGCTCACTGTCTAGAAGGGGGAGACAGGCAACAAAATAAAACATGTAGATGGGTGTCAAAATCATCAGAACAAATAGAATTAAAGCTATATGCACCTCATTAACAAAATAAATGTAAATATGTACAAGTAAAATAGAGTAATAAATCTGTACAAATTCATATACAGGTGCTGTGGGGAGGGGAAGGAGGTAGGGTGGGGGGGACATTGCTCTGCACACAGTAAGCGCTCAATAAATACGATTGAATGAAAAAGGGGGCTCTGTCTGGGAAGGCCTCCTGGAGGAAGTGACGTCTCAGTAAGACTTTGAAGGGAGGAAGAGAGCTAGCTCGGCAGATGTGTGGAGGGAGGGTGCTCCAGGCAAGGGGGAGGACGTGGGCTGGGGGTTGACGGCTGGACAGGTGAGAACAAGGTACAGTGAGGAGGTTAGCGGCGGCAGAGGAGCGGAGGGTGTGGGCTGGGCTGGAGAAAGAGAGGAGGGAGGTGAGGTAGGAGGGGGCAAGAGGCAAGGGGATCTAGAGCCCAGGTCCTCAGACTCCCAGGCCCAGTTTCTTCCCAGGAGAAAAAGGAAGAGGAGAAAAGGAGGGGAGAAGGAAGAGGAAGCTAGCAGCAGAGCTTAGTAGATAAAGTATAGGTCTGGGGGTCAGAAGGAACTGGGTTTTAATCTCTACTCTGCCACTTGTTTTGCTGGGTGGCCTTGGGCAAGTCACCTGATTTCTCTGTGCCTCGGTTATCTAATCTGTAAAATGGGGATGAAGAGGGCAAGCCCTATGTGAGACAGGGACAGTGTCCAACCTGATTAACTTGTATCCCCCCTTGCACTTTGAACAGTGCTTGACATATAGTAAGCACATTTACTTCTATTATACTCTAATAATAATAATAATAATGGCATTTGTTAAGTGCTTACTATGTGCAAAGCACTGTTCTAAGCACTGGTGGGGATACAATGTGATCAAGTTGTCCCTCGTGGGGCTCACAGTCTTAATTCCTATTTTTACAGATGAGGTAAATGAGGGTCAGAGAAGTTAAGTGATTTGCCTAAGGTCACACAGCAGATATGTGGTGGAGCCGGGATTCGAATCCCTGACCTCTGACCGCAAAGCCCGTGCTCTTTCCACTGAGCCACACCAAGTGCTGTATACAATAGGCATTCAGTGAATTAACTCTCCCCATCCTCCTTGTGCTTTCTTCCCCTTGGGCTCCTCCTTCCCCGGCCTGCTGATGATCTAATGAATTAATCACCCTCATCTGCTTTGACCTGTTCTCACCTTTCTGTTCCTCTTTCTCCCCTGATGAGCAGTTATCACTGTCTAAAGTGATGTGGAAGAAAAAAAGAAACAAAAATCTTTTATTTCCTCATTCAAAACCTGGGGTGAGGCAGTTAAGAGAAGCAGCATGGCATAGTGGCAAAAGCAAGGGTTTGGAAGTTAGAGGAAGTTAGAGGATGTCAGATGGACGTGGGTTCTAATCCCACCTCCGCCTCTTGTCTATGTCTCAGTTCCCTCATCTGAAAAATGGAGATTAAGATTGTGAGCACCACGTGGGACAACCTGATTACCTTTTATCTATCCCAGCACTTAGTACAGTACTTGGCACATAGTAAGCGCTTAACAAATACCATTATTATTATTAGGTGGTGTAGATCATCATGTGAGTAAATGTGGAATTCATCATCATTCCCTAATCCTGCCATCATGATCTGTCCAAAACACAAGAATGAGAACCTGTGTTTGAGCAGAACTGATTGAGTTTAGCCAGTTTTAGGCCAGATAATAACAGTGCCATTGAAAGTGGGCCAAGAGAGATGACCAGGTGAGGTGAGTGACAAAAATAACCTGCCCAGCAAATTCTGAAAAACTTGGAAATGTTGACAACCTGCTTTCTATCTCCAGTGACTTGAGAGGTGAGTCCATACTTAAGTCTACACTATACTCTGCTGCCTGGATCATTTTTCAACAAAACCATTCAGTCTATGCTTCCCTACTCCGCCAGAACCTCCCATGTTTGCCCATTGAACTCTGCATCAAACAGAAACTCCTTACCATCTGCTTTAAAAAACTCCATCACCTTGCCCCTTCTATCTTACCTTTCTGATTTCTTACCACAACCCAGCTCACTTTCTTCGCTTCCCTGGTGCCAAACTTCTCACTGTATCTCAATCTCCTCTATCTCGCTGCTGATCTCTAGCCCACCTTCATTCATTGTCATATTTATTGAATGCTTACTATGTGCAAAGCACATACTGATGCTGGCCTAGAACTTTCTTCTCCCTAACATATCTGACAATCACTCTTCCCACTTTCAAGGCCTTAGTAAAAGCACATCTCCTCCAAAAGTCCTTCCCCCTCTAAACCCTCATTTCCTCTTCTCCCACTGCCCTCTATGTCACCTTTGCACTTTTTATTCACCCCTCCCTCAGCCACACAGCACTTATCAATCAATCAATCAATCAATCAATCAATCAATCATATTTATTGAGCTCTTACTATGTGCAGAGCACTGTACTAAGCGCTTGGGAAGTACAAGTTGGCAACACATAGAGACAGTCCCTACCCAACAGTGGGCTCACAGTCTAAAAGGGGGAGACAGAGAACAGAACCAAACATACCAACAAAATAAAATAAATAGGATAGAAATGTACAAGTAACATAAATAAATAAATAAATAGAGTAATAAATATGTACAACCATATATACATATATACAGGTGCTGTGGGGAAGGGAAGGAGGTAAGATGGCAGGGGATGGAGAGGGGGACGAGGGGGAGAGGAAGGAAGGGGCTCAGTCTGGGAAGGCCTCCTGGAGGAGGTGAGCTCTCAGCAGGGCCTTGAAGGGAGGAAGAGAGCTAGCTTGGCGGATGGGCAGAGGGAGGGCATTCCAGGCCCGGGGGATGACGTGGGCCAGGGGTCGACGGCGGGACAGGCAAGAACGAGGTATAGTGAGGAGATTAGCGGTGGAGGAGCGGAGGGTGCGGGCTGGGCAGTAGAAGGAGAGAAGGGAGGTGAGGTAGGAGGGGTCGAGGTGATGGACAGCCTTGAAGCCCAGGGTGAGGAGTTTCTGCCTGATGCGCAGATTGATCGGTAGCCATTGGAGGTTTTTGAGGAGGGGAGTAATATGCCCAGAGCGTTTCTGGCCAAAGATAATCTGGGCAGCGGCATGAAGTATGGATTGAAGTGGAGAGAGACACGAGGATGGGAGATCAGAGAGAAGGCTGGTGCAGTAGTCCAGACGGGATAGGATGAGAGCTTGAATGAGCAGGGTAGCGGTTGGGATGGAGAGGAAAGGGCGGATCTTGGCAATATTGCGGAGCTGAGACCGGCAGGTTTTGGTCACGGCTTGGATGTGAGGGGTGAATGAGAGAGCGGAGTCGAGGATGACACCAAGGTTGCGGGCTTGTGAGACGGGAAGGATGGTAGTGCCGTCAACAGAGATGGGAAAGTCAGGGAGAGGACAAGGTTTGGGAGGGAAGACAAGGAGCTCAGTCTTCGACATGTTGAGCTTTAGGTGGCGGGCGGACATCCAGATGGAGATGTCCTGAAGGCAGGAGGAGATGCGAGCCTGGAGGGAGGGGGAGAGAGCAGGGGCAGAGATGTAGATCTGGGTGTCATCAGCGTAGAGATGATAATTGAAGCCGTGGGAGCGAATGAGGTCACCAAGGGAGTGAGTGTAGATTGAGAACAGAAGGGGACCAAGCACTGAACCTTGGGGAACCCCCACAGTAAGAGGATGGGAGGGGGAGGAGGAGCCTGCAAAAGAGACTGAGAAAGAACGACCGGAGAGATAAGAGGAGAACCAGGAGAGGATGGAGTCTGTGAAGCCAAGGTCAGATAGCGTGTTGAGGAGAAGGGGGTGGTCCACAGTGTCAAAGGCAGCTGAGAGGTCGAGGAGGATTAGGACAGAGTAGGAGCCGTTGGATTTGGCAAGCAGGAGGTCATTGGTGACCTTTGAGAGCGCAGTTTCCGTGGAATGAAGGGGACGGAAGCCAGACTGGAGGGGGTCGAGGAGAGAGTTGTTGTTGAGGAATTCTAGGCAGCGCGTGTAGGCAACTCATTCAAGGAGTTTGGAAAGGAATGGTAGGAGGGATATGGGACGATAACTGGAAGGTGAGGTGGGGTCAAGAGAGGGTTTTTTTAGGATGGGAGAGACATGGGCATGTTTGAAGGCAGAGGGGAAGGAACCAGTGGAGAGTGAGTGGTTGAAGATGGAAGTTAAGGAGGGGAGAAGGGATGGAGCGAGAGATTTCATAAGATGAGAGGGAATGGGGTATTCATTCATTCAATGTATGTATGTATTCATTCAATCGTATTTATTGAGCGCTTACTGTATGCAGAGCACTGTACTAACGGGTTGGAAAAGTACAGTACAACAATAAACAGCGACATTCCCTGTCCACAATGAGCTCACCAACTAGAGGGAGGAGACAGATATCAATAGAAATAAATAAAATTACAGCTATATGCATAAGTGCTGTGGGGCTGGAAGGTGGGGGAAGAGCAAAGTGTTGAAGTCAGGGTGATGTGGAAGGGAGTGGGAGATGAGGAAAAGTGGGGCTCAGTCTGGGAAGACCTTCAATAAGTATCTGAAGGAGAGGAGAACAACTGTCCATCAAATTTGAGGAGGAAGAATGTTCCAGGCCAGAGGCAGGAAATGGGCCAGGGGTCGGCAGAGAGACAGGCAAGATCGAGGAACATTTAGAAGGTTAGCACTAGAGGAGCGAATCTGTAAGATATTTATTTATATATTTGTCTGACTCCCCTTCTAGACTGTTAAGCTCACTGTGGGCAGGGAAACTGTCTACCATCTGTGTTATAGTGTGCTGTCCCAAGTGCTTAGTACAATGTTCTACACACCATAAGCTCTCAATAAATATCATTGATTGAAGGCTGTGGATAGATTTCAAGGCCAGGGAAAGGAGAGTGAAAAAAATCTGAACATGGGGATCTTTTGTAATGCAAGGACTTCCTGTCTCTGGAAATGATTGCGTTTGAGATAAAGCATTCTCACGAGCCTTGCTGCAATGCAAGGGATTGAACAAGTAGATACCACATTAAAAATTGAGGCAGGTCTTCCTTCTTGCCTTTCCCAAAGTAAATTTCCTAGTCTTGAAGACTCCCAGGAGTTCTCAGATGAACCTTGAGAAAAACTCATCCAAAAATTCATT